>NW_019154105.1:4381749-4860552 GCF_002288905.1 Enhydra lutris kenyoni
TCGGGACCCGCCGGCTGTGTGTTCGGGACCCGCCGGCTGTGTGTTCGGGACCCGCCGGCTGTGTGTTCGGGACCCGCCGGCTGTTCGTTCGGGACCCGCCGGCTGTGTGTTCGGGACCCGCCGGCTGTGTGTTCGGGACCCGCCGGCTGTTTGTTTGTTCGGGACCCGCCGGCTGTGTGTTCGGGACCCGCCGGCTGTTCGCTCGGGACCCGCCGGCTGTGTGTTCGGGACCCGCCGGCTGTGTGTTCGGGACCCGCCGGCTGTGTGTTCGGGCCCCGCCGGCTGTGTGTTCGGGACCCGCCGGCTGTGTGTTCGGGACCCGCCGGCTGTTCGTTCGGGACCCACCGGCTGTTTGTTTGTTCGGGACCCGCCGGCTGTGTGTTCGGGACCCTTTCTTCCCACTGGGCGGTCTCGCTCAGTCCCGCGGCGGTCACGGCCCCGCGCGTCGTCGTCGGCTTCAGGTACTGGGGCGGCCCTGCTCTCCGTGTGCAGCGCGGCCCGCACGGCCGCTCCAGCCGCGCGACGCACACACAGCCCACAGTGCTGCCACAAGTGAAATCATTTTTATTTCCACCAGATCTGTCATTTCTATATTCTTATTTTATTGATTTTTCTTGACTTTACAATCACCCATTTGTCTAAGTCCTTACCATTCTTGACCCGTCACGTTCCTTTTATTTTCATTTTCTGTGGTCCCATTACTTAAATATTTCCTGCATATTTTCTCATCTCTTCATCTGTTTGCACGTGGCTTCGTTACTTCTCACCCCACTCTTCCCTTTGCCTCTTCCTCTCCAAGCCACTCCCCACACTGTCTTCAGAGTCATTTTCCCAAAGGGTAAACATTCTCTTGCTAGCCTCTGCCTAAAAACGCTTACTGTGCTCCCCACGTCCACTAAGTCCGGACGGCATGATTATTTAAGGTCCTTCGTGACGGCCTGTCCCCTGCTTGCCCAACTTCTCTACCACCACAGCTTTTCAATGTCAGGACCCATACCTGCAAAAACACTTGCAGTTCTTTGAAGTCATGAAACGACTGCGTGTCCCCGTGTCCCCGTGTCCTTGCACATGCAGCTCCTCTCGGCCCGGCACACTCTCCTCTGCTCCCCGCTCCTACCTCCGAGCCTGTTGTCCGCAGCTACTCTTGTCACCCTCTGAGAGCCGACCCCGAGCGTAAAGATGAGCCTCGCAGTGACACCTGTAGGCGGCATTTATTTTTTGATGCTTCCACTGGGCCTCGTTTGTGCTTCTATTATTATATTTTGCACCAAATTATAATTCCTTATTTACACGTTACTGTGGTACTTCGCTTTGCCTCAAGACCTAGCAGGGCCTGAACAAACAGCGGGACAGTAAATGGGCACGCGTGGTAGCAATCTAGGACAACGTTTTGTGCTCAGACGTAACCTCGTATACTTAGAACATCTGAAAATAATACTATTTGGTCAATGCCGCTCAGAACAGACTCATTGCCCAAGCTATAGAGTTGAAATGTTTTGAATTTATAGAATTTTAATGACTATAATTTAGAATGATTATGATTTATATCTACCTTACCCTTTCATTGAAACATGATTTTGTTTCCTCACTGTGAAATCATCGCACATAATGATCTCCAGGTGACGAATAGTCATTTCGGCATGTGGAGATATGGAAAAGCCATCTTACATTTTATCTCTTCTTTTCAGCAGAGGATTTACCAGTGTTTCATGTGTGTTAAGAGCATTAGTTAGCATCTGCATCTCTACAATCTTTGGTCGAATATATTTTATTACACATTTATTAAGACGTTCCAGACTTCTGGACTTTAACAACATTTATGATGAGGTTATTACATACATACACAAAGATCAGATAAATAAGGTTAAATACGGTGTTTACTAAATTAAATGGGGACACAGAGCTAATTGCAGCACTAGCCTAGGGATTGGCTAAGGTTTCACTTCAGGGCCTCCCTGCTGGTTCCACCAGAGCGCACGCGACCGAGAGGAACGCTCTTGTGTCCCCCGGGAATCCCTTATTTCCTTCAAAGGTGAAATTTATTCGAATGTGCTAATTTTACCTAGCATTTGCGTTTTACTCCATTACAGATTGTTTTAAATAACAACTTCTAATTTTTAACTTAATAGACATCTACGTAACTCCAGAAAGCTGTGCCAGGAGGAGGCCGTAGTTTCTGGCCCTTGCCTTCGCTTGCCACAGGTCCT
Organism: Enhydra lutris kenyoni; assembly: GCF_002288905.1. Lineage (NCBI taxonomy): Eukaryota > Metazoa > Chordata > Mammalia > Carnivora > Mustelidae > Enhydra > Enhydra lutris. Next base: position 4,383,957 of record NW_019154105.1, read on the forward strand.
CAGAGCTACCAAGTTCAAGGAGCAGGGCGTGGTGGAAAAAAGTACCGAGCCAGCTACGTCCGGGCGTGGGCCCAGCGCTTTTTATGCCACTCACTGGCTCTCGATTTTAAGCAAATCACATATCCTTTCAGAGTTTCAGTTCTTCCCCTTAATGAGAATGGTAACACCTGCCTTACCTCCTCAGAGGGTTATTTTTAAAATTGAACGAAAATTGTTCAGCGAGCTGAAAACTCAGGCTTAGAGAACGGGCAGGAGAAAGGGAGCGCCGGTAGCCAGAACAGCAGCCAAACGTCATCACATCAAGCCACTGCCCCCAAGACACTGCGGCTGCCACCTGTGGCCTCTCGGTGCCTTACCCGCGGCCACCATCCCCGCTGACCCTGCATCATGGCTGTGGGGGTCGCTGCGGCCCCCGCTCCCGCTGGCACCTCCACAATGAACTCTGGCCTCACGAAGTCCTAACGGCAGCTGCAGGCAAGGCCGCGTGTGCACGTCAGGCCTCCTGCCTTATGGTAGCAGACTGGCTCAGGATCCAGTGCACAGGCCAGCAGAATGGAAACTCCCTCCCGTACAAGAAGGGATTAAGATGCTGGACCCACAGCAGCTCCTTCTCAAACACCACCACAGCCTCCTAACGGCCCTCACGGCCTCCAGCTGTTCCCCTCCAACCTCCTACCACAGCCGGCACCAGAATTTTTTCTCAAAGGAAAATCTGATTTCTGCCACTGCTGTTTAAAGCCTCCCGGGATCCCCTCCCCACAATGCCAGGGTCATGCAAACTCATTAGAATGCGGTGCACACACTTCTAATCAGGTCCTTATCTGCCCCACAGCCGCTCTCTTCTGAGTTTCGCATCCCCCTTCTGCCCGGCCCAAGGGCTGGTTTTCCCAGTAGGACATGCTCTTCATGCCTGTTTGCCTTCCCTTTTACGAAAAGGGGACTCTGAGGGAATTAAAAAGACAAAAGACAGCATACTAGCATCTGTCTTCAAAAAAGCCAACGTTGGGGCCCTTCCAGACAGGGAGGGGATAAAGGCAGGGACCTTCCACATTCAGGCTGAAGCTGGGAGACCAAGAAGAGAACCGCAGCGGCTCCTTGCTGGGGCTGGAGGCACAGCCAGTCCCTGGTCAGTGGGAGAAGCACCGAGCCCGTCCCGAGCACAGTCCCAAGTGCTAGAGCGCGGGGACCAGTGTCGAAGAGCAGTCGGCAGCCAGAGAACCAAATTCACGCCTCTCCTCCGCTCTTCCTGGCCGGACGTGATCCCAAGCTGCTTGCTCTGATCCGTGGAAAGGGAGTCCAGAAAGTGGGAACAAGGGACTATTCTGCCCGAATGCCGATGTGATCCCAGGCCGGTTGATGCTTACGTTGGAAGTGGACAATACACGCCAGGGCGGGACGCCGGTCAGACCCGGGACAGGCCCGCGCACGCTGCCCCTCCACTCCTTCCTTTTTTCGAGCCAGGAGACGACCCCTCACGTTCTCCAGACTCAGCTGACTGTGCAGATGAACAGCGTTGTGGGAGCATCCGGAGAGAGCTGTGAAGCTAGATCACTTCTGGGCGCGGAGAGTAGCACAGGAGAGCAAATTTCATTTTAGGCCCTTTTGTACTACTTGAATTTCTTCACAATACTAGTGTGTTATTTGAATGATTGGATTTTTTTAAAAGTCAACTCAAGAATTAGAGAAATGGTAGTGCCTCCTTCTTTGCTATTTTGTTTTTTGCATTTCTTTCCAAAGGACCTAATGTGTCCTGTAAAGGAAGGCACAGAAGCCATGTGGGAAACGAAAAGGAAGAATGTCTTAAGCAGTTGAATGAAACATTATTATGTTAAAATTACTGAGAGTGGTTTCCTCAGAATATTGCTGAATGATGCAGGTTGGAAATTATTATTATTATTATTTGTTAGATCATTTATTTATTTATTTGACACAGCGAGAGAGGGAACACAAGCAGGGGAAGCGGGAGAGGGAGAAGCAGGCTTCCCGCCGAGCAGAGAGCCCGATGCAGGACTCGATCCCAGGACCCTGGGATCATGACCTGAGCTGAAGGCAGACGCTTAACAACCGAACCACTGAGGCGCCCCAAATGTTGGAAATTATTAACTAAAATGTACTCATCCACACAGCGAAGGATGGAATAAACCGGTAAATAAAGATCGTGTTGCATGCCCTTCGTATATACAAGCAACCTTCTCAGCGACCGTTGGCGCGCCAGTTACTTTCACGTGTCCTTCCTGCTTTAGCCTCTGGGATGCCTCCCTCTCCTGGGACAGCGTCCCAGCTTCCACACAGGAACACCAGGTTGTCCTGTTCTCCCTGTCACGGGCACACTGGCTTTTTTACCGCCCTTTCTTTTTTCAAATGGGCAGCAGCCATATTTTATCATTTGATTTTATTTTTTAAGATTTTATTTATTTATTTGACAGAGAGAGCGCACAAGCAGGGGGAACAACAGGCAAAGGGAGAAGCAGGCTCCCCGTGGAGCAGGGAGCCCGATGCAGGGCTCCATCCCAGAACCCCAAGATCACGACCTGAGCCGAAGGCGGACGCCTAACTGATTGAGCCGCCCAGACGCCCCCTCTCATTTGATTTTTGTTACAGCCCTTGAAAAAATAAAGGTAGTTATTATCTCTTTCTTGATGAGGAAAGCTCTCGTTTTTTGATGGAGCTGGGATGAAGCTTCTCGTCTCCTGGCTACGGATAAAGTTTCCTGTGTTTGCACCATCCCGCCTATCTGCACTCTCAAACCACCATCCATGCACTCCTTTCTTTACATGTTATTCTAATAATACTGCAGTACTCTCTACGACATTCTCCTTCCCTGCTATTTCCCTGTGCCCTGTTCTTTCCCTTCATAAGATGAAAAATTAAATATATATATTCAAACTGAATGTGTATGTGTTTTTTGTTTGTTTTCTCCACTAGGGTATAAGTTCAATGAGGGCAAGAACCATGTGTCTACCAACCCTCCTACTCTATACCCATTTAGGGCCTGGCATATGGTAGGAACACAATAAGCATTTGTTGAATGAATGAAGAAACAACAGCTTCTGCCATAGGTAGGACTCACTCGGTTCCAGAGGCCTCATTTATTTTATATTATTTTGAAATCATTTATTTTTAAATGATCTCTATACCTGACATGGGACTCGAACTCACAACCCCAAGATCAGGAGTCACGGGCTCTACTGACTGAACCAGCAGACCCCTCATTTAAACCAGCATGAACAGAAAAGGAAATCTGTGGACCCGAGTATTTAGGAAGTTCAGGAATCAACTGGCTTTAATCACAGCTCTCCTGAGGTTAGATGAAGTATCTTTCTCCTCTTCCCCTCCCCCACCTTCCAATTTTCTGGCTCCTCCTTCTCCTCCTCTCACTCCTCTGTCTCCCTCATGCTTTCCTTCTATAGCTGGGCCTCCCCTCCACTTCCTCTGTGCATGGTGGAGACGGTGGTGGGGAACTCTGGGATAGCTGCCCTAGTTTGGCATCCCAGCAGAGAGAAAGTCTCTCGCTCTCTCTCAACATCTGTATCTCAATTTCAGGAAAAGTGAAATTTAGGATTGGCCAGACCTGTATCCATTGTGGGGGGTCGGCAGCTCCTCTCAAACCATGTGGAAGAGGGGACGGGTGTTTTCCTAGAGCAAGTGATACTGTGCAGAAGAAAACAACATGTGTCCTCCATATACTTTCATAGGGAATTTTATTAAGAAGTGGAGGCAACTTCCTGCCTCTCAAATAGAAACTCTCTGAATGGACCTGAATTATGACCTTTGGAACTCTTGGACTTAGATCATACATTTTTAAAGGATGGACCACACTTTATTTTTTGAGTCCCAAAGTGTTGGTAGGTCAAGTGTAGTCATAAAGACAATCCCACCCATAACCTTCACAGCTATATGTTCAGCAAAAGCAGAGGACTGCAAAACAACTTTTTTTGGTTGTTTATTTTGGCTTTCAACCAAATAGGAACTCAAGAAATTTGTTTGTCGATAAATTGTGCTTCCACGTGCAAGAGGAAATGTGCTCAGTAACAACCACAGGATGTGGACCTCCATTTCATGCACAAAGTTCTGTGGGTGGTGTCCTCATGTTCCTACGCAGGGGGTAAAACAGGGAATGCTCAGTGTTCAGACTGCTGCTAAGTACTAGCTTTCCTGTAACCTTGATATATTTTTTTAGGTTTTATTTATTTATTTGAGAGAGAGAGAGAGAGAGAGAACATAAGAGGGAGAGGTCAGAGGGAGAAGCAGACTCCCCAAGGAGGTGGGGCGGGGACTTGATCCCATGACTCTGGGGTCATGACCTGAGCCAAAGGCAGTCGCTTCACCATCTGAGCCACCCAGGCACCTGCGGCCTTGATTCTTAGAGGGAGAAGTGGGCTTTCAGAGTTAGGCATTTGTTGATTTGCCCAGGTCCCCGTGTTTGAGAACAGTCTTCTGGGAAAGAAATAAAGATTAAAAAATTAAAAAAAAATCAACGTTCCTTCTCAGTTTCTATCTCTAGGTACTTTGCTTTTATCTCCTTTCCGAATGGCATGAAGTGCCTCTTAATGCAACAGATTTAGAAATGAATGAGAATGACTGTGACTAGTCCTATTCAGATACCCGATAATGTGGGCTGAAGGACTAAAATGCCACTTATAATACAGAAAGTAGTAAGCTAGTTCTTTCTTAGTCACTTTTTTTTTTTTTAACTTTAGAATCTGGGTCTTAAGGAGAAGGAATGGTGAAATGTTCTGCTTTTTAGAGTTATAAATATATGTGATTAATAAGAAAAACACTGAAGGAAATGAAAACAACCTCACATCCTGCACTTCCTGACATCCTCTTTTGATTTCGTGAAGTTTCCTGTCATGACTTTTCAGTATATTTATTTTTAAGGAAGTTCCTTTAGCAAGAAGAGAGACACTAGCACCCTGTCCCTCCTGAGACAAACACACACACACACACACACCCATCAAAGATTTAGAAATCTGTGCTGCAGTATTATTCTACATTTTAAACAACAGGGCCCGTGACATCTGTCTCTAGATGGTTTGCGAAGCAGTAGAGAGGATAGTAAAGAGAAAGTGAGAAGTACCATATCCTAGATTTCTGTCTTTTTGCATAGTGCAGGAGTTTGAAGACAACAATTTCATGATTATTATTAGTTATTATTTTTCTTCTTCTTTTTTCTTAACATATAATGTATTGTTTGTTTCAGGGGTACAGGTCTGTGATTCATCAGTCTTACACAATTCACAACATTCACCATAGCACATACCCTCCCCAATGTCCATCATCCAGCCACCCCATCCCTCCCGCACCTCCTCCCCTCCAGCAACTCTCAGTTTGTTTCCTGAGATTAAGAGTCTTTTATGGTTTGTCCCCCTCCCTGGTTTCATCTTGTTTCATTTTTCCCCTCCCTTCCCCTATGATCCTCTGTCTTGTTTCTCAAATTTCTCATATCTGTGAGATTATATGATAATTGTCTTTCTCTGATTGACTTATTTCGCTTGGCATGATACTCTCTAGTTCCATCCACGTCATTGCAAATGGCAAGATGTCTTTTGATGGCTGCATAGTATTCCATTCTATATATATACTACATCTTTTTTATCCATTCATCTGTTGTAGGCTCTTTCCATAGTTTGGCTATTGTGGACATTGCTGCTATAAACATTCGAGTGTACGTGCCCCTTTGGATCACTACATTTATATCTTTGGGGTAAATACCCAGTAGTGCGATTGCTGGGTCATAGGGTAGCTCTATTTTCAACATTTTGAGGAACCTCCATGCTGTCTTCCAGAGTGGTTGCACCAGCTTGCATTCCCACCAGCAGCGTAGGAGGGTTCCTTTTTCTCTTCATCCTTGCCAACATCTGTTGTTTCCTGAGTGGTTAATTTTAGCCATTCTGACTGGTGCGAGGTGGCATCTCATTGTGGTTTTTGATTTGTATTTCCCTGATGCCGAGTGTGTTGAGCACTTTTTCATGTGTCTGTTGGCCATCTGGATGTCTTCTTTGCAGAAATGTCTGTTCATGTCCTCTGCCCATTTCTTGATTGGATTCTTTGTTCTTTGGGTGTTGAGTTTGATGAGTTCTTTTTAGACTTTGGATGCTAGTCCTTTATTATTATTAATAGCTAACATTTATTGACCTTTTGCTAGGTATCATCATTGTGCTAAGTACTTTACACACATACACACTCTCGCACACACTCACATACACACTCGCATACTGCAAACTTGTCAAGTGGCCATATCAAAGTATATACTGTAGGTTAAGGCTGTGTTTTTGGTGAACCATTAGTGAATCCAGAAATTAATTTAATAAGAGAGATAAATTCAATCCTATAACATCCTTATGAAGTGAATTGTATTATCCCCATTTTATAGATGAGGAATGTCAGAACTTAAGCGGTTAAGTAACTCACCCAAGTTCATAGAGTTAGTAAGAGGTAAAACTGCATTTGGGGCTGTCTCTTAACTTCTGTGACTGACTATACTACATCACTTAACAATTCTGAATGTAGCACATTAGAAACAATTACGTGTAGAAGAAAACATATATCCTGTAAGGGAGAGCTCAAGGCTTATGCACAATGAACCAACCTGCAGTGTATTGAATATAGGCTTAAGAGCCAAGTGTGTGTGTGTGTGTGTGTGTGTGTGTGAGAATTGTGGGAAAAAAATTCATAGAACTCCATACCATTAATAGGAATATCAAAATTCATGAGTGACTTTGAGGCGAAGAGAGTTTCTAACTTTCAAAGATGCATAATTCTACATTTACACTGTACTTTACAGCTTATCTGGGGCTTTCCTAGATATCATGTGATTCTCACACATTATGCGGGCTCAGTGTGTATGGCCTTTTTATGGTACAGGCTGTAAGAGTGGTTACAGCTGATAACAGCTAGCTCTCCATGGGAAAGCCAACATATTTTGGTCACAGTCCCATAGTACGAAAATGGTACTTAAAGATAATCTGCGATTATGAAATCTCCTGCTCTTAAAGAAGTAGCAAAGCTGCCAAATGAACGAAGAAGCAGATGTACTTAATAGGCCCTAAGAAGCTCATATAAAAATGCAATCAATAAGTTGACTCTAGGGGACTGAGCCTGGGAGGCTCAGTGAGTCAAGCATCTGCCTTCCGCTCCAGACATGATCGTGGGGTCCTCGAATCGAGTCCCGCATGAGGCTCCTTGCTCAGCCGGGAGACTGCTTCCCCCTCTGCCTGCTGTTCCCCCTTCGTGTGCACTTTCTCTCGCTCTCTGTGTGACAAATAAATTTAAAAAATCTTAAAAAAAAAGTTGACTCTGGGACACCAACAGCTTTTGAAGAAAACATCTCTACCTTTCAGAAATAACGACGATGGTGTTTGTGAAATACATTTGTCATTTCAAAAATATCTCCCAAAATTATTAGGACCACATCAGTTGTCAGTACTCATACATTAAGTTTCACTTAATCTTTGCTTTTTCTGGGAAAAAAAAAAGTGCGTTTACTTACACAGAGAGAATCCCGTCCAGTCTGTGTTGACTACCATTTTACTCAGGTTTAAAGAAGACCTTCAATACTCTCGAAGACTTCCTTACAGAACTGCCACAATGCCCATCAGGGTTTCTGCTGTGGGTTAAGGCCGTGTTTTTGGTGGTCACAACCCATCTATGAAATCAGTATAACTAGTAGAGACAAATAATTGTTTAAAATTAAACAGATCAGAATAGATCATATCAGAAGGTCTCATAGGTAGTTAATGCAAGTATGTTTTAGGGAAATTCTGTTTCAGTGTTTTATGTGTACACTAAGTGTTGACACTTAATGCAGTTTGTAGTAAAAAAAAAGATTTGAATAAAATAAATGAGTCACAGGGATGTAATTTATAGCACAGGGAATATAGTTAATAATACCATAATAGTTTTGTACAGTGACATGACAGATGATAACTAGACCCACCAAGGTGATCGTTTTATAATGTATGAAAATATTGAATCACTATGTTGCACACCCAAAAGTAATATAATCTGGTATGTCAATTACATTTCAATTAAAAAGAAAAAAATTGAAAGCCACTGTTAAGGCACTTCCTCCAAAAGGTATTTCATTGAAAATAGTTTTTGAGTGGATGTCTCAGAGCACACAGACTTTTGGTTTTATGGGGTGAGCTGTGGAGGGGATTGCTGGGAGCAGAGGGTGTGGATAACCAAAGTGGAAGAAGGACATAGGAGCAAAATTCCACAAGACACCCCTGGAGAATAGAAGGGTGAAAGGGACAGGAACAGAGAGAAGAACCAAGGAGAACAAGATGGGGAGTCAAAGAGTGAGATAATCCAAGTCGGAGCTAAGGTCAGGGATCGTATGTAAACAAGAGGGAAGGAAGACGAGAGAGCAGAACACTAACACCGCACGGTGAAGCTTGGCAGACAGAACCAGCCTACGCTGAACGCTGCCTTTAGCTGTAACAGGGGCTTGGCTTGAATGCCTTAAACAACGATGACGTTTATTGACTCATCCACTGGCTTGGTGACGTCACAAGGACCATCCACAGCTTTGGCCTCAATTGTGTCCCCTTTGTGGATCCAGGATGACCGCAAGAGCAACTGGGACTGTGTGCTTCTTTATTCCCATCCAAGCTGGTTCTCTGAATGGCAGGGGATAATTTCCCCAAATCTTCCAGGAAACTCTGCTTACAGCTTATTGGCCAGAATTGAATCCCATGCCCATTCCTGAACGGTGGACCGCCAGAGTGCTGGCATTACCCAGACCAGTCTCACGTCTCCCCGGAGCTGGGATCAACCTCCTCCCCGCATGTGATAAATGTGAGGGGAAAAAAAAATCTGAGTTTCCTTTAGGAAGAAGGGGAAGACATTTTGCTGAATAGGCAACGAAGTTCACTACATACAAAAAATTTTTTAAAAACTTTGGTAACATCTCCTAGTAGTTCTCGTAGATTTGCTAGGGAACAGTTCTGGCATTAGAACAGTTTCATCTTTAAAGACTTATGTCATCTTCCCTCTTATACAAGAATGCTTTGGAAGCATCTAAATGAAAGCTAAGAAATCCATTACAGAGAGCTTCTATTTTCCTTATACTTTACCACCAAAAGAAATCTCAATTTTTATCCCAAAATAATACGCTGTATTCACTCCCACAGGGACAATGCACAATGATCGACCTCTGTCGGAACAAACATCATGAGAGGGAAGCACCAGGCATTGTACAGAGCTTTACTTCTCTCTCCGGGTGCCCCCCAACTCAGAAGTCATGCTTCAGCATTATCCTCTCGAGGACTTGCCAGCTTTCGACGTCACGACACAAAGACATTGCTGGTTAGGACCATTCTAGCCTGAAGAAAGGCCAGCACAAAGCCAGCGAGGCTTAGACGAAACGCACGCAGTTCGCTGCACGGCTGCGGGGTTTTGAGGGTTCCTTTATGAGAGACGAGCAGAAAGCCAACATCCCACACTTGCTCAAATCTGGGCTTTGGTTTCATTGCCACCAACCGCCACTTCCCCACCCAGGAGAATTACAGCTAAGTGGCGCTTTAACTACATCCCCAGGGGAGCGTTGAGTAAGAAGAAAAGCATGCTAGGGCACCAATAAATCATTTCTGGAGAAAAGGACATTTCAGGAAAATTAAACAAAGTGTAGAAAAGCCTTAGCTTGCAGTCCGTCTCTGCCGGGTTTGAATGATGGCTTTCCTCCCTGCGCAGATGAACACCAAGCAGGAAGCTCTGAACGGCAGAAAAAAAAAAAAAAAAAGTTCTCCCTGGAACCGTAGAAGAGAACGGCTAATGATGACGGTCATTGCCACTTCCTTGCTCATTTAAACAAAATGAAGGCCGCTAGGTCTTTAACTCTTTCCAAGCAAATTTTAGAATTTTCAGAAAGTTATTTTCTGAATATTATTTTTAGAATATATTCTGAATATTCAGAATTATTTTCTGAATCATGTTTCAGAAATTGTTATTTTTGGGAGTTCTACAGTGGAGACGTGACAACTCTAGAAATCCAATGAGCCAGGAACATGGTTTTTCAGAATTACTTCAAAGCTCAGCTAAATAGGCAGATAGTTTAACCGACCTCCCTCCTGGGCCCCGCCCTCAGTGCGCAGGTACGGGGCTCTCCCCGGGGTACCTGTGGCGGGGTATGTGAAAGGGAAGGTGCAGATCTCATTCACTGCTATTTGTGAATGTCTTGTGAAATTTGAAAAGTATACCTTACTTGTGTGCCCTTTGCGGTTTTCTCGTTGGTAAACTTTGCTGTCCTCCTCCTCCCGCCTTTTTTTCTCTACTGCACGATTCCAGCACTCAGGGATCTGGGAATTGCTACCGTAAGATCACCCCACAACACTGCCAGCCCGGATTGATGAGCTGAACTTGCCGCTGGCCGCCTCCATAGCAACTAGCTGGAAATACTACAGGACTTCCCCCATGAGACCCAACCGAACAAAAGCACATCACCACTTTTTTCTGTTTAACATCTGTCTACCTCGAGAGGAACTGGGCAGAATTCAAAAAATATTTTCCAGCTGGGAAAAGAAATAATTAACCAGGTCAAACGCTAAGCCTTATTTCTTTAGATGCTCGACTGACTGTCCTCTCTCATGAATGATTCATGCCATTCACTTTGAATCAGTCACTTAGGTTATCTGAATTTCTATTCTGTGCCTCCTAAAATTGACTTTGCTAAGATGAATAAATTCGTATAATAGGTGGGGATTCAGTGAGCCAGTTGGCATATTTTGCTAAATAATTTCCTTTATGGGATGTTCTTAAAATAATAGTTTAAAATTTCGAAAGCTCCTTAGGACATTAAGCAGCATTCTGAAGCACGCCTAAGGTGTCGATTTCCAGCCTCTTTTAAGAGTCCTCCAGCTTTAAAATGCTATGAATTTATGAATATGTGCTACTGTATTCCCAGTAGGAGATTCTGATTTATTATTTTTCATGAAGTTTGAAGAAATTAGTTAGATATTGACTCTGCAAAGCAAATCTGTATATCAGGCCACAGAACAGCGTGATTCTGTCATTCTGGAATGCTACCTTGCACAAAACAGATTCTCAAAAACTACTTCTGGGTTCTTAGCCACTGTACATTTTTCAATTACCAGTTTGGTAATTATGCAAACTGCATGTATGGGATTTTCAAATAGATGGGTCATTTTATAGCGACGTATTTTATAGCTTATGTAATTGTAACATGCATAGACGGGAATTTATTACCTGCTTGTTTTGGTACGACGAGGCCTATAATTCCTATCATCTTACACAGGATCTTCTCCCTTAAGTATGTGTCTGGTTTTATAGAGGATTACCAGAGCGCTATTTTTTTCTTCCATCATACAAAAGTCAGATATTAAAAGGGTAAAAACCATAAAATTCCTCTTCAGGGATGTTCCAAACCAGACAAAGAAAGAGAAAACCAAGAGCTTTGCCCTGTGTGACCTTAACTACGCTAGCTGGGTTCAATGTCTTCTTTCCGGAGGTCTAGGCCCTTGTGTCTTTGGATCCAGGTGAGGTGACGTGCTATGTTCCATGGGAGGCAGAAGAGCACCTTTACTCTGTTTGGGTTACAGGCATTGCCCTGCATCCTCCATAATAACCCTGCTCACTTAGCCCAGTAGCTCGCTACCTACCTTCTGAAGCTTGTCACCTGGTTCACCTCTCTGACCCGACTTCCGGTAACCTCCGGAGTTGTTCCGGTTGTGATCAGCCTGGCATCTCCCTGAACACCCACCATCATCATCGTCACCATCATGGTCACCACAGGAATAGCTCATGTTTACTACCATATGCCCCCGAAGCAGTCTGCTTGCTGTGGCTTATTTTTTTTCAACCTTAAAACCACCCTACGAGGCAAGGACTGCTCTCCGGTGACGAGGTTATTAAGAAGAAAACAAAGGTAGGTCCTAAACCTGAGGCAGAGGCAGGTCCTAAACCCAGGCCATTTCTTAAGCGCTGTGCTCTCCCTCTTTCCCACTGTTTGCCCAAACGAAGAATTACCTACCGGCCACTTGGATAAGACTCGGGCTTCCTAACCGTATGGTGTTGCCACTGGTCTGGAGGAGGCATAGGTCCTGCTGCAGAGAACGAGTCCGTCCTTCCAGTGGTCTTCCTTTAATTCCTAGTGGCAAGAGGATTTATTCATTTCCTTTGTACTCAAAATTAGCCTTTTACTTTTTATCCACACAATATACCACAGATAACTCAGATTACATTCATTACAAGCTGTTGTGTCCTTTGTCCTTTGTTTTCAACAATGGCTCTGGCTTGACCTTAGCTTTATTTTCCCTTAATTTTTATATTTTTATTGAGGTATAGTTGACATACAATATTATGCGCATTTTTTGGCCTTAGCTTCTAGGTGCAGTCATCTTAAGAAAAGTCAAGAGCCATAGAAATTGAGTCTAAAAATGACAAACATGGCAAACATTCATTTTATACTCCCACAATCTTTATTTTCCAATTTCTGTTAGTTGAAAACAAGAACAGTAAGAGATCTTAGAAAATAGTGGATTTTCAGAAATACAACTACCTATTAACAAAAGCCAAGCACACTCCTATGTCCTTACTCCACACAAACCAGATAATATTAAAAAGACTTGGAAAATGCTTTACATCTATAGGTACACTGCAAAACAGAGTCACACAAATGAATGAGCAACACAAAGAATCCATACTTGGCTTACTTTTCCCCTTTACCATATAAATCCAAAGGATTAAAAATGCTGAAGTGGGGATTCAATTAAGAATTTAGTGGTGACTTTTAAGGGGTGGTAACTTCCAGCAAGTATCTCAGTCCGTCTAGCGAGTGACACTAGAGAGCACGGGAAGGTCCCTCTGCCTCCTAGAGAAAGTCAAAATAGGATAACGGTTCTGTTCGGGGCTGTCGGGGTGCAGGGTAGGAACACCGCCAGGTGAGCGAACGGCTGTCTCTCTCGATAACGATGAGAGCAAACATGGCGAAGTCTTAGCTTGGCAGGAAATGAAATATCTAACTCCCGAAATGTGGCCGTGAGTTCTGAGCGACAGAAACGGAAGGAAGAATGAGCAAGACCTCAGTCTGCGCCGCACTTGGCCTGTCAGGAAACCGTGTGATGGGGTGCGGGCTAAACCCCACCTCTGCTCTTGCCTTGACATTCTCCTTCTGGAATCTTGAACCACGCTGTGTTCGTGGCTAATGAACAGATTGATCCTAAAAGATGATTATGCACCCAGATACAAGGTTCTGGATGACAGGGTTCTGGTCCGTTCTGTACCTAGCTATAGATCGTGACCGCCTGGAGCTTAGCAGGTGCTCACTGGGTACTTGCTGAATGAATGAACCCAGAGCCCTGCAATTTGAGAATAACCTGGGAAATATTTGGGGCTCTTTTGCTCTTCACCTAAACGATGGTGACCAAAAAGAAAAGAAAAAGGAAAAAAGAAAAAAAAAGCAGAAGTCATCGGTCATTTGCCAAGGCAATGGAGTTATTTCGTTCCTATTCAGTTTACATGTGTGGCTTCCTTGCAGAAAAGACGCCCTAAGATGACGAAGGAATCATCATGTGTTTCTGTGTGTGCACGGGTGTGTGTGTGTGTTTGATCTTCATAGCAATGTAGGGATGTCAGATCATGTAAACATAACCCTATCTGTGCCTGACAGACTTAACTCTTCATCAACCCTTCTGAAATGAAAGACAGCCTCAAGTCTCCTGATAAAGCAGTAGTTATTTAGAATTATGAGAAGCAAGGTTGAGTCATTAACAAAACAGCCCATCCCTGCTAATAGCGTAGCTCAGTGATCCTAAGAGAAAGGTAACCGGGGACGGTCAGCCATTCCTCCACTCCGGCAATCTCATGACATCTAAACTGGGAGTGGGTGCCCAGGCAAACAAATTCAAATTACCTTCCAGCAGAAACCTCAAAATACTTGTTCGAGATGGTTTCGGCTAGAAGATGCAAAGCCAGATCAAAATCTGAAGCCACAGAAATACCGAAATAGCAGGAACAGAGACGTAGTCATTACAGGAAGCTCAGGAAGCTTCAAAGGAGGTTAAAAAAGGACAGAGAAAGGAGAGGAAAGCTGCAGCAAGAGAAGCTGGTGGCGTTGCCGTCCCTCCTGGAAGTGATGCTATCCTCTGAAGAGGAAGGGGGAGGACTTAGAGGCGCAAAACAAGCCGCAGAGACAGGGACAAAACAGGAAACAGGAGTGCTGACGAAACCCACTGTAAGTCGGGAAGAGAGCAAGGCCTCCGACCACAGAGCTGGTAAAGACACCGGAAAAGGACAAAAAAAAGTAGCGGGGGACTCAGAGTCAACACGTTTACAAACAGATAAAGGAGTCGCGCTTTTCCTCGAGAAGAGCTGGAAAGAGGCTTAGTCCTGTTCAAGGTCATTCAGGAATGCTCTGTTGTATCCCATTTGCATCTGATCAAATATCGCTTGACATAAATGGACGTGCGGATCTCGGGGACCCTTCTGTGTGGGTGACCAGAGACTTCTACTGCTGTCGGTTCAGAGTACTAGATAACGTGTAGTCCGTGCTCGCAATACGGTAATATCACTACTCACAAATCTTGGAAAGTGTGTACCGTTACTACCTTCAGTTTGTGCTATTTGTGCTATCACCACCTTCAGGGGGGAAGTCTTTCAGTTGTATGATTGGCCAGAGGTCGAGTGGTCCGTCCAGAATAGTCTCACGACGTGAACTTCCCGCCCTGGACTCCAAAGGCTTTCTTCTAGCTATCGTCCCACCCACCGCTCCCTCCCAAGTGCGGGGATCAATCCTTGGTATTCTACCGGGCATCTGTCTACTAGATCAAACAAACTCCCTTTGGCTCATGTCCATCTGTGTTTGCTCTGTGTACCAGAATTGCTACTATTTTCCTTTGCCAGTCTTTAGAGGGAGAGGCAATGGGCAGTAAAATGCCTAGAATTAAGGGGCAGACAAAGGAAGAAAAAAAGAGTCTAGAGATAATAAGGTCCAGAATATCAGAATGCTAAAGCCAGCTAGGAAAATGCAGATTATGGAGTCCAGTTCTCCCACAGGAGTAAGTAACCTACTGACCTCAACTTCAGAGTCTTGTTAAAAAGATCTTAGCAAATCAGTGACAAAATCTTTTGACCAAACAGGGGATGACCAGTAGTTATGTTTCTTATATTTATTTAATAGTGCTGTGGGCGTCCGGGTGGCTCAGTCGGTTGAGCATCTGCCTTTGGCTCAGGTCACGATCTTAGGGTCCTGGCACTGAGCTCCTGTTGGGCTCCCTGCTCAGTGGGGAGTCTGCTTCTCTCTCTCCCTCTACCCACCTCCCGTTGTGAGCATGCATGTTCTCTCTCAAATAAATAAAGTAAAATTTTTAAAAATATATACTATCACAATATTTGGGGGCAATTAATGTGTTAATGATCAAATGCTACTATTACTGTTACTTGTAAAAAAAAACACAACAGTTGGTGTGGTTAAGCGACTTGTCCAAGGTTGCATAACATGCTCGATTTTTCAAATTTCTCCAAACCTTAATTCATTCAGGAATTACACTATCGCCAGCAAGGCCCCAGTTGGGTTAAATCTAAGTGTATGTCCCATAGCGATAGTTGTTTTTCAAGAAACGGAAACCTTGCTTCAGAATCCAGAACTCGGGCTTCTCGTCTGGCCACCAGCCCAGCGTTTGGTACAGAGAGGACACTTCCTCACACGATCAGGACCATTCGGGATGCTCCACTACTCTTCCAGAACCCGGCTGGTTCGCCATGCTCCTCGGGTTAGGAAACGAGCCCCTCAGGCACAGTTGCTCAGTTACTTAAGGTCTTAGGAAGGCAAATTATAAATAAACAGAAAAGGTCCACAAATACACAGATGCATAAAGTCAACACAAAACCCCGAGGGGATTTCACTCGGGGTACAATCGTGTGGCTGGGCATCTGGGGACAGATGTAGAAAGATGCACGTGCTGCGGCCACAGCGGGAAGACATGCTTCTGTGCTGTAAACAGTTCAGAGGTATCTTGTTTTATGCTGATGTTCAAGTCAATGTGCTTCTGAGCTAAGGCGGTTAAAGGAACAGGAGTCAGCAGCTTAGTTCCACATAGGGTGTGTGTCTAGACAAGGCTTCTAAGATTTTCTTTGATTTGGATCAATGAGGCTCAGATATAATCATGTGATAAAACACTAAAAATTATGTTGCTTTTTAACATGAAATGCAAATATTTAAGTTATGTAAGAAACACACACATATAATTTTGTATTGAATCAGATATATTGTGTCCTGTTGTAAGAGAAAAATAATATTAAAACCAAAGGAATATGAAACATTTATAGAGGAAAGATAAAACTGAGGAAATTGTATCCATTCACTTATCCTTTTTTCTTGATGTTTTGCACAGAAGGGACTGCTAGTTGCCACTCTCACATCCAATTTCCCTTCCTCTTTAACAGAACCCCAATTTTTAGCTGGACACAGAGTCCCTCTGTGAGAAACTGCATTTCCCAGCTTCCCTTGTGGCTAAGTCTGGCCACATGACTATTTTCCACCAAAGGTATGAAAGCATAATTCCTAGTTGGAAAGTCCAGAAAGGCTGCTTAAAGGGATTCAGCTCAGCTGAGAGGGTTTCTTTTTGTTTTTCCATCTTCTTTTGGCCTGCAGTGGAAATGTAACCAGAGCTTTAATGGCCCTGAGATGGCCTGAGTGATAAAAGCCACTTAATGGAGAAAAACAACATGACAGCCGGCAAGGCCATGTCCAGATGGTCTTTCTACTTCAGGCTTGCCTTCTGGTGCCGGTAGTGTGCTTTTCTCTCTCTGTGCAGCAAAACCCAATCCTAACTAATGTATTTGCGATAAAAAAATCCCACCACCAGTTCTAATCTCGAAGTTTAGAGCTTGAACACCTCAAGCTACTGCGTAGGATACAAGAGTATAATTTGAATCATAGATTTGGTTGTTATCTGTGTGTTTTCTTAGAAAAACCACAGAGATAATTATTTAAACTAACTTCTATTTTTAGTTTTGAAAGTCTTGCTTTTGTTAAAAAAAAAAAGAAGAAGAAGAAGAAAAGAAAAGAAAAATGGCACCAGATCTCATTACTTTCTAGATCTCTTTCACTAATATCCAGCAATGGTGTAAGTTTCATCTTAATCTAAGTATCTATTTTTGCACATAGTTAGGCAATGCTTAAGTTCGTAAAGTATAGCCGTATAATTAACTCGTATGATTCTCATAATAGACCCACGAAGTAAGCAATGCAAAGATAATTAGCTCTGTTTTTACCACTGGATTCTCCTCTTCACTACTACATCACTTTGAGGTAGATAAGACTATCATTACGCCTAATGCACATAAAGCAGAATCATGACACGCTCACACCATCTGACCGAACACCTTGAAAACAAGTTGGCATTTAATAAGCACTTGCTGGAGGCCTGGATGGGTGACTGGGTGAGTGAGTGGATAAGAACACTGAGGCCCAGGGAGGTCACAGAAGGTAGCAGTGTCGTAACACTGGAAAAAAGTTAGGGTTTCCTCATGCCTATTCTAATTTATTTCCCATTCGGGTATGCTGTCTCTCCCTGGACATTCATCCTTCGGTTTGCTGAGCTGCCCGTTTGCGTACGCTGCCAGGGAAAGGCGGCGCTCAGATGGCCATCAGTGGTGGACTTCAGCTGACGCCCCAGCGCGACACTGCACATGCCACAAACGAGCTTGCTTTCCCTGGCAGCTCTCCCAATCTTCGCACATTATTGCTGTGCCGGCAGTCATCGTCCTTGACGAGTGACTGTGCTGGCGACACAGGATTCCCTCAACGTCCTGCGCATGGACAGCCAGCCAGCAGCTCCGTTTCTAGCTTTGCCTGACACCCTCACACAGCTACGGTATTGGTTTCGCTTGGAAAGTGTTCCAGGAGGCTTTGCCTAGCGGTGGTGGCTCTTACGATTTAACCCGAGGGCTTAAAGATTTGAACTAGGAGACACAAGAGCCACAGTGGACCCGAACATTCAGAATATCTTCTTTCTTCTTAGAGAACTGAGAAATGATCAGAGCCAGAAAGACCTGAAATCATCACCCTGTTCACTCTAAGGTGTGTCTTAAGTGAACGTACATTGGTTTGCCAATGACTGAGACAGAAATCTCAAGTGATTTCTCCTAAGTCATCAAAGTAGTCAGGATAATAGCTTTAGATTCCAAGTCCTAAATTAGTCGGGGTGCTGGTGAGAAGAAATTCTCAGCCGGCCATTTCCAACCTGTGTGACTGCTGAAATTATTCTTTCTGAATCTCAGTTTTAACGTATTTATAATGGAGCTGTTGAAGGTTTAAATGAAATACTATAAAGTGCCCAGGAATTTGGAAGCCTCTCAGTTCCTTTGTTTTCATTCCTTCCTGCCTTTAATACTGGGTGCATTTCAGAAACCCTTGCCACATTATGTGACCAAGAAGAAATGCTGAGAAATCCAACGTAATCTTAACTAAAACCTTCTGGTTTGCTTTAGCATACAGAAGTTTAGAAACTTATATAACACGTAAAATTTACAAAAATACAAAGAATATCTGGAAGACACTTGGCCTCATTTACTTGACCTCCAGTAATTCTGATTGTTTTGTGTACTTTTGGCCCAGATTCTATAAGAAGAATCAGAATGTCCAGTAGAGACATGTTGGTGCCTCCCATGTTCTCACGCTGCTGACCCAGAACTTCCTAACTATGCTTTTTCATAGTTTACTTTTACTTTATTCAGCAAGTAGTTTTGAAGCTCCAGCTCTGTGTCAGTCACTAACAGAGCTGCTGAGAATATAGAAATGAACAAAACAGACAAAAGTTTTCTCTGTTTGTGGGGGGAAGATAGACAACAAACCCAATAAACATGGTCTATTGGTGACAGAGAAAATTAAGGTAGGAAAGAGGCTACGGAGTGTTGGGGCAGGAGTTGGAAATTAAGACATTATAGTCAGGAAAGGTCATGCAGGAAGACCTGAAGGAGATAGGGAGTGAGCCCTACAGAAATCTGGGAGGAAGGTAGGAAGCATGGAAAGTACACGGACCCTGGGAAAGGAAAGTGCCTGGAATGTTCCATGAATAGCTAGAAAGCCAGAGAGAATAAAGGAGAAAACAGTAGAACACAAAGTAAGATGAGTGAAGAGGCAGGTGGGGGCAGATTATGTCTGGGCGTTATAAAGACTTTGTCTTCTACTCTAAGTGTAATGGAAGCCTTTGCTGGGGTTGAGCAGGGAGGTCACGTGATCTGACTTATGTTTTAATAGGACCATTCTGACTATTGTACTGAGAAATAGACTGAAAATCAGTGAGACCAGTGAGGAGATTATCGCAGTAATCCAGTCAGAAAGGAAGCAAATATTTGCTGATGGATTGGATGTGGGGTGAGAAAGACAGAGAAAAAGAACTCCAAGGTTTCTCGGCACAAGAAAGTGAAAGGGTGGTATTGTCATTGCCTTATACGCAGGAGCAACAGGAAAAACAGGTGCAGGAAAGATCAGCAGTTTGGTATTAGACGTGCTAAGTTTGAGATGCTTATTAGACATCCCCATAGAGCTGTCCTGGAGGTGACCGGATTTCCAGTCAGAGCACAGCATGGAAACTTGAGCCAGAGTATTAATTTGGGTGTTGACAATCTATGCATGATATTTAAAGGAGAGAAGACAAATATGGACGTGTAGAGACAGGCAGTTAGTAAGATCAGTAAATAGAGAATTTAATTCCATGGCTCAGAGAACCCGTTCCTTCAAATCATTTGGATGTGAAGTGCCAGGAAGAAGAAGAGGGAACCACTGAGTCGAGTAGTTTTAAAATCCTTCAAGTGAAAAAGGTGATCGGCTATGGGAGAACACTGGGTAGACTGGAGTCTTGGGTAGGGTGTGAGGAAGGTCCAGGGACTACAGGTAAAATGTACAAAATGAGACTACTGAGTAAGAGCTTAGAATCCCTGACTCACCCACAGAGTGATTCAGAGAGATCTGCCAGATGGGCAGACTTCGAGATACATTGCTCATACAGCATGGTTTATCTGTTTAGAACTAAAAGAAAACATTAGAGAGGTGCCTGGGTGGCTCAGTTGGTTGAATGTTCCAACTCTTGGTTTCAGTTCAGGTTGTGATCTCATGGGTCGTGAGACAGGGCCCCACATGGGGCTCCACACTCAGCGGGAGTCAGCCTGAAGATTCTTGCCCTCCGCCTCTCCCCCCGACTCACGTGCACGCTCCCTCTCTCTAAAATAAATACATTTAAAGATATTTGAGCCCACTCTTTTACTCAGGAATTCTACTTCTTGACATGAATTCTCAGGAAATACATTTGATTATAGTAAAATATTTATATGTACAGATATTTATCACAGTGTTATTTATAAAAATAAAAAATCCTGGAAACAATGTAAGTCCCCAGGAAGTGCAATGTTTAAATAAATTGTCATCTATACTTTTAGAATATAATATTATACAGCCATTAAAAACGATGTTTATAACAATACTTCATAACATGGGAAAGGACTATAGCTTAATGTTACATAAAAATTAACATAAAACAATGTATGCAACATATGATCCTAATTTTATTCATTTGTGTGTGCAGAGGACACAGAATGAAAATAAATACACTCAATATTTGTCAGTGGTGGCTTCTTCCTATGCTATATATTTCTGATTTTCCAAATATGCCATCACTAGATTTGATTTTTATAATTATATTTTTAAATTTTTTAAATTTTAAGCAAAGATTAAAATAAATTCCTGATTTGGCCCTAGTCCTCCTTGGGTTGCTCTGTCATTTCAGTTATAGACTCCATGAGGCCTCCCAAGTATTTATCACCCCGTTCCTACAACAAGGGGTCAAGCATGAGTCATCAGTCAAAAGGCCCCAGGATGTTGAATGCCCGATGAGCTGGTAGACTTGTGACATGGGTGTGATGGGTCCAGGTGTGATCTCCTCTGGGGCTCTGGTACCTACCACCGGACTGGGGTTTCACCACGGGAGCTGGCAGGGGACCCTATTGTTTCCGGGACACCGCAAACTCATCCTTTGTGCCACACAGTTGTTCACTTACACTCTGAATTCTTCACAGGAGAGTCATTTCCTGTTGCGATCTCTTCAACTTTTCCTCTTTGACCCAGGACTGACTGAAACGGATCTCTGCTCTATGGGGCATGAACGATTCTTCACGAAAGTGGGCCATGTGGGCATATGTTAGTCTGTCACGGAAGAAAGGCGGATTGATCGAGAGCTGCATTCATCCACCTGGCCTGCGAACGAGCAAGAGTCGTCACACAGGTGGGGCTGATCTCGAAATCGACGAGCCCAGCATCTTCTGGTTTGGTAAATCCATCCAGGTTTTTCCCTGCGAGTCTGGCTTTAATATTTTTCTGCCTCTTTAAGATTGGGAAACCACCCAGGCCCCCCAGCTCTTGGCAAGCAACGGACTGACTTCATGTTGTTACTCAGCACTTTGTTTCTTATTGAAACGCCAGGCTCTGCACAACCGGTTTGTAAAGTCTGAAGATCCTCTGGGCGTGCCCAGAAACACAGCAGCCTCAGGAGGAGAGAACTGAAGGGGACTGAGTGAAACAGGAGAGAGGCCTTACAGCCCGGAGCGGCGTGCGTCAAGCCGATGTCGACAGCCTCGATTTGTAACTGCGCGAGCCTGCCGCCTCCCTCTCTTCTCCGGATTGCAATCCCACTGCTCGTGTGAGAGCAGCTCCACAGCCACCGTCCCCAGCCTAACTTGATCTGCTCTTCTGTGTTTCCCAGAACGCTTCTGTTTATTTACTGTTTTGGTCTTACATACTAGTCTTTCTTGTATCTCACTTGTTTTGGCCTGCCTTATGCACGTGTATTTCCCTGCTGGATTATAAGTGCCCCGGGCCATTAGAGTGACCCAGTTTAGCTTCCCTCCCTCTTCCTTAGCACAATGCCTTGCCTTTGATTAAATGAAGGTCTGAGAATGCTGAGTCATGCACAATGCCTGCCCGCCCTGGGTGGACCTCAGGGGCTCCTGGGTTTGTCACAGCTTCAGCAAAGGCAATCATCTCCCAGGGTTGCTATGACCTATAGGGATCTCAACCTTCACTGGCCGGAGTGTCTATCTTTAAATGATAATGAAATGACATCCGTTTTAATAGCTCATATACTAACACTGTAAAGACACTGAAAAGATGGAACGGCCCTGTGTAACGAAAGAAGCAAATTCCTGGAGTATTAATTTCTTCAAAAGAAAATACACATCTCTATTGTATTATTACAATACAATATTATTACAATTACAATACAATATTATTACAATTATTACAAATTAAGGGGATTAATTAAACTATTATTGTGGGTAGACAAGATGGGATTTGATGAATTAAAAAGATGGTATAGATCTACATTATGTTGAAAAAGTTTCTGATGCATTGTGGGGTTTAAAAAAATGTAGAAAGTAGTATATTTACTGTGATGCTTTTTTGGGTAAAAACAAAGAAAAACAAAAATAACTTCTATGTAAAAATATGTGTATACACACCTGGAAAAAATTGTTTAGAAAAATAATTTGGGAAATTATGTCTCCCGTAGCTAGTGTCCATAACAAGAACTGGATTTCCTAATTTCCCAATCGTGGAACATAATTTATATGAACTGCTCTTAGTAATAACTAGCACTGATCAGAACTAGCATCATCAGAACAGAGAGAGCTCTCGCTTACCCTGGCTATTTTGGATGGAGCAGCGAACAGAAGTGAACGGCAGAAATGGTAGGACCTCAGAGGGTTCTGACTATGTGGGGTAAAGGGCAAGGAAGGAAGAGTCTGTGTTTGTTCGTGTACTTCTTGATCCGCCATTTTTTTTTAAAAGCTGCAGTAACCAGATACACTTGCGGCTGTAAAGACACAGTAATTATTGAAATTATTATAGAATAGGCTAGAATTACTACAGAAAAAAAGCCCGTTCTACTGTGAGTCTACAGCTTTCTGTTTCCATTAAAATATTTTTTAAATCTTGGTTTTAAGTTTAAATGTGATCTTTTTAAAATAGGAGATATATTCATAAATGGCAAAACCTAAAGGTACAAGTAGTATTTCCGTAATGAAAATTTTCTCTCCCTCTCCTTGTCCCAGTCACCACTCTCTAGCTTCGCTCAGTCTTACCAGTTTATGGGTTTTGATAATCTGAGATTTCTTATAAAATGTGCCTATTTAGCTAATGTTGAATAACTATATAATAAAATATAAAATAATTGTACTTGGGATTATAGGAAATATTTCTCTCTTTATAGCTTTCAGTAAAAAATTTTCCCTTTAAATAAAAAATATAATTTCCATAATCGTTTTGTCAAACTCTGACAGACCTCCTGTCTGTACTGTCCTTATTTTTTTAATAATACCATTTCTCTTCCCCAGGCCACAGTCTTGGTCAACAGTATAGCTAATACCTTGTGGAGAAAAAAACCCATCTAAGTCATACTCTGAAACAAAATTTCTCAAATTTCCACTGGGGTTTCTGAGTATCATTTGATCCATGCTAATTAAATCAGAATAAGTAATTAATATCTGATACACTTGATCCATGAAGATGTTTAAAGTAACAGCAGTGAAAACAATAATAAGTTCTTAAGAGACACTGACCTTGCTGGGATGGGTAGGAAAAGGTCCTATTTATTTTTTAAATGAAATTTAAAAAAAAAAATCTTGGTTACTGGAGGTGGGATACAAGGTAAAAGGCCACATTTGAGTTTTATAAGTATGAATTTCAAGCTACGTTTGCTATGCCCAGAGTCAAGTGTTCGTCCAGGCCTGCCCCAGGGGTGAGAATTGGGCAATAGCTCGTTTATCCATAACCATAACCCATCTTCCTTAGAGCAGACCTTGGACCCGGACACGGCCAGCTCGGGTCCCGCCGTCATGCCCGTGATGCACCGACCCCAGCGCTGGCTCGTTGTGCTTCGCTTCCCGGTTCTCTCCTCGTTCGGACCCGGCTTCCGTTTGCTCCTGCGGGAGGCTGCGGGCACCGAGGGCGGCGGCCTCAACCGATCCTCGTCTAGGTCCGTCCACACTCGGTCCCGTCTACACCAGGTCCCGTCTACACCCGGCCCCTCCCGCACCCGGCCCCTCCCGCACCCGGCCCCTCCCGCACTCGGTCCGTCACGCAGGCGCCCCGGCGCTCGCTCCCGCCCTCCGGCAGCACGTGTTTGCTGACCCCCAGCACGCGGCCAGGGCCGCGCTAGTGCCGGGAGCAGCCACGGAACCCGCGGCCTCCGGGACTGTGCTCCTGCCCCCCCGCCCCGCCCATCCCTAACGCAGGCGGACTTGGGGTCGCGGGGGAGCAGCGAGCGGGCGCGTCTGCGCCCCCGAGGCCGTGGGAAGCCGCGCCGGGACAGCGCACGAGCCCAGCGCGGAGGGTAGAGCGCGCGGCCGTGACACGACCCGGTCCTGCGGCCCCCGCGCCCCCGGGCCCCGAGCTGCGAGGCGGCCGGACACGACGTTCTGCGCACGCGCTGCGGCTCCGCCGAGGCCGCTGGCCCCGAGCAGGTTTGTTCTCCGCACAATTCGCTGCCGGGCGGTCGCCGGGATGCGGCCCGCTCTGGGCTCGGGGGACAGAGAGTAAGGGGGGAAGTGGAGGAGAGTCCGGGGGGTTGGAACAGATCGTTTCATAGTTACCCCAGTTCTGCGGAGCGGGGGCCCTTTCCCTCCCTAGGACCCCGCGTTCCTGACGCTTCCAGCCTCCTGGGGGACGGTGCGGACGGACCGCGGTGCGATCGAGAACCGCCGCAGGGAGCGCATCCCTGGTGGAAAACAGGGAGGCTGGTCGTGAGGAGCCGAGCATCTTCGTCCACAAAATAATAACCAGCCCAAACGCGGCGGCCGGTCGGGCGTCAGCAACACGTGTATGCGCCCGAGGGTTCCCCGTGCGCCCAGGTGATGCGCTGGAGGGTGGAGGGGAGCGGTGGGGGGAGGGGACCCCAGGCAGCGGCTCTCCCACAAGCGTGGGGACCTGGGGAAGGGGAGCTTCCGGGGGGCCGCGGCTGATGAGGATGGGCGTCAGGCAGGCCCAGAAAGACGGGGAGGCTTGGAGGCAATGATTAGACAGCAGAGCTGCATTTCCACATTTTGTCCCATTTTGTGCTTTACTTTTGGCTAAGCCAGTTTTCTGAGACTCTGCTTCCTTTTTTGTAAAACAAGGATTAGCTGTGTCACCTTCTACCTCTGTGTTTCTTCCTTTTATAAAATCTTATGTTGGGGCACCTGAGTGTCCAACTCTTGGTTCAGTTCAGGTCATGCTCCCCCAATTGTGAGATCGAGCCCCGGGTCTAGTTCTCTGAGTCTGCCTGGGATTCTCTCTCTCTGCCTCTGCCTGCCCACCACCCCCGCAAATGACCTCTCTCTCTCTCCTCAAAAAATAAAATTAAAGAAAGAAAGGAATCTTAAAAAAATAAAAAAAATTTTTTTTCTTGCGTTAGAGATTTGCTTAGATATACTGTTCTGTTAAAATACAAATATACTTGGGTACGGCCAAGTCTTTCCATCAAGAGAAGCACAGAGTATCTTGTCACTCAAGCTTGAAACAGATCTGATGCTGGACATTACAAGAGACGGGGTGTGGGGGGCTCTCTTCATGGGGTTGCTCTGGACTGACAGGTGTTGAGAGTAAACACTCAGGAAATGACTAGTGGGCAGGTCTGAGCGTACAAGTATTTAAGCAGAGAACAATGCAAGGAAACTGTTCAGGGTTCTCTCGGGCACAATCAGAAGAGAGAGCAAATCACCTAGTGGTGTTTGCGATTCAGCCTTTAGCAGGGAGCAAAGTCAGCGGTTTCTACTGGCAAAGGAAAAACTGAGGGGAGAAAGATTCCAGGTCGGAAGAAAGCTAGACAGATGTGGACAGATGTGACTTTGCATCCTGGCCGTGCTCTTCTTGATGTCCCTTGTGTGTTTCATCTGTAAAAGAGTAATTATATTTATCCAAAAATATTGTTGGGAGGATTACAATAAAAGACGTGTCGATCCCTGGCATACTGTAAACACTCAGTAGATGACGGACGATGTTGTTTATCACGGGGAGTCTACTATGAAGACTAGAAAACTCACGGCTGAAAGTGGAGAAGCCAGGAGGAGTCAGAGGGGAGGGGGCCGGGGTCTGAGGTCACAGTGAGATCTCTGCCAGGTGTTGCATCAGCATGGAATGCAGATTTTTAATAGGTCATCTAGGAGGCTGGGGACCCGACCGGCCGAAATGCACGCGGTCTGGCTGGGATCTAGACGGGACAGGCAATCCTGCAGGTAAGCCTAGAAGGCTGATTTGTAGGCCCTCCTGTATCCTCTGGACAAAAGGAGAGGAAGGGAAGCAACATTTACTGGGTCCTGATAACCAAGTCCAGACATGAGTAATTCACACCAGAAATACACTGTCAGAAAACTGAGTTTATAAGAAAAATTGAGTGAATGATAAATGGTTTCTTAGAAATGTAGCTCTTTGCCCCCAAACTGTTGAACCCCTACCATTAGACTCCAGTGAGGCTGAAACTCTGACATTGCCTCCCAGAATGGGAATACACACTCTTGTTTTCCCAAGTCATAGATTGCTTTCTTTAAGAAAGGTTAAAACTAACACTTAGTCCTTTCAAAATAAATAGATAAATGGTATAGGAGAGTATGAAGAAAGTATAAAGTATATGCTTTTGCATGAATAGATATGCAGTACATCCTTATGTTTAAGTGAAACAGACATGAGGACACCCCTAGAGCAGGACCCACACTCACTGGGGTTGGGCCAGACCCCAGGAACTTTACCTACATAATGGGGGGGACACTAAGTCCCAAAGAAGGAAAGATGGGATGTGGAGTGAGGACCCCTTTGTCTTCCCACACACCAGAGCTGTTCAGTCCCCGCTGTGGAGACCTGCTCTCCACTGAGTCCCAACCCCCTGACGGTGGTTTATGCTCCTCTGGCCAGGCCACCTCTGTTAAAAGTAAAAAATCAGGGGGGCCTGGGTGGCTCAGTCGGTTTAAGCATCTGCCTTTGTCTCAGGTCATCATCCTGAGGTCCTGGGCTCAAACCCTGCATTGAGCTCCTGGCACAGCAGGGATCCTGCTTCTCCCTCTCCTCCAAGCTGGTGCTCTCTCTCAGTGTACCTCTCTCTCTCTTTTTCAGTCTCAAATAAATAAATAAAATCTTTAAAAAAGTGAAAAATCATTTTACTTCTCATTCATTCGATTACCAGTGAAGTAAAATCTTTTGGGGTTAGTCATCTCCACTAATGGGAATTGCTCGCTTTACTCTTATGTTGTCCTTTAAAAAATTATTTCACTAATAGGTTGCTGCCTTTTCCTTATGGATTTATAGAAGGGTTTTGTAGTAAGATATTAAATCTTTGTCATCTGTTCTGCTCGTCCTCTGGCTTGTCATCTGTCTTTCCACTTTGTGCTAGTCTTTCTTACACGGGAGTTTGTTTTTACTTTTATCTCCTTTGTAGTCAGTATTTCTACTCTTTAAGTGCCCTACAGGATCAGGTAAGAGATCCTAAAGATTCAGAATCACGGTGCTGGGAATGAAAGGACGGCCAAGGATACAAGGACACAAATATAACCATCAGATGAGTGGAACGGACAATAGGCTGTAGGATTTTTGTAGCTTCATAAATTCACCAAAGTCTTAAGGGCACACACTCTGGGCTTCGATTAGCTGTTTGAATCCTGCTTCTGTCAGTTACTAATGGTTTGAACTGGGAGATTTGCTAAACCGTGTCCCCATGTCCTCATCTGTAAAGTGTAGGATTTTTGTGTAGGATGTAGGAATATTGTGAACTTTCTGGCTACCGAAAACTCAGGAGAGGTTACTGCTCATGATACCTGAGAGTTTTGGGGGCCTGGCCGACTGAAAAAGTGGGACTAGAACAGTTCCCGGGATGGGCACAGAGGAGACTAGACTAGAGAAGGGAGAAAATAGAACCCAGGGTCTCGGAGGGTTTGTGGAAGCTTTAGATCCACAGGGCTGGGTGCTCTGAGGAATGTTGCAGAGTCACCCAGAGGAGTGGACCTCAGGGGCCTGTGAAGGTAGGAGGGACAGAAAGCAACAATTGGGGAAAGAAAACAAAGGAAAGATGAGCTGGAAGAGACAAGAAAGAACTCATCAGAATCTCCTGTAGGATGGGCAATTTTTTAAAATAATTTCTTTTTGATTATGTTACGTCAGTCACCATACAGACACCCGGGCTCCATGCAATCCATGCCCACCTTGATCCCCCAGGATGGGCAATTTTAAGTAAAAAGAAGAAACTGGATGACAGAGTCTCAGCCACTGTGCGAAAGGAAAGCAAATTCAAGCTGCAGTCAGAGAGAGAGGAAGGAAGGACGGACGGGTGGACGAGCTGTGAACAACTGGTACCGAAATCAAAACGGAGGCGAACCGTGCCCCAGCGCCATCCGACGTGAGCGGAAGTGACGAGAACTGGAACAAGCGTCCGGCAGGGCCTGCACCAGCCCGAACGCGCCCAGCCCGCACCCAGCAGCGCCACCACACGGAAGCACGTGGATTTGGTCACCAGCAGACACCGAGTTACCCGCAGCACGGATCGTGAAAGTCCCCCACTGGGAGCTCCCCAGACGCCCCTCCAGTGGGGGTGGATGGACACGCCGTGTCTGTCCTCTCAGCGGGAGGCCGTACAGCAGCGAGGACGCAGCAGTCACGACAACACGAGTGAGTCTCACAAAACTGAAGAAAGCAACGGACACAGAAGAGTGCTCATGTGTGACTCCCAGTGACTCCATTTATGTGCAGTTCACAAACAGCCACCTCCGATTTGGGTGTTAGATGTTGTCTCAGTTGGTTCCAGCCGCCCAACACCGCCAACTCGGCGGCCGAGGCAAGAAACACTTCGTTCTCACGGTTCTGGAGGCTGGAGAGTCCAAGGTTAGGCGACCCGCAGAGTCAGGGTCTGGTGAGAACCTGCTTCCCGGTTCAGAGACACGTCTTCTTGCTGTGTCCTCCTGTGGCGGAGGGAACAAGGGCGCTCCCTGGGGCCTTCTGTGGAAGGGCGTTCACTCCAGTCAGCTCCAAAAGGCCTGCATTCAAATACCATCACACTGGGGACTAGGTTTTCAACACACAGATTAGGAGGAGGACAGAAACGTTCAGTCTATAGCAGAAGTCGAAATCCAGTCATTTTTGAGGGGTCGTTCTGTTGACTAAAGGGGGCATGAGGCAGAGACAGAGCCTGGTCTTTGGATGTGCTGATTGTGCGGTTTTCTGATTTGGGTGGTGACTACTTGTGTATGTTCCACTCGTCAAAATTTACCAAAGTGGGGGCACCTGGTGGCTCAGTGGGTTAAAGCCTCTTCCTTCAGCTCAGGTCATGATTCCAGGGTCCTGGGGTCGAGCCCCGCATCGGGCTCTCTGCTCAGCGGGGAACCTGCTTCCCCTCTCTCTCTGTCTGCCTCTCTGCCTCCTTGTGATCTCTGTCTGTCAAATAAATAAAATCTAAAAAAAAAATTTACCAAAGTATGTACTGATTGACTTTTTATATATTTAATTTTTCAGTAAAAAAAGAAAAATATTTGCCCATCATAGACGTTACATTAAAATGACTGAAAGCCCTTTGTTTACTCATAGAAGGTGTAGCTGCTTGTTGTCAGCTTTATGCTGGTATAGATACAGATCTTGATCCTCATTTTCTGTATTTATAAAGTGTGTATAATAGCACCTGTTTCACAGTAGGTCATACGGACGGACAGACAGGCTTTGAAAATGACGAGATTGCATGAACGTGCCTGGGGGAGAACGCCTTGTCCCACTGCTGATGTTTTCTTGCTTTTAGCACAACATCCCTGCTCTTCCCTACCAACCTACCACTCCTGCCAAGAGAGTAAAACCGATTGGTACGTTTGGTGAGTACATCCCTCTTCATCCTTCCCTCTTGGAAACGCCCCCGTCTAGCACAAAAGGTTACCGAACCTTAGGGATGTTGAGTGCATTGTCCAAATTTAGATAATAAGTCACAGAATTTGCACTCAGGTCTCTGACTGCAAAGATCATGCTTTTAACCACTTCATTATACTGGCTGCCTCATACATACTGTATCGGCATAAAATAAATGCTGTTGTATGGTGCAGCTAAGAACACAACAGGAATTCAGGGAGGGGACTCTTCTCTCCGGTCTGTGAACCGGGAGGCAGGTTCCCACCAGATGCTGAATCTGTAGTTAAAGATGACTACACAAAAGACTATAGGGGTGGGGCGCCTGGGTGGCTCAGTGGGTTAAAGCCTCTGCCTTCGGCTCAGGTCATGATCCCAGGGTCCTGGGATCGAGCCCCGCATCGGGCTCTCTGCTCAGCAGGGAGCCTGCTTCCTCCTTGCTCTCTGCCTGCCTCTCTGCTTGCTTGTGATCTCTGTCAAATAAATAAATAAAAACTTTAAAAAAAAAAAAAAAAAGACTATAGGGGTTAACTCCTGCTAAATTCTCTCTGAGTAAACTCCAGAAGCCAATAAAGCTGAGTTAGCACTGACCTCTTTCCAGGCCACATGGGAAGAGGTGTGTGTTGTTGGTCAAACAGCCAGCACGGTTTAACCTCAGTGCCACCTGGCGGGACTCCAGGACTTACCTGGTGACTTCCTTGGTTCACTGCATTTTGTCTTGTACCTTTGTCCGTGTTTGCCTTTGAGTTCTTCTGGGATTTATCACATGCACCACCGTATGGGATGAGACAGGACAGGAAGCTTATTTTCAAGCACTTGATACCTGAGAATATGCAAAGGGTCTGCTAACAGCATTTCACAAAGAAAGATCATTTATTTTTAATTGAGGTCTAATTTAAATTCGATAAACAGTATTGATCTTAAATGTTCAGTTGGACGGGTTTCAACAACTTTATAAATCCATGCAACCATTACCCCAAACAAGATATGGAAGACTTTTGTCAGCCCAGAAGCATGCTGTATGACTGTGTGTGTGTGTGTGTGTGTGTGTGTGTGGCTTTCTTCACTCAACATACTACTTCTGAGGTTCATCTGCGTTGTCACTTTTATCAGTAGTACCTTCCTTTTTTTTTTTTTTAAAGATTTTATTTATTGATTTGACAGAGAAAGACACAGCGAGAGAGAGAACACAGGCAGGGGGAGTGGGAGAGGGAAAAGCAGGCTTCCGGCAGATCAGGGAGCCCAATGTGGGGCTCCATCCCAGGATTCCAGGATCATGACCGGAGCTGAGGGCAGATGCTTAACGACTGAGCCACACAGACGCCCCAGTACATTCCTTTTTATTGTCCAGAAGTAATCCACTGTATGGACGTACCACCATCTGCTCATCCATTCTCCTGTTGGTGGACATTTAGGTGATGTATAGCTTTTGGCTTTTATGAGTAAGGCTGCTATGAACATCTTAGGAAAGTTTGTGTTAGCGTATGTTTTCATTGCCCTTCGGTAAATGCTGAAGAATGGAACACTTAGGTGACAGGTGGCTGTGGGTTTACCATTGTAAGGGGCTGCCGAATAATTCTCCAAAGGGTCAAGCCATTTTGTATTCGTACCATCAGTGTTGTGCATCTCGAAGGAAAGTTGTGTACAAAGCCAAACTATGATGACATCTTAGCAAAGAACTCCACAGTGCCTAGGGTGGGAAAGATTCTGTGGGAATCATTTGTAAGGAGGAAAAAGCAGCCAACAGAGGAGAGTGCATTGGCACTCACCAAAGAGCATTCACCAGGACGCCAGCCCGAGGCGACCACGTGGGCAGCAGACTCCACAGCTACCAATCAAGGCTGTGTTCTCCGTCCATGACATTCAGACCACATGCCAAGCCCTCTGTCCATGATCCAAGCAATCTGGGCAACTTATTGTTTTTCCTCAAGTTGTGCCTCATTGAAATTCTTTTTGGAGTGTCCCTTTCAGTCACAAGTTCCCTCTTGTCCAGAAGCCAAGATTGTGAAGCTTAGTGCGGCAGGGCTTTCCGAGTGTGTGCTGCGGGCTTCACCTCCAGCTGGGCTTTCCGAATGTGTGCTGCGGTGCCCAAGCTGGCTCACCTGCCCCGTCCTGAGCAGCTTCCCTGGCTCCCCCAACGTGGAGAGCAAGTTCTCGTTCACCTGTTCCTCTTGCTCATTTGGTCTCCTCCCCCTCAGGTTACTTTCAGCAAGATTTCAGTTTGGTTTTTATGCTATTGCATTCAAGGGAGGGCAAAGCCTTTTTGAATCCGCTTTCAAATGTGTTCATTTTTAAGACAGAACGTCATTCTCTCTGAGTTTTTCTTTTAGGTTATCATGACAGAGGTCAAAAATCATGGGGACTAGCCCCCAAGGGATTTAATCTTAACTTTCTCCACAATCAGCCATGCCTACTCATATATTCTAGGATATTGGTAAAAATTCTTGCTAAAGGAGGTGGCCAGAAAAGTCCTTATTCTTTAGCCAAATTCTGGATGAGAGGATAAGGGCTCCAAATTTGGGCACAACCAGGTTTCAACATCTATTACCCTTATTCTGTTCTTCTAATTGGCACTCACTGTAAGTGCTCAGTGGTAAAAATACAAGCCCTCATTTTCTTCTTCGTTCTTCCCTTACAATGAAGGGTTTGTCCCTCCTCCTTTCAAAGGCAAATTCATCCACATGTGTTCTGGATCCCACTCCGTACTGCCTTCTCAGAGAGTCTGTTCAGTTGGTTATTACCTGCAGCTGAAATGACCGTCCTTCTAAATTCAGGCTTCTCCTTCCACAGCATATGGTGGTGGCTAGAAAGTCACCAGCCAGCCAGCCAGACACCCTGTTCCCCAACCTCCCTTACCTTTAGGTGAGGCCACATGATGAGTTCTTGTCAATATAATGTGATCAGAAGGGATGTGGGTCACTTCTTGACCAAGCAACTTAAGAAGCAGGAGTGGTTCTTCTCCCTTCTGCTCACTTGATAAAAGGGGCACAGCGAACAGGGAACCCAGATACTAAAGAGGAGGGAGGGCTCCACAAGACGGCTGGAGCCTGGGTCTCTGAATCTTCAGTCGGAGGGTCCCACCTGCCATGAAGAGCTTCTGTCGGAAGAGCTTTATGTGTCTGACCTATTGTATATTGCTGGATCCTTTTGTCATAGTGTGTTATTGTTAATCATTAACATAACTAGCACATTATTTTTCTTTTTTTATTATTTTATTTTATTTTTCTTTACAGATGGAATCTACATGCATTCAGACATAACCAAGCATCTCCCATCTTACAACCAACACCAGGCCCCCTAAAAACCTTCCTTTGACTCCATGCTCCTGCTCTGTTTTCTCTGTTTCTCTTTACTTCCTCTCACAGACAATTGTTCTAGGAAACCTGTCGATGCAAAGTCTTCATTGCTTGCTTCCATTCATTCCTTACTCCAATCTATATGGCTTCTTTGCCACCCTCCATTAAAACTGCTCTTACTGGAGTCCTTAATAACTGACATGTTTCTAAATCCAGCAGACAATTTTTGGTTCTTATTGTAATTCTCGGGATTTTACCTAGTGGGACACTCCTGCTATCTTCTTTTGGTCCCTTGAAACCAATCTCTTACAGGAATGACTCACAGGCTTTTTAAATTCATCATATCCAAAACCGACCTTCAACTCCGGCTCCTCCGTCTTCCGTCTCAGTAAACGGTACTTGCATCCACCCAGCGGCTCATGCTGGAAACCTGAGGGTGATTTTTGGTACGTCCTTCTTTCTCACCACTCATAGCCAATTAATCATCATATCCTGCCCATTTCACCTCCTTGTTTTTCTCAAGAGTAGCTACTCTCCATCTCCAATCTTCCCCACCATCCTTCCATTCTCCATATATATGATTACAAACATAAATCAGATAATGCCACTTTCCTTTTAAAATCCTTCAGAAATCGTTACTAGAAAAAAAAAAAAAGCCTTCAGAAAATTCCCGCTGCATTTAGGATAATTCCCCTAATCCTTAACACAGCACACAAACCCTCGTGTGGTCTTGCCCCTGCAATGTCTTCAGCCCTATCCAGCACTCCCTTCCCTTTGCTCGTTGCATTTCAGCGTCTCTCCCGAATCTTTGAAATCAGCCATTTCTTTCCTACCTCAGAACTTCTCTCACTGCAAGAACAAAAATCAACTCGAACAAACTGAAGTAAAAAGGAAATATAGTAGCTCATGTAAGTGAGGCGCCTGATAAGCAGCTGACTTCAGGCGTGACTTATTCCAAGAGCTCTGGTTACGACCTTAATGCCCCACGGCTTCCTCTCTCAGCTCTGCTTGTTTTTGATTCCTGCTTACCATGCTCTGTCACCGTGCCGGCAGATGGCCACTGTCGAAGACGTCTAGTTGTGCTTTGAGAAATTAATCTTACCGAAAGAGAGGTCTGGAATTTTTCGTCAGCTTCTGGGAGGTCATCTCTAAGCCCTTGGTAGGTCATACTTGATAAGAGAGTCTCTGTTTGCCTGGGGGCCATCGGCCAACCAGACCATAAGAAGACGAGTTAGGGTGGGGCGGGGAGTTGAGCAAAATCAGCAAGGTGATTCAACCTGGAGACTCTGAGTCAGGTGCCATCTGCTGACCTCTGGAGACTGAAATCAGCCCTGAGTTCAATCCGTCATGCTGAGGTGATGAAGCCCCAGTAAACACTCTGGACACTGTGTGTGTGTTGTTACACATAGAGGCCAAGGGAGCCGTGCTATCCAAACTCCACGGGGAGAGGACAGCGGGGAGCTCCAGGTGTGCTACCCTCCTGGCCAATGTGCCTTTCCCTTTGGCTGACTGTAATGTGCATTCTTTCCTTGTGATAAACTGTAATCACGAGTACAGCTGCTTTGAGTGAGTTGTTTGAGTCTTTCCAGTGAATTATCAGAAGTGAAGGTAGTTTGGGGAACTACCACATTCGGTGTCAGAAGTGAGGGTAGTCTTGTGTGGACTACACTCCTTCTCACTGTCCCGTGGGCGAACTCTCATGTTATTAAACATTCTTAGCTTAGTAGCCACAGCTAAATGGTTCTGTTTCTTTTGATGTTTTAAAAGAAAAGTTCCAGGGAGCCTCTTAGCTAGCTTGCTTGAGACGAATCGATCACCATTGCCTGGGAAGGAGAGTGCTGTGATCGGTCTCAGTCAGATAGCTAGTAGAATCTATCGAAACAACAGGAAATGAGTTCCCCACGGGAGAAAAGGTTTGGGTTACCAAAAGGAAGGATAGGGATGCTGGGTGAACAAACACAGTAGTTAGCATGGGACTTTCACACCAGCATCTCCCTCTGGAACACCCTGATTCTTATTCATCTCCCCCACCACACACTTCCGAATGACTAATCTTTCTACTCACTAATCTACTCATCATCTGGGTTTCAGATTAAATGTCACTTGAACAGAGAGGCCTCCTTCTTTCATTCCTCTCCATCAGAATGCTTTATAGGTCTTAGCAGTTTGTGATTACATATCCATTTGTGTGATTGCTAGTTTAATATCTTCAAATTACCTTTACTCTAGGGTGTGTTAAGAACCACATCTAGTCTGTTTATCACCTAGTAGGTCCTCAAAAATAGCAGTGGAAGGAGCAAAATAAGAATGAAAAAAATCTGTTAATGGATTGCCCACATCTCAGATCTTATGCTAAACCCTTCAAATGGTCCTTTTTAGTAAGATGTCAGTAGATGACTATCTGGTTAAACTTTGGACTCAGTTGTTGGAACCAATAAAAGAAACTTGCCTCAATTTTGCAGTTAGGAATTCAAGAACCGCATAACCTTCAGAAGTAAAAATTAGGCATATCAGCCTCATCCTCATTTACTAAAACTAAACATGTAATGTTTGTATGGAAATGCGTCTCTCGATAAGCTGATACAACATCCCGTCCCATCTTGTAGAGTGTTTGCATCTGATTTTAGCCACAAAATAACCCATTGAGATAAGTAATGCAGGCAGGTGTTTCTTTGATCTTACAGATGGAAAAAAAAAAAAAAAAGCCTGAGAACCAGAAAGGTAAGATAAATTACTCATGATCACATGGAAAACTTAGTGGTCAAACAAGATGATTACTCAGCAATCCTGAAGCCTAGTTCTATGCTCTACCAACCCAATGTTCATCCTCTGTCTCACTGACGATACACACTGCTGTCCCCTACAGTTGTAGAATGTGTCGAAAGTCACAGTAATCAATGTAGTAAATTTGAATACGAGTAAACTTATGATTTTTGCCTATTTTGTGGACATTTCTGATTATTGGGGCTGTAAGCATTCTTCATAACACTCCCTTTTAGTTAGGAACTCTAGCCTCATTCTCAAGCCAGTGGTTCTAGTGATTTTCTCATCCCCAACCCATAGGTAATTTGGCCAACGAGAGCCCAATATTCTCTAGGCTCGAGTTTGGGTAAAGGGATGACACATGGCCCATAACAGGTTTTAAGACTCCATGACCTCTTTGCTAAGGCTTTGGGATAGGAACACTCATTCTCAATAGGCTTGAACCTGAGACAATATAAAGTTGGAGCTTCTGCACTCATTTACTTCAAGTGGGAAGCAGAGCTGAGAGATAAAGAAAAACCATATCCTAACAATGCCTTCTGAACCTTGACTCTAGAGCCCACATGACCCCTGGATTTTTAGCTACATCACCTGACAGATTCCTTCTCTTGAATAAGTCAGTTTGAGTAGGATTCTGTCTTCACCATTCAGAAAGTTCTTAACTAAAATATCCTATAATTTTGGGGAGACCCAGGGTCCCCGCAGCAGGGCAGCCCACGGGCCCAGTATGGGATTGCATTGCTGCGGGGTGGGAGCCGGACCCATTGCCAAGAAGCTTGTAGAGGCCAAGTATAAGGAGCGAGGAACTCTCTTGGCTGAGGCCCAGCTGGCCCAGATGTCCACGCAGTTGGGCATGTCCAAGACCAACCTGGAGGGATTTGCCAGTAAGCACAAGCAGGAGATCGGAAGGAACCTGAGTTCCCGGTGCAGTTCCTGGACACATGTGTCCCCTTGGCGTGGATCGGCTCCCCTCCGGAAGAGGATTTTGGTCTGCGATGGGGGGTGAGGGAGCTTTCCGTTGCGACCTGGGGATCCAGAAGATGGAAGCATGTGTGGCCCCGACGCCCAGGAAGGGAGGTGTGTTCACTCTGGAGGGACTACAGCAAGACGCGTCCAAGGGAAGGGGCCGATTCGCCCAGGATGTCAGCCACGACCGTTTGATCAGGGCCACGAAGAAACTAGAGGCACCTGGCACTGGCGCAGGTGCCCCCGCCTTCGGTGGGCGCCAGCTGAGCTCAGTGCCCCGCCCCGCCCCGCCCCGCGGAGCCGCAGCCGGCAGGGAGGGACGGCTACGTGACTGTCGGGGGTATCAAAGCCCGTCTCAGGCGGGAGGTCACGCGCTGGGGCACCTGCCAAAGGAAGGGCCGGCCCGGCTGGCCCCGAGGGCCCCGAGGGAGGCTCGCCACGGGCTGCCAGCTCTCTTGGCAGACCCCTCCTCCCAGGCCATTACTGCTGAGGCCAGAGAAGCCCTGCCCTGACCCTGGGGGTGTAGAAGGGGGCATGGTAGCAGCAGGGAGAAGACAGACTAGCTGTCTGTGAATAAGCCCTAACAGCTTTGTTTTTTTTTTTTTTTTAAATAAACAACATATCCTACAATAAAGAATTCTTTCAATTGTCTTCCCATACAGTCTTGACGGGGAGAGGAAGAAAGTGCGGTTACAGCTATTTCCTGCAGAATGGCATTGTCTGTAACAATAGATCTGGCTCCCAAACCCCCAAACAACGCCCCTCCCCGAGAAAACAAGCAAGAAGTCACTTTACTAGAATTTAGTTACATGTTCCCTGTCTCCAAAGAGCTTTATTTGGTGCCATTCTTCTTTGAGTTAGTGATGAGAGGACACCTCCTCTCACCCCTTGGTCAGACTTAATTCCTCTTACACTGCCAGCTGGTCGGCCTTCCAGAAATCTCCCCAATGAGGTTTGATGCTCTCGATGGTCTTACCACAGCTGAAATGCCCTTTAGCTATCTATGTCTACACCTTCCGCCTTTCTTTCAAATGTCACTGCAAATCTGTTCCAAGAAAAACCTGCTGCAAGTCTTTCCAATCTTAGGATAGACTCTCCAGGTACCATCAATTTGCAAAGAAATACACCTGTCCAGAAGTGGAGCCTAATTAATGACTTGCTTCTCTGATTGCCAGCTTCACAGACCCAAGGACAAGGGGAAATACTATAGGAATTCTTTTAAGGTCAGAAGACTCTAGTATACAGAACCATTTAGTTGGCAATAATAGTTTCAGCACAAGGTGTTTTTAGATTTTCTTTTAAAAATTCAGTGTTTGGGGGCGCCTGGGTGGCTCAGTGGGTTAAGCCACTGCCTTCGGCTCAGGTCATGATCTCAGGGTCCTGGGATCGAGTCCCGCATCGGGCTCTCTGCTCAGCAAGGAGCCTGCTTCCCTCTCTCTCTCTCTCTGCCTGCCTCTCTGTCTACTTGTGATCTCTCTCTGTCAAATAAATAAATAAAATATTTTAAAAAAAAAAGAAAAAAAAATTCAGTGTTTGGTATCTCCCAGGACAAGATGAATTTAGCTATGCTAAATTGGTGACTCTAGAAACTACTTTTTATTTGCCAAAGTGATGAATGTTTCAAACTTTAAGGGAGCTAACATTGCCTAGTTGTATGTCATATTGCCAATAGATGATAGGAACATAACGAATGGTAAGGATTTGGTAAAACTTTTTCATAATGAGCATTTTTAGGACTTTTATTTTTTATTTTTTTTTCTATTTTTAGTACTTTGAATAACACATTGTGAGATTGGACTATTTCTCAAGAGATCATATCTTTTAAAGGGAGTAGGGGCTGAAGAATGGATACAAGCCAATGCCTTTGAGGTGTGCATAATACAGGGTACTAATACCTAAACCATATATGACCAAACATGTGGAGCCATGTCATTTTCTAAGCTCAACAAAAATAAAAGGGAGGATTGCCCGTGTTAGTTATTTTTTTCCACAATGATTCTTAGAATATGCACGAAAATAGGAATCCTAAAAGAGTAGTCAATATGGTGTACCACAGAAAATACTCTGGGCTCTGAGTTAGGGGAGCTAAACTTTGGCCCAGGCAGCCTTCAGCAAGCCCATTGTCTTGGGTCTCCCTCATACATAAAATGGAGGATCGCATAACTGCCAAGAAAGGTCCAGCTATAAACTTGGGTACTAAAACAGAGAACCTGTTGATTGTAATTCTTGTCAGTTTCAGTTCTGATCTAAATACAAAATGAGGATCTTCAAAGAACTTTGAAGATGATCATGGTAGCTAAAATGAATTGAGCTGGAAGAAAAGGAGAGCCTTAATGTCAATATTCTCCATTCACTCACTCACTCACAAATACTTTTGAGCACTTAATAAACATTGAGCACTATAAGAGGTGCTAAAGGTAGAGCAATAAATACACCAACGTCCTAGTCATCATAGAACTAACTTTCTGGAGGTGAAGATGCATCACAATCAAATGAATATGTACAGAGAAAGCGTGTCAGAAGGTGACAAGTGCTACGTAGGAAAGCAGAACAGAGAGGGAACGCTCGCGATGGCCCTTTTTTATAAGATGGCCATTTGAAGAGAGACCGAAAGGAGGTGAGACAGTAAATCAGGCTATTTCCTACCTAGGAATAGCAAGTGCAAAGGCCCTGAGGTGGGAGTGTTTGACATGTTTTAGGAGCAGCAAGGAATCCTGTGTTGCTAGACCACCATGAGCAAAGCGAAGAGTGGTAGAAAATGAGGTCCAAGGAAAGGAAAAATAACAAAAGAAGCTGAAATGTTCTGTTTACTTGAGTATAAATCCCCGCACCCCCTTATCTGTGGCTCCTTTGCTATTGACATTGGGTAGGGGGAAATCCGCTGGTTCAGTCTAATGGTAACATCTGCTCAGATTTGAGTGGGATCAGAACCCAAGACTCACCATCACTACTGGCCAGACATGGACGTTGTTCCTTGGAGAGTAGAGCTGCGTTTCTTTCATTTTCAGCAAAGTTTAACTTACTTTATCTCAGGGACTTCTGTCCTTCCTTTGCTATAGGGGGAAGCCCTGTTGTACGCCTGCTAACTGACTCAGGTGTGGTGGGTGTGGGGGAACAGGTACCGGTGCCCATTCCAACCTCCCTCGCATGTGTCCTCTGATACCAGAAACTGGAAATCTAAGAGCTACCTGTTGCGGACTCCTCTGGAGCTAGATTTGAGATGTGACATGATCTCCCCTGATGAGTGCACTCGCGGCCCTCAGACAGGTCACAGTGAGGCTTTGCACTTCTTTCCCCATCTCTGCGATCCAGCAGGCTTTTCTGAGGTACATCCCAGCGTCTGGTCACCAGAGTCACCAGTGTCACCAGGGCCCAAAGGCAGTTACAAAGGCAGCTGCAGCAAAGGCTTTCAGAGCTGTGTTAGGACTTTCGTTTGCCCTGGGCACTCCTGCCTCAATGTGGTCCTTCTTTGTTAAGAAAATAATAAATCTGTATCCCAGGATTGTACTGCGGGCAAATAGGAGTATATTATTATATACGAAAACATTTAATTCAGCCTAAATGTTCTTTATTTTTTCTGGTTTTAAAAGAATTTTAAGGGACGCCTGGGTGGCTCAGTGGGTTAAGCTGCTGCCTTCGGCTCAGGTCATGATCCCAGCGTCCTGGGATCGAGTCCCACATCGGGCTCCTTGCTCAGCAGGGAGCCTGCTTCTCCCTCTGCCTCTGCCTGCCACTCTATCTGCTTGTGTTCACTCTCGCTCTCTCTCTCTCTCTGACAAATAAATAAATAAAATCTTATAAAAAAAAGAATTTTAAGTATTTTTATGGGCTCTTAAAAGTCTTGCAGGCCCTAGACACTGACTACTGGGTCTAACGGGTAAATCCGCCCTGATGGCATTCGGCCCCCTAGACTGCAGCTGAAGTGGTGTGTTTGTGGGGCCCCGGTTCGTTCCTTCCTTCCTTCCTTCCTTCCTTCCTTCCTTCCTTCCTTTTCTTTCTTTTTAAAGATTTTATTTATTTATTTGACAGATCACAAGTAGGCAGAGAGGCAGGCAGAGAGAGAAGAGGAAGCAGGCTCCCTGCTGAGCAGAGCGCGCTATGCGGGGCTCGATCCCAGGACCCTGAGACGGTGACCTGAGCTGAAGGCAGAGGCTCAACCCACTGAGCCACCAGGTGCCCCAGGAATCCATTCTTCATCTCTTTCCTCCTTCCCTGGCCTGAAGCATGCTCGCCTCCGAAATCATGGTTCTCCGGGTTCCTCCAGCACGGCGGGCTTGCCCTGTCCCACTCCCTTGGATTGGTGCGTGAGGTGCAGCGCCGCTTGCCTTCCTCTCCCCGGGGATTTCTCACCCTCCCACCGCCCTCCTCGCTCTCCTCTGGTCACACGAAGCCCGCGCCCTTCTCAGCGCGGGGACTCCAGGATCTGTTCGCACTTCCGCAGACGTGGCTGACTCATGCCCCTTCATCTGTCCCCAGTTCCTGACCATCACCTTCGGTGACCTCAAAATCCATGTCAACCTTTCGGATTCCTTGAAACCAGGCGCGTTTCCTGGACTCCGGAGCTCCTTCTCCGGCCCACCGGCGTCCGAAGAACCGCACTCAGGGCTCACGGAGCAGGTCTGCTTCTCGGGTTCCTGTCCCACTCGCAGGAGAGCCTGTCCCCTCCTGCCCCCTGCCCATCCCAGGCAGGGCCTGTCCCCCCTGCCCCCTGTCCATCCCAGGCAGGGCCTGTCCCCTCCTGCCCCCTGCCCATCCCAGGCAGGGCCTGTCCCCTCCTGCCCCCTGCCCATCCCAGGCAGGGCCTGTCCCCTCCTGCCCCCTGCCCATCCCAGGCAGGGCCTGTCCCCTCCTGCCCCCTGCCCATCCCAGGCAGGGCCTGTCCCTTCCTGCCCCCTGCCCATCCCAGGACGTCTGTCTGCAGCTTCCCTGGCAGCTGCCCCGCGTCACACGATCTATCCTACTTCGTCCACCGACTCTGTTTGCCTCTCCTGCTCCTGTCTCGCTGGAACGACCGGCCCCTTTGCGAGCCCCCGTGTCCCAGACGTGACCTCCCGAGACCCCCGGAAACACACGGGAAGCCCCGGGACGCGGGGCTGGACACTGGGCAGATGATCATTGCTCGGGCTTCTCGTCCTCACGGCTCCTGGTCCTAGTCCGCCCCCTCATTCTTTCCCGTCTTGTGTTCCCGAGTGACACTGTTTGGGGAGGAAGCTCGTTCTGGGGACGAGGCTCCTGTCCCGCCCCGCGCTCCGGAGCAGCGGCACCGCGGCTCGTGCTTCTCCCTCCCCGCCCGCGCGGAGACCCGGCCGTCCTGGTCGCCTCTGCCCGCATCAGCCGCCCCTTCCGTCCGTCCTGGTCGCCTCTGCCCGCATCAGCCGCCCCTTCCGTCCGTCCTGGTCGCCTCTGCCCGCATCAGCCGCCCCTTCCGTCCGTCCTGGTCGCCTCTGCCCGCATCAGCCGCCCCTTCCGGCCGTCCTGGTCGCCTCTGCCCGCATCAGCCGCCCCTTCCGTCCCTCGGCGTCTCGCCCAGCAGCCTCACGCCGCCGCACAGCTGTGCCCCAGAGCGATCTGACTAGTCTCGGGTGGGTCCCCCAGACACAGACCCCGAGAGGAGGACGCGGGGCCCCGGCGGCTCCGGAAGGTGAACGCGGACGCGACCCCGAGGCAGGAAGGCGGGCAGCGGGGAGCGCGGGCGGCGGCTTAGGACTGTGGGCCCCGGGGGCTCCGTGTCCCTGGAGGTCTCCGAGAGGCCGTGTAACCACTACCTCCCGCTCTCCGCAGTCGGGGGCTCTCCCGGGGGCCTTGGCCCGCAGGCGCGTCCCTTCATCCTGCCCTAGTGTGGGCCGAGGCAAACCCCGACCGCCGGATAAGGGCTGAACGCAGACGGCCTCGGGCACGCCGAGTAGCCGCAGCACGTGTGCGATGCTCCGCCACGGGTAGGGGGGAGGCACCAGTACCATCCTGTTCCTTCCTACCCCCCAGCTTTACCGAACCAGGTCCCCATCCCTGTTCCTAGTTCCCCATCCCTTCATTCAGTGCACTAGGTACTCACGGGGACACTGTTTTGTTTATCCTCTTGACCAGGTAAGTTGTCATGGTCTCAATTTTACGTAATTTAACATATAGAAGTTAAGATGAAGTACCCTTGGGGGTGCCTGGCTCACTTGGCTGGTAGAGTGTGCAACTCTTGATCTTGTGGTCATGAGTTCGAGCCCCACACTGGGGGTAGAGTTTGCTTAGGAAAGAAGGGGAGAAAGAAAGAGAGAGAGAAAGGGAGGGAGAGAGAGAAAGAGAAAGAGGGAAGAAAGAGAGAGAGAGAGAAAGAGGGACACCTAGGTGGCTCAGTCGTTAAGTGTCTGCCTTGGGCTCAGGTCGTGATCCCAGGGTTCTGGGATCGAGCCCCACATTGGGCTCCCTGGGAATCCTGCTTCTCCCTCTCCCACTCCCCCTGCTTGTGTTCCCTCTCTCGCTGTCTCTCTCTCTCTCTCTCTCTGTCAAATAAATAAATAAAACCTTTTTAAAAAAGAAGAAGAAAGAAAGAAAGAAAGAAAGAAAGAGAGAAAGAGAGAAGGAAAGGGAGGAGGGAAGGAAAGAAAGGAAGAAAGACAAAAAAGTTGAGTAACTTCCAAAATTACCCAGCTAGTAAGTTCTGGAACTGTGATTTAAAGACTCTAACATTCACGCATTTTCTAGTATAGAAGAAAACCAAGGACAGAGTCTTGGGAGAATATCCACCATTATAAGCAAGATCCCGGAGTAAGAAGAGAGGGGTTCGGAGTAGAAGCAGGGTCAGAAGGGTTATTTTGGAGCTGTGTGTGTGTGACCCTCTTCATCTAAGACTACCTTCCCACTGTTCACCACCTCCATGTCTATCCATGCAGCCTTCCAAAGCTCCTACAGCAGAATTTACTGTTTTCCTCCAGAGACCCTCACACAATTCCTGAGAAAAAAAATCAGATACAGTGCCATCTCCAGAATAAGTAATTCCTGGTAAAAATGTAATAAGTACTCAGTATTATTAACAACTCTATATTGATCACCTAATAGGGGCCGTGCACTGGGCTAGATGCTAAAAGTACAATGATGGACCACAAATACTCCCCCACAGAAGGCATGAGTCGATGAAAGACATAGTCTAATTCTGAATATGAAATACACCACATTCTCAAACGGACTTTCATTGTACAGAAGCATCAGCTAATTAGGGCCACTTATCATGTGCAATTAAGGTGAATCTAGTACTCAGTAATTTTTTCTTAGTTTGGTTCTGCCTAGACATATTTTCAACATTAACAAGGGTAGATAACGTTGATCAGAAAGGGCAGACTCTTCATGGGATTGACGTGCGGAAGACATGAAATGGTAAATGCCAGATCCAACCCATTTTATGTAATTTCTCACATTTGCCTGCATTCACCAGCTGTGGGTTCCACAAAAATAGATGCGGATTTATTTCATTTTTTAAATTTTTCTGTCAACTTGATTGAGATGTA
The DNA here is from genome assembly GCF_002288905.1 of Enhydra lutris kenyoni. Taxonomy (NCBI): domain Eukaryota; kingdom Metazoa; phylum Chordata; class Mammalia; order Carnivora; family Mustelidae; genus Enhydra; species Enhydra lutris. The sequence goes on from NW_019154105.1 coordinate 4,428,329, forward strand.
ATTGATATACATGTAATTGATAAATATATGCACTATAACATTGCGTGAGTTTAAGGTGTATAGTACAATGATGTGGTAAGCACAGGTCACCACAGTAGACTTAGTCAGCGTCTGTTATCATCCATAGTTGCACACTCTTCTCCTGCAGGGAGAACTCTCAAGACTGGCTCTTGGCAACCATCGTCGTCACCAGAACTTATTTTTCTCGTGGGATGCTGATTTATTCTCATTTACTCATATATATTTGGCTTTTCAAATAATGCTTAGCACACAATACGTCTTCAATGAACCTTTATGGGCTCAATGAATGACATAGATACTATTATTCCAATTTTACAGATGAAATAGATACTCTGAGAGACTGAGTGATTTTCCCCAATTTCTCAAAGCTAGTTGTTAGAAGAGTTAGGATACATGAGGTCTTTCCAAATCCCCTGTACCTAAGGGCCCCTGTAGGGCAAGCAGCATGGCGCGGAGGCCCCAGCCGGCCATCCATACGTGTTGTCCATTCACCACCGTCTCCGTACAGATGTCCTGGCTGTTGGCGTTAAGGGACAAAGGGTGACAGCTGCTTCTCCTTCAGAGCTCTGCGTGATCTCCTTGTTCCCTGGGCTCCCTCTCTGGACGCCTGCTCTCCTCCCACTCCAGAAACTGTGGACTCCCCCACGGCTCTGGCCCGAGACCCACTGACCCTCGGGATAGTTGCCTGCACGTCTGCACAGCGCTTCAGCTCACACGGCACTGGCCGGTGACCCGACCTTGAGAAGCTGCCAGCTCCTCCTCTCTGAATGGGCCGAGCGCTGCTGTGGGGAAAGGGCGCCCGACCGGTTGCAGGGAAGCTGGGTACCAGAGAAAAGCTGGGTCGGTGTTCCCACCGCGCTTCCCCACCGTGCCCTGCCTTCGCACACTCGGGAGCGCTGAAGCCCTGAGCCGGACGACTTGCGGCTCCGGACATGCGCACGTGGAGGGGCTCACCTTGACTCGGGCGCTCACGGCTGTCAGGTGCATGTCGCGCTTGCTCGGGGCGTGAAGCCGGAGGGTTCTTGGGAAGGGGAGTTTCTGGACGCTTCTCCCCTTGGAAAATAAAGAGCTTTGCGACTGGGGCCCCTCTTGCGTCAAAGCACCACAGTGAGAATCAAGCACACAAACTGGGGAGCCATGGCTACTTGGCCTGCGTTGGGGCCCCAGAACAATCTAGCTGAGTGCTCCAGGGGGCACTTAACCTTTCTGAGCCTCCGTTTCCTAACTAGTAAATGGACGTAAGGTTACCGTCTCAGGGAGTTGTGGGGACAAGATGAAATACGATATACACGTGACTCACGGGGACGGTAAAGAAAACCGTGCGTTATCACTGAGCCGGGACGCAGGGAAGGGCTGGTGCAGGGAACACCCACCGGATCTCCGGGGCTGTTTGTGAGAAGAGAACGTGAGGTCTTAAAGCCAACGTTCAGGGGAAACGGGGTTCTCCATCTCTGTGAGGAATCAAGAACATGCTGACATTTGTTAAGCTGAGAAAGTTCCCCATGGTTCCTACGCAGTCCTTTACTGGTCTCGCCACCATTACTCAAAGTAAAACCTTTGAAACAAAAAAGATCTTGTACTTGTTATATAGCAAAAGAGAATGGGAAATTGGGGAAAGGTATAAATAGTTTCCACTCTTTACTGTATTTCAAATGTTGTAGTAGGTGCTCTTAGTTAGGTAACTTTTGTTACCTCATTTAATTCTTCTGATCTTCCAAAACAGATCTAACCAGTCCCTCTTTGGGCTTTTTTTTTTTAAGATTTTATTTATTTATTTGACAGAGATCACAAGTAGGCAGAGAGGCAGGCAGAGAGAGAGGAGGAAGCAGGCTCCCTGCTGAGCAGAGAGCCTGATGTGGGGCTCGATCCCAGGACCCTGGGATCATGACCTGAGCTGAAGGCAGAGGCTTAACTGGCTGAGGCACCCAGGCACCCCCTCCTTGGGCCTTTGACACTACTAAATTATTACCCTCCTCTTTTTAAAAATTAAGATATAATAGGACATATTATATTAGCTTCAGGTAGACAACATAATGATTGGCACATGTAGGTGTTACAAAATAATCATCACCTTATGTCTGGTTAACATGCATCACCACACATAATTACATTGTTTTTCCCCTTGTGATGAGAACTTTTGAGAGCTACTCTGTTAGTTAACGTTCAAATACATAACACAGTATTATTCACTATCATCACTATATTGTACATTACAGCCTCAGGACTTACTGATAACTGGAAGTTTGTACCCTTTGACCACCGTCTCCCATTTTACCCGTCCCCCAACCTCCACCTCTGACAAATACTAATCTGTTTGTTCTTTGTATCTATGAGCTAGGGGTTTTTTTAGATTCCACATATAAGTGAGATCATACAGTATTTGTCTTTCTCTAGCCAACTTATTTCACTACTCTTGTCTCATAAGCAGAAGGCAATGGGGGATCAGTGTAGCTAAGTAACTTACCCAAAGTTACACAGCAAGCAGGTGGTATTTGAACCCAGAGTGTGGCTTCAGAGCTTACTCTTTTCTTTATGCCTAGGAAGGGGAAGGCCAGGGAGACTGTCCTACAGAAAGAAGACAGGGTCATCACAATGAGGAGGTCAAGAGCAGCCCAGGAGAAGTAGGACAACTGCAGCGTCCTCAAAGACAGAACCAGAGAAAGCCCCTGCGGAGTTTCCCCACAGGGGCTTTCTCTGGGAGATTGTAAATTCTGGGAAACCTTGGACCTCCCAAGAAGTTGCTAGCTGCACCTGGCCCAGCCAAACCACATATCCAAAACCCAGAAGAAAAAGTAAGGAGAAAATCAAGAACGGACAGTTTGTTGCCTGGCCGCCAGGGATGGTCTCCATACTGAAATGATTAAAAGCAGACTAAACAATGCAAATACTTCTCTTTGTCGTGTCAACATTGCTGAAGTTAGCCAGAGAGCAAAGCAGAGGGTTTAGGGAAAGACGTGAGGTAAAGAGAGGAATGAAACTGCTTTTCTCCCTGTTACCAAGTCTCCTCTTCAGAAACACGTCTGGGTAAATTGGAGACATTTGCCGGTCATTGCTGTTGAATGCAGCTTCCACGGTGGCACACCATGGTGCGGGCTGGTGCATAAGAGACCTGGGATAACCATTACAGACCCTGGGCTGGTTGGCCCTGCCTGTAGCACATTCTAGCATTTTATTAGAGTACTAATGGAGATCTGAGGGGAAGCACAGAAAGCCAGAAAAGTAGGACATTCCCCACCGTTCCTTCCCATCCACTTCCTAGGAAAGACCCAGCTTTGAGTATATGTAAGATGGATCTTACACTGGCTCTACTCCGTGGTAGGGAGGTCTATGCGGTTCTCATAGGACAAAATGTAATTAGCATCTGTTCTGTGGGGTCCATCACGAAGAAGACCGAACTGTCTGTAGACACCTTCAAAAGAGGGTTCCGTGACATTTCTCAATCAGAGAGAGGGAGGTACATCAAAGTTTCCACCAGATACCTCAGACACAGGAAAACAGGTGAGAATAAAGGATGGACTCTCTGACACTCAGGGCCCAGAGGTGACCTCTTCATTGAGAATTAACAGCTCAATTATCGCATGCATTACTTCTGCATGATTTTCCGATATAATCAAATAATACACAATCACAGCAGTTCTTGGGAGCCTGTGCTCATCTCTGTACTGATCTTCACATCTTCCAAGTCCTTACTGGTTAACTCCTTTAATGCCTGGCTCCAAGTTTCTGTCCCCAGGGGATCCTTCCCCACAGAACCCATCATTCCTTCATTTCAGCTCAAGGTGAATTTTAATAACCTTTCTTATACTTCATGTAGAAATGTTTTAAAATTATTAGACCAGTAACCTGTCTGATAATTTGTAAACTGTTTAAAATTTGCAAAACACAATTTGGAAAAAAGAAGAGAATTAGTTCCCTGTAATCTTACCAACTCGGAGATAAACTGTTCATGTCATGTATGTTGGTTTCCAGTCTTTCTGTTTTCTTTCTCACTGCTTTATCAACACATTCTTTTTCTCCATTTAGCAAAATATATGAGTATCTCTTTTACATATCCATCTGTCTCTATATCACTATATCTTTTTGTACACCTTAAGGGTGAGGAGTAGTCCATAACATTTTTAATAGCATTATTACAAAGCCTATCACAGCTCCCTGCGGTAATCATGAATAGTTAGCATGTATGTAGGGCTTCCTATATGCTGGGCCAGTCTAAGTACTTACATCCGTTGATCCACTTCATCTGTGTAATTCTAGGTGACTGGTTTAATTATTACTATTATTAAAATTTCACAGATAAGGAAACTGAGGCATAAAAGGTTTAAATAATTTGCCCATGATCTCATAGCCAGTAAGTTTAGAGCTGGAATTTCAACCTGAGCTAGACTGGCTTCAGACTCAAAACCACTGCCATGTATGGCATTAGTATTCATTGAGCACCTAATAATTTGCATTTTCTACAATTATCTTTAATTCTGAAAGTTAGGAACAACAGGTGTGAATCTTCTTGGAGGTCAAACAGCTGTGAAGTGGGGCAGCCAAGTCTGCCTAATCCTCAAGCCCATCTACCACCAGCACCAGCACCACCACTAAAATCCCCCAACCACCACCATCATCATCGCCAACATCCCCACCACCACCATCACAACCACCATCATCACCAATATCACCAGCACCACCTGCCTCTGCTAACTAGCTAGGTATCTGTCCTCACTCTCCCTTTCTCATGCCCCAGATCATCAGCTCTTTGAAGTAAGGATATATGTAGCTTTATTCATCTTTATAACCCATCACCTAGCACAGTTCCCAGGCCATGGTTACCATGTCAAAATACTTGAAGGAAGAAAGGACTGTAAGAGTTGGTTTGACAGAAAGCAACCAAAGAAGATATTTTATATGAGATTAGTTAACACCTGTTTAAACAGAATTTGCAGTGCATGCTCTGGGTTTTTCTTTGCAGACTCGGGTCTCTAACACAAAACAAAATGAAAAATGTACATCTTCCACATTGGAAATCTCCAAGCTCCATGTCAGGAATGTGGCCAAGAGCACCGATACAGGTCAGCTCCGCCCCAGCTTACTGTGGTTCTCTGAGGGGAGACGTGAATTTGGCTCTTTCTCACCCACGTCCCACCCGGGACCTTCGTTCTCCCCACCTCCTACCTCATGGTGGCAAGTTCCTTTGCGTAGGAGCTGGTTTGATCACAATGTCCTTTTTCAAAGGTCTCTTTTGCCTTGTACCAAGGTTAATATTGTATCAATTGTTACTTCAGGGTGAGCTCAGAGCTCTGCAAAGTCACTCTGGGCCATTATTTATTGCCACATCCAGTTGCACAAAGCTTGTGCCGAAAGAGGACTAATGTAGGTTTTCATGGCCCATTTTCCCTAACACATGGTTGTGTTTTAAGAAGGCGTACAGCTGAACGTGCAGTTTGGGCGTCTTGAGTTTGGGGGTTGGGGATTTCTTATTACAGTTTACTGCGAGAGCCTCCCATGCGACTCCTCACTTGTAGCCCTCCTCTCCTCTGGAAATTCTCCCACTTTCGACTTTGTAAAAGCCACAGACACAGGCAAGCTCTGGCCTCAGAGCAGGGCTGACCTTCTGGTAGATAAAACTGGCATAAAGCTGAGTTTGTTGAAACTGGAAGAAACACAGTACTAGTAAATCAGTTTATACGCAAGCAACCAGTACTTGCTTTGCTTTAAGAGTCCCACGAGAGACGTACCGAGAGTGCGTGGGAAACAGCTACGTTTGCCAGTTTGCCAGGGTAGAGGCGAAGAGAGATCTGGGGTACTTTCCGTGGTTCATAAAACGCAAGGTTACAGGGCAGGAGATTGCCGAGAGGTTTGCTTTATCTTCTCTAATTACGAACTAGGAGAGTTAGCGGTACGACCTCCGCAGATCCCCCGAGTGGACGGACCGTAAGCAACCGCAGGTCTGCCAACCCGAGCCAGGGGATACCGGCTCGCGTTTCCCGAGTGCGCAGGAGCCGGCAGGCCCCGGGCTCGGAGCTTTGCTCGAACTGACTCACTGCAACCTCACACCCGGCTGAATCTCCACGATAAGGGCTGTGGCCCTCCTGGCTCTACAGATAAGGAAACTGAGGCACGGAAACGCTCAGGAATTGGCTGCCTCTCGGGTCACGCAGTTAACAACAGGGGGACGGGAACTAAGCCTAGGGAACCTGTCTTCAGAGCGTGTGCAGCTGATCCCTGAACGCACAGATGTGACCCGAGAGCACTGGTGTCGGCGGGCATTTCCCTTGGAAACGTCCAAGGCCAGTCCCAGAGTTACCATCACTGCGAGGGACTGAAAGACGCCTCCGTTCTTGATTCTGCAAGGGCTCCTCCGCCGCGTCCTCCCATCTGCTGGGCAAGTCCAGCTCCGTGCGACGACTGGACCTACTGTCGACTGAGCTAAATTCTGCCCGTGCCCTGCTTCACTCAGCCCTCACGGCAACTAGGTATGGCAGAGGCGGTCGTTCCCAAGCACAGCACGAAGCTGCCGAGGGTTTAAGCATTTGTCAAAGACTTTAACAGAGAAGGGAGCCAGCGCTTGCGTCTCCTTGGGTCGGACTCCGAAACCTCGGCTTCCGAGACAGATGGTGGAAATCAGAGGTTGTCAGTGTGACGTGAGATTAGGAAAGTGGAAAAAGGAGAAGATACACATATGGAAAGTCTGAATGACAGGATTTTAACACTTCCTTCAGTACGCCCTCATCGATAGGCTGAAGAATGTCCTATGCTCTATCTTCATTTGTCATCTCGTAGCTCCTAAGGAACAGACCCGATATCCCCTCACTGCAGCATGAGGCACACCAGTCTCCTGCCTTCAGCAGATCCCTGCTCACAGCATCCACAACTCTCTCCAGTTTGCTAATTTTCTCCTCTTCTCAGTCCTCGGGGACTAAACTTAGCCTGCACCGAGATGCCTCCCATGTGCTCCCTTAGGCGGGTGACCCGCGGAAAAGTTAATCTACATTTCATGTCAACGCAGATGGTCTTGGGAATCGTGAGGAACAGAGGATTAAATTAAATGATCCATATGTTCCATTAAGGAGAACTTTACAGCAGCAATAAGGAGCCCCGGCCATAGCAAATACCCAACAGACAGTACCATGAAGACGTTTCCGAAGAGTTCAGATTTGGCCTAGATATTCTGAAGCGATTAAACTGGGTTTTGCCTTTGGGACACAGAGCCACGGGGTCCACTTTGAACTCGACCTGCCACCTTGTGGAAATTGAAGGCAACAAGAAACGTGGCCTCTGAAAGACGCACGGTTAGAGTAATATGATCTACACGAGCATTTACTGAGGGCTTAGCACATGCTACGAACTGTGCTGAACGCCTTAAGATTTTATTTATTTATTCAACAGAGAAAGAGAGAGATCACAAGTAGGCAGAGAGGCAGGCAGGAGAGAGAGAGGAGGAAGCAGGCTCCCGGCTGAACAGAGAGCCTGACGTGGGGCTCGATCCCAGGACCCTGAGATCATGACCTGAGCCAAAGGCAGAGGCTTAACCCACTGAGCTACCTAGGCGCCCCTGCTGAATGCCTTTTAAATGCTTTCTCATTTATGTATCAAAATAACTTTATAAGGTAGGAGCTATCCCTACCCCCATTTTAAAGTGAGGAATATGTGGGTTTGCAAAGTAAAGTAACTTCCCTAAAGTCACACATCAGGGAACATGACCCCAGGGCCCATGCACTGAACCATGGCACTGCTCTGTGCCCTATCCTGCCCTCTCATTCTCCTGTAGTATTAAAATACTTACATAAGCATTGTCGGTCTTTGGCAGGGTCACTTACAACAACCTTGCATCCTGAGAGGGCCGTGTTCCATCAGAATCATCAGAAACATGCACTTAGCACCTACCAGCGGGTCCAACGGATGCGAGGCCAGAAGAATGGGAGGAGAGGGTTGCAGCAGGAGAGCTTTCCCTGCACGTCTCGTTATCTGCGTTCCTCTCTCTCTGCGGTGTCTGTTAAGGGATCGTCATTCCCTTCAGGTTCTCACCTTCCTCCTACTCACTTACACACAGACACCAACAGGCCTGGATTCTAAACCTCGGCTTCCCTGCTGCGTAGCCTTGGACCAGCAACCTAACCTTTCTGGGCCTCATTTTCCGGATCTGTAAAATGGGGATAATATGGATATATAGAACCATGCTCTGTTGCACAAAGTACTTAAGACAGAGAAATAAGTTACTTAAGACATAAATAAATAAATTACTTATTTATAAATGAATGACTAATACATGAGATCTACAGTATCTAGCACAGTGCTCGGCACATTGTAAGTGCTGATTCAATTCATACAACAAGGACCGACTATCCTAACCTCAGTCCTACAGTCCTTCATCCCATGTGAAGAGCATTTAGTACTTCGGAGGATAACCGCATCACTGTTTCCTGTGCTCCTGACAACAACCTGAGGCTACTGGCAGGAAAGGCCTACTGTCCCGTGCCACACATCACTGTCATGAAAACAGATTGTGCGCCCACTTGGAATAGGGACGTGGGCTAGGAATCTAGGGATGTATAACACACGCACTGGTATCCACAATGGTTCAGTGGGTGGCGTTTTCTATGTCAGAGTACACAGTCAATCCCTGGGAAAGGAAAGGTATGAGATAACAGAAAGTACATATATATTGGTCTCTACTCCGGTCCCTGGCACAGAACTCTTGAAACTCTTGTCATTTCCTAAGTGATAAGAGCCTCGGGAGCATCTTCTAATATGTGATCTTTGCTAATGAGGAGGAGACTCTGGGCGGGTTCTGGATGGCTCCTGGATGAAGGCTGTGAGGTCAAACCACGATTAGAATGTTAAATGGTCATCCCTGCCTCCCACTCTCTTGAGAGGGGAGAACGGCTAACAAGGGAATGAGTGATGACCATGCCTACGTGATAAAGCCTCCGACAGTATGGAGTCCAGAGAGCTCCTAGGCTGGTGGACACACGGAGGTGCTGGGAGAGAGGCTCACCAGGAGATGACACGGACGTTTCACGCGCCTTCCCACGAACCTCGACCTACACGTTCCCTCTGTCTTGATGTTCATCTGCATCCTTTTTCATACACTTTTATAATAAACTGGTAATTGTAAATAAATAGTTCCCTGGATTCTGGGGGCCAGTCTAGCAAACTAATCGAACCCAAGGAACCTCTGATCTCTAGCTGGTTGATCAGACGCGCAGGTGATAACCTGCACTTGTGGTTGACATCAGAGTTGGGGATGGGGGTGCATCTTGTAGGACTGAGCCCTTTGCTTTGAGACCTAATGCTAGATCCAGACAGCGTCAGGGTGAGTTGAATTGTAGGACATCCAGCTGGTGTTGGAGATTGCTTGTTGGAACCCACCTGTTCCCCCAACATTGGAAATTGGTGATCGGTACCACTAGAGAGAAAAATCCACATTCTTCCTAGTTACACTCTGCCCTTTACTAACTCAAGATGAAGGCTACTACTGTGGTCACAGTGAGGCACCATAGTTCAAAGAAGCACAGGTGGGTAGGGAGCCAGGGAAATTTATGTTTCTCTACCTCCTTGAGAGCAACTTTGTGGCCTCCTAGAAATTATATTTATGACATACACAATGGAATGATACACAGAAGTCAAAATAAATAAAATAGGTGATAGGCAATGACATGGCTATCATTTAGCAAAATAATATTAAATGAAAAAAGTAAGTCTCAGAGATTACATAAACACAAGACTCACTTAGTAAAGCATAAAATTAAATGGAAAACTCTATCAAAAGAAAGCAAGGGGACAATCAACATGGAATTTGGAATGGTAGTTAGGTCAAGTAGGGAGGTACGGGGAGGGTGGGAGGGGACAGTCATGTGGTAGGCAGCAAGTTGTTGTAAAAGTCTCAGTGTTCATGTGGGAGAGTAGTTTCCAAAGGGTTTATTACATTATAGACATCAAAAAAGAGAGAGAAGAATGAATGGGAAGGGGAGGACAAAGGAAACAGAGAAAGAAGGAAGGAAGGGAAGAAAAAAAATGTATGTGGGAGAGCTCTAGTGAAGCAAACCATTTTTCCAGAGGAAAAGAGAACAGTTCATATCAAAATCCAAAGGGGGCAGAGAGTACTTCTCAATAACGTTGGAGAATGTGGGCAAGATTAAAATCTGGTATTGCCATTTCAGGGGTTTGGCTTGATGTTAAGTAAAGGAGAACCTACAGGCATTTGAACTCGTTGCTTCTCCAGAAGTCCCAATACCCTGGCCAGCTTCACAAAATACTTCTCCCTACGGTGATGGGTAGCTTGGAAAAAGTAATGTGTATATCAGTAAAATTTCTGAACTTTTTCCAAGCCTGTCTATACTGTAATGGTACTAATTTCCTCTCCCCAAGCCTGGGAAGCGGAGACAGGTATATCTACAAAGGTTTAACTGACTACCTTAAATTCACTTCCGGAGCTCAAATGCATAGAGGAAAAAGAAGTTCATTCATCTAATAGAGATTTATTACATGTGTTTTTGTGTACCAAGCACGTTCTAAGAATTAGGCCTAGTGCAGTGAATGCAATGGACAAAAGTCCCTGCCTTCAAAGAGCTGCCATAGCAGGGCTGCAAAGAACAGCAACCCTGGGACAGGATATAGCCTATGGCCAAATAGTGGAGTTAGCTCTTTGGGTTTAAATCCTGGCTCTTCCAGTGGGCAAATTACTTAATTTCTCTCCGGTTCCATTCCTGTATCTGTGAGTTAGTCGGTGCATTGTAAACTTCCTTCAGGATTAATGACTTCATATACGCTACGCTCTTTCACGTGGTGCCTGATATACTGAAAGTACTCAAGGAGTAGTAGCAATGACTTATTGCTTGGTAAGACACTCACTCCCTAAATCACTGAAGCCAAAATCATGGGGCAAACTGGACACCTGACCGCCTTGATTGCTATATTCTACCAATTTTAGTTCTTAAGCATGTACGTGGATTTTTGTTCTCCCTTGCCATTATCCTAACTTAGGCTGACCCTTCGTGACTTGATCATAGAATGAACTTGCCAAGGGGGCTCCTGCCTCTAGCTTTCTTCTCCCAGACATTTTTCTCCCCTGGGCAAACATTTGACATCATTTCTCTGACTGAAATCCTCCTGGAAGGGTGCCTGGGTGGCTCAGTTGGTTAAGCTTCTGCCTTCAGCTCAGGTCATAATCCCCAAGTCTCAGATCTAGCCCTGCACCAGGCTCCCTACTCAGTGGGAGTCTGTTTCTCCCTCTGCCTGCTGCTCCCTCCCCCTTCCCACTCCCCTATCCCGCTGGTGCTCTGTCTCTCTTTCTCAAATAAATGAATAAAAAAACTTAAAAAATTAAAATCTTAAAAAAAATGGGAGACCTGGGTGGCTCAGTCGGTTAAGTGGTTGCCTTTGGCTCATGGGATCGAGTCCCCCATCAGCTCCCTGATCAGTGGGGAGCCTGCTTCTCCCTCTGCCTCTGCCTGTGTCTTTGTCTGCTTGTGCTCTCTCTCTTTCTCTGACAAATGAATAAAATCTTAAAAAAAAAAAATCTTAAAAAAAAAAAAAAAAGGAAGAAATCCTCCTGGAATGCTCCTTCCATCCATGACTCTCCCTTGCTTATAAACTCTTTAGCACGAGACCTTTATGATCTGGCCTCCGGTCACCAGTCACCATACCCCCACCTTCTCCTCTGAGCTTCCATCACACTAACCTTTGGGTAGAAGCACGCACACGCTGTGCTGGTTCCTAACTCTGTGACTTTGCAAGTGCTCTGAGCTACCTGGAGAGCCTCTCTTCTCTGTCCTTACTGGTGGAGTCCGTGACCTCTGATAGGCTGGATCAGAGCCAGCCTCCGTACGGCTTCTCTCTTGCACAATACCATTTCCCTGAATGCAGGCAGTATGTCATGATGTGATTGAATGCATGTGTCTCTCTCCCAAAATAGATTTTGAGTTCTTTGGCAAAAGCAAATGAGTCTTGGTCTTCTCGGTCTATCCAATACGTCCTTAGCACAGAGCTTGGCGAACCGAAGCCTGTTGAGGAATGGTTGCAATGCTGTTGTGATCATTTTGATGTTGCCTGGCAGTCATGAAAACGTGGAAATTGAACACTCCTGTCCAGGCGCAGGGCTAAGTGCTTTGAGGGTGCTACCTTACTTAATCATTAGAAAGCCCTGGGAGAAAGGTTGGTGCTAGACTTGTCAGCATCTTGCAGATGAGGAAGCTTCAGCTGAGCAGACTTTGGTAGTTCCCAGGGTCACCGAACCAGCAAATGGTAGGGCAGGAAGTCAAAACCACATGTGTCGGACTCTAAATCCTGGTGCTTTTCTTTCTCTATGCATTTTTGGAAACACCAGAACAAGAAATAATTTGTCTGTCCTTCTGAAAGGTCTCGGGATGTTTGCCAGTGGAATGCATCGGTTAAAAGCCTGGACTCCTACCTCCCAGTTTCTGTGGCTCACATGTCCGTCATTTCTACTCCAGTCCCGACCAGTAACTGCAACGCGTCAGTGCTACCTTACATGTTTCACGTTAGTCAACACACTTCGTCTTGGGTCACTGGCGAAGATAACATGAGGGCTTTTTTTAAAATGCAAACTAATTTTAGAGCAAAAGCAACCTTAGAGAATCGATTCTACATACCCATTCTGGGAAAGTAGAATTTAGCATGAAGCGACTACAGCTCGTGCTTGCCGTTCTGATGGGAGTGGGTAGACTCTTGGCTCAGCAGATGGCTCTGGAGGGCTGAGCTCTCCTCCCGCGACGCCACGCCCGGAGCGCGATCACAGCTAGAGGGAGCAGGCCGGGATCCCACACGGCCTCATTCTAGTCTTTTCTTAGAGATAAATGTGATTAATAAGGGCATAGATAAAGCAGCAACAGCTTTTATAACAAAAATGAGTTTTAAAATATCATTGATTGCTGGAGACCAGACACAACACAAATGTTGGCATTTGCTGAAAACAAGCAGATAAATTCCCTTTCACAAAGGCAACAACTTTTATTGACTCTGATTACACATTTAGTGTGTTAGAATTCTACAAAGATTCTCGCTTCCTAGGCAGAAAAATAATTTGTGTTGTATTAGCAGATCCTTCACACCATTTAAAAATTTCATGTATGAATTACTACGTGAGGCTGACGTGCTCCGCTGTAATCACTATTTGCTGTTATTACGGAACGACGGAAATGTCGGTTAGGAAAACGGTCTGCTGTGTACACTTGCTTATACTTTTCATACTCTGAGAAAGGAGTGAGTAGAGCTGTTGGAAAGGCCCATCGTGGGCACAGCGACCTTCGGAGACGAGCTTCTTGACTCAGTCGTCTCCTCCACAGATCTTTAAGAGTGTGACTTCATAGTCTCCAGAAGTATCCGACTGTAAGGAACAGGAGAGGACAGATGTAGCATAAATAACGAGGGGCCAAAACGGAATCAAATCCCACGGCTCTAGGGGATTCACTGGGGTGAGACTCACGACCCAGTTCATTTAGGAAAACGCACCTGGAATTCCGTCATCCTTCAGACCTGAGTGTAATTATTTTCCAGCCTAACCTCTTCTTCACAATATGTAATGTTCAAATTCTTCCTCATTCATCGCAATTAAATCTCAATTTGGGTTTAAGAAAATAAGATTGCATCAATTACATAACACTACATAATATTACTTTCCCAACAAAACTTTTAAAACTGGTAATTTTAATAATATTAATATCAAACACTTGCTCTTCGCAGAGTTAACTACTTTAATCTTATAACCCTTATAACTCTATGCGGTAGGTACCCTAAATATGTCCATTTAATGAGAGATGAGAAAAACAGAGTTTAGGAGACTTGCTCCAAGTCCTTTAGAGAATAAGCAGCAGAGGTAGGATTCAAAGCCAGATAGCCTGATGCCTTAACACCATGCTGCCTCGCCTGACTTAGGAAACTGGAACAGACTACATTCCCAGAGAGGATTCGTCTCAGTCCCTCTCCCCGAAGCGAGCCAAAACCCAGCGTGGTTCACAACAGACACCACGTGAGACTGAGGCTTCATGTACAAAGATGCCATATTTGCTGTGCAAAACAGGTAAAAGTTTTATATAGCACCAGAGGGAAAACTTGGCTTTTAATCTAGACTGCCTAACACCCTCACGTTATTCTTATTTTATTCACGGCATCTCAAAGAGCGAGCACTTCTTCTCACTTAAGTTTCACATCGGGATAAATACGATAGCAGGAATGCAAGGACGCAATGAAGAAGGGTCATTGAGAGAAGAGGTTAGGAAGCGCTTTCATAATGAGATGCAAAAGGCATTAATATACATTCTCCTGTTCTATACAGATTGTAGTTCTTCCTCTGCTGGTTTTTCTGAGGCTTGCTCTGCCATATGTTATAATCTCCGGAACCGCTGATAAACCAACTCTGTGTATTAAAACAGCTCCCGTTAGCCATCTCTGACCAAGCTGCAAACAATTTCTCGTGGTTCTATCCGTCAGGCAAGAAAATTCATCCAAGTAGCTCGACAGAGCTCTAGCTAAATTCTGATCCACTGCTGACGTCAAACAAAGTCCATCCTTTCTTCTACCTCTATGCCTTCACGCCTTCTAGTAAAATAGCTCTTCTATTTATATGGCATTTTAGACACTTTATTATCATGAAAAAAGTCAATGTATTTTCAGAATCTTTGAATATAAATTATGTCTTCCTAAATAGGCCCTATTAATTGCTCTCAAGAAACTACTTGTCTCTGTTGGCATAGTTTTAACAGCGCTACTTGCCATCCTCTCTTCTCCCATCTTTGATCCCATCTTTTGTCCTCTACATTTAAGCCATCCTGCCAATTATTTCTTTGCAGTGTTTTTTAAGTTATTCCTTTTTCCATCTGACCGTGACAAATCAACTCTAGGCTTGCATCTCTTGCCGCTAGTTTCCTTGGTTCTAGATTCATCAACTGTATTCTCCAAGGTGTTCGTTCTTACTGCTTTGTGAATCAAGTCCAAGGGCCACCATGTCCATCAAGCCCTTACTTTTCCTGTAAGTAGTGCTGGCTTTTTCTTCTTCCTCTCCAGCATCCTTACCTTTGTCTTTTTTGCAGACTCATCTTCAGCTATCCAGTCATCAATTGTGAGTAATGCTTAAATCTCAATTTTAAACTTTCTTCTCTTCTCAACCTAGATTTTCTCCATAGGGGGCTTTCATTCATGTCCAACTACTCAGTAACATAATTGACTCTGGAAGTATATCTCATGCCATGAAATTCTGACCCAACAATTCTACTGATAGTTTCGAAGACATCTCTAACTCAACGAGTACAAAACCAAACTCATGAACTTTGTTTCTCACTCTCAAAAAAGAAAAAGAAAACAAAAACGAAAACCTAAAGCCTGACCTTGCAGAGGATGGCACCACTATCTGATCCCAAGTTAGAAACCTAGGAGTCATCCGTGACCCCTCCTCTTTCTTATTCCTTACAGCAAGATAGCACAAGTCCTCTAAGTTTTAATTCCTAAATGTCTTTTGAGTCTTTGTTCTTTGCTCTCTTTGCATTAGTACTTTGCATTACCCAGTCACAGCCCCTCCAGTATGACCAATAAAATAACTCAGCACCCCCAAATCTCCGTTCTTATGTCCAATTCATTCCCTGTAGTTACAGGGATCTTTTTAAAATGTACTTCTGATCATGACACTACGCACTTAAAATGAAAACTCTCCAGTATTTTTGGGCAAAAGACAAAATCCTTAAACACTGCCCAAATGGTCCTGGGTGATTTGGTCCCTCTGGCCTTATTTTTCATCATGTTTCCTTACCATGAGGTCTTTCCACTGTAATTCCTTTTCCTTTTGTTAGTATGCTCTACTGACTCTCCGACCCCACAACCCCTGTCTGTTCTTTTTCGATCTGAATCGTAACTTCCTCATAGAAGCTTTTCTTATAGGTCGGATCCTCCTATCATACAGTCTTACAGCACAATATCTCTTTCCTTTACATTTAACATAGTTGTAATTTTACATTCATTTGTGGTTCCATAAGGGCAGGAAACTTTTTTTTTTCCCCTTTGCTTGTAACTATAACTCTGAGCCAGGCACATAATATGCATTCAGCAAAATTTTTAACTGAATGAATGAAACACAAATTCTGGGATCTCCAAACTCTCTTTTGACTAAATTCATCTCACCACTTGGATTTTGTTTTTCAGCATTCCCCAAGGCAGACCCCCTAATCGATCAAGAGCCTTACTACTTCTTTCCGCCTTTCCTTACCATATGCACATTCCTGAAGCATTCACTTGAGTCGCTGCTGAGCAACATAGCGCCTGCCCACAGGAGGCACTCAACACGAGCTTAGTAAACCTGAAAGGCAGGATCAAGACCCATTTGCCCAAGAAACATTCCCTAGCTAATCCCAAATGTCTTTACTCTCAATTCATAGATAGGTTAGTGTCCTCTGTACTATACACAATCTAGTATTTCATTGTGTGCTGTCTCATATTATCTTCTGTTTTATGTTCCCCTCAAATCTCCACATAGACTATGAATTGAGGATGGCCACTATGTTTTCCATTAAAGACCCTGGAATTGTACCATTTATTAAATAGCTACTTAATTTCTTTGCTCAATGAAAACTACCAAGGAAATGTAATTTCATCCAAATTTTGTATTAATATCTTACTATTAGATAGTAAGAGATACATTTGTTTTTCACCTGCCTTCTCCCTGTCCCCTTCCTCTCCCCAGTCATCACCTAGGGAAGGTGTTAGTGAATGGAGATATGTCCAAAGTATGGGCAGAAGGCAGAGGAAGACAGAACCAAAGGTCAGATGATGTACAAAATGGAACTCTGGCTCCCAAATCATGGAGATTTAAGCAACAAAAAGATCCTATTCATCAGTATTGAAATGTAATGAGATTATTTAATATTTTATACTTAATAATGTATATTTGTTTGCTTGTTTTTTTGCAATGTGATTTGTGCTTTTGTTGTTTAAAAATTTTTTCCCTGCTTCCGGGTCACAAAGGTAATTCTCGCATTTTCTTAGATTAACTTTCTAATTTTATCTTTTATAGTTTGGTTTTCAGTTCATCTCCAGTTTACCAGTGATGTAGTATCCAGTTTTATTCTTTGCTGTAGGGCCAACCAGGTTTCCCAATGCATTTTTACTAAATAATCTGTCCTTCCTCTACTGATTTGTGGTGCCCCCCTAGACTGTGAGCTTCCACAAACAACTGGGGTTGTCTCTGAGGTCTCCCTTCTGTTCCACTGATTCACGCGTCTGTTCTCATTCCAAAATGACACTTAACACGATTAATAACTGCTTTGCATCATGTCAGTCTCTAGTAGAACGAGCCCTTTCCCTGCCTTTATGCTTCATATTTACGGTCGATTAGTCATGACTCTTCATTCCTTCCTATAATGTTAAAGTAACTTAATCAAGTTCCTCAAAGAAACCCAGCTAGAATGTTGATTGAAATTCCATTTGATTCACAGCTTACTTGGACGAATAACTGACACCTTTATAATATCCTATCACATCACTCAAGTGCATATCCACTATCTCTCATTCACTGACATGTGTTACAGCGTTTGTAACAGTCTTAACATCTTCTCCATGGAGTTATGGAGTCTTGGTCAAGTGAATTCCTGGATAATTTATAGTTTTTCACTTCTATTTTGAATGGTATCTTAATTTTGATTATACAGTGTAAGAGATACTATTAATTTTTAGAGGTTGATCTTTATTGGGCAACATTGCTGAATTTTTATTAGTGATGATAACCTAATTCCTGTTGATTTTTCTAGAAAGACGATTGTATTTACTGAAAATAATGAAAGCTTCAACTTTTCTGTTTCAATCTTTACACGTTTTTTTTTTCTTCCTTTCCAGTACTGTCTAGGATCTTAGTCCTCTGTAAGATAGTATTAAGGTATATTGGTAGTAGTGGTAGTATAGTATTTATTAGTATGTTGGGAGCATTGTTGTTGTGGTCCCTATTTCAAAGGAACTGCATCTAAAGTTTCTGCACTGAGTCTAATAAGTCTGCATTTGCTGTAACATGTTGGTACGGAAGCTTTATCAATTTAAGGAGGTTTGCTTCTATTCTTTTATTTAAAATATTTTATTTATTTATTTGACAGAGAGAGATCACAAGTAGGCAGAGAGGCAGGCAGAGAGAGAGGGGGAAGCAGGCTCCCCACTGAGCAGAGAGCCCGATGCGGGGCTCGATCCCAGGACCCTGAGATCATGGCCTGAGCTGAAGGCAGAGGCTTTAACCCACTGAGCCACCCAGGCGCCCAGGTTTGCTTCTATTCTTAATTTGGTGACATGTTTTTTTTATCATAAATAGGTATTGATCCTTTTCAAAAGCTTTTTCTGCAAAGATTGAAATAATTATACAATTATCTTTTATATGTGTGGAATGTGGGCAATCATATTAATTAATTGTCTGATGCTGAGCCATCCTTTTATTCCTTTTATTATTATAAAATAAATTATTTTATTTATTTATTAGCCTCAAGTGAGGCTAAACCTCACTTGATTTTGATGTGTTACTTTTTTAATAAACTGATATATTCAGTTAGTATTTTACTCTTTGTTATCTATGTTCATAAATGAAATGTATTTGCAATTTTCTTTATCCTCTGTCTTTGGAATCAAGATTATACTAAATTCATGGAATTAACTAGGCAGGTTTCATTTTTCCTATTTTCTGGTCCAACCTGTGTAGATAGGAATATCTGTTCCTTGAAAGTTTGGTGAAGTTCACCTGTGAGTCT
This sequence comes from Enhydra lutris kenyoni, assembly GCF_002288905.1. Lineage (NCBI taxonomy): Eukaryota > Metazoa > Chordata > Mammalia > Carnivora > Mustelidae > Enhydra > Enhydra lutris. The sequence continues at coordinate 4,447,063 of NW_019154105.1, forward strand.
ATGTGAGCCTGGGATTTGGGGAGAGAAAGGTCTTTGGCTTCCTTTTTCATTTGTTTCATGCTTATTGATCTAGCTCAAGCTCTCTTTTTTCCCCAATCCAACCTTAACATTTCATTTTTAAAACATGCACATTAGGTGACAGAAATGAAAAAACCTCATGTAATTTTCTTCTTTTTTTTAGTTGTCTCTCAATTCATCTCATGTAATTTTCAATTACAAATTGAATTCTTTAGCAATGGATCTTTCTTTTCTATCAAGATACGCATAGCTTAGATGTGTCCTAATATAGTAAGCCTCAATTAGCCAGCCATCAGAGGAGGGAGAACTAATGGTTAATTTAATTTTCTAATTTGCTGAGGGTGAACTGAAGGCCTTGTGTTTCAACCTTGTTACTGGCAATCTTTATAAAATGTATGAGTCTACTTTTCTGCCTTAGTAAGTACAATATGGTTAATGTTATTAAATCTTCCCGTGTTGACTGAAACTATTGTAATGTGTCAGAATCGATTCAATTGCATGGAGTGGGAGCTGATGAAATCCTTGCTAAGCCCTGGGCGCAGTCTGAGGGCTGTCTCTCTGAGTAAGTTCCTGATTTCAATGTAAGCATGTATGTCTCCTGCAAAGGTTTAGTGTAAAAACAGAAGCTCTGGCTGAAAGAAAAAAAAGGATTTGTTTTGGTGAATGAATCTAGCCGATTCAGTGATGTGCAGATGGAGATGGTTGCTAATGTTTACCGAGATTACAAGTGTACTTACATCTGCCTCAGCAATCCCACCGACCCACGAGAATTTATCCCTTCGATACGCCTGTACCTTATGGAACTTTGTATGCGTATCACAACACTGTTTATAACAGCAAGAAACTGGAAACATCTCTTAACATGGCAGGTGCAAATATATAAATAACAGAATGATATGTCGCTGTTAAAAGAACGAGAAAGTTCCTGTAAACTGTAAACTGAAATCAGATGCGCTCCGAAGTACAGAACCATCCGTATCCTGAGTAAAACAAGAGGAAATCGGACTCTGCTGAAACTAACATGACATTGTACGTCAACCAGACTTGTAGTAAAAATAGGAAATTTAAAACGTGTATTTTCCTTTCCTTCTCTTGTCATCAAGAAAAGTTGAAATAAATTAAAATACTGTAATATCAAAACAGGTAAATAACTTGCAAGTACAATGCACAAAAGAAGAACAGTTAATGGCCACTAAACCTGAAAAAAAAATGTTGAGTGTCTATTATGTGCCTGGGGTTTTAGAGCTAAAAATAATCACCATCTTTAGGAGACATTTTGTTATTACTATTTTAAACTCAGAAAACACATTTATGCACTGACAGGGAGAGAGAAAACTCAGTCACACATCTCTAAGTTTTAAGGATTATACAAGAAAGACGATGAGTGGAGAAAGACAAAATGTATTCTGCTATTTTTAACAGGAGACTTACTTTAATTGCCGAATATAGGGAATAGCCATATTGCTTCTTAAACTCCGCTCGAATGTCCAAAAGGTCCATTTCTGATCTGGAAACCATGATTCGGTTCAGAGTGAACTCATCGGTTCCAGCACCCTGTGAAGAAACACAGGTATCCACAGGACGAATGTCACAGGTCACAAGACCACATACAGATCTGTATTTGTGGGAAACAGACGATGGCACACAAAATATTCAGCCACAGGGACTCTTCTTCACTCACTTGTCATCAAGCCTCATCATGCATAGATTCAAGAAATATTTTTCGAGCGCTTGCTCCAGGCCACCACCTTCCCCAAATGCCAGAGGTGAGAGCCAGGCCTTCAGTTTCGTGACGGTTATACTACGGAATCCAGCACGTGGGGTACGGAGTCCTGTGGGAGTGGACGTTAGGAGGGCCTGAAGCAGACCAAGGATTAGGAAGGGCCTGCCTGAGAAAGCAGTGTTTGACCTGGGGCCGAAGTAATCCACCACAGGAAGAAAATCTACTACATGCCGGACCCGGCTCCACGCACTGAGCGTACGGCAGCCGACGGCTCCAATTCTACCCCGGCTGGCATGGAGTCTACGTTGTCATAGATGGGGAGGGAACAGAAAGAAAATCAACACGTTGGTTGCATAAACAGTAAGAAGAACCACGGAGTGGAGTGTGACTGAAAGGAAGCCAGTCCTCCCGTTCAGCCGGGAAAGACCCCTCTTGCCCGGTGACCTGAGAGATGAGAAGGAGCCAGCCAGCCAGAGGTCGACCTGGAGGAGGTCCATCCCAGGCAGAGAGGACAACACACGCAAAGACTCCGCTGTGGGAAGACAGCTGGCTAGTCAAGGACAGAAAGAAGGCCCAGGTGGCCGAGGCATAGAGGGCAAGGATGGGGGCCGGGAACCGGATAACTCCAGAGAGTCGGGCGAGGCTAGTTCCTGTCGGGGCAAGTCACTGAGTGACTGAACACGGGACAGCCCTTGGTGGGGGGTGAGGTGGGGGACATGATGTGTTCACTTTGGACATAACTTTGAAGGCACGTGGGGACCTCCATAGGAAATGTCCAGTAAAGAGACAGAAGTAAGCATCTTCTAATGTGCCGGGCTCAGGGCCGGGACCTGGAGATGGAAAAGAGCTAGAAAAACGCCTGTACTGAGGGACCTCACCATCTGGCAGCAGCAGCAGACAGGGAGGCGCAGGGTTTCTGTGGCATGAAAGGCTGCTGACTCAACTTGGCTGATTTTAAGAAAGACGCTGGAGAGGACACTGGGCTGCACGGGTCAGCCTTGAGGTTTGGGGTTCTAAACCAAGTCTTACTGCCTTCACGGACTGTGATGTGGGGAGATAATTTAGTCAACGCCTCACTGTACCTGTCTCTAGAATGCTTAGGACATTCACTGTCAACCTCCGAGACAAAAGAGGACTACTCCAGGGAAGGAAGGGGCACGGGACGCCCTCAGTACTCAGCATGATGCAATGCTGTTTAGTATTCTCCTGGAGGGAGACTAAGAATGTGTATGAAATTTGCAGACCCACCTTTAAAGCCTGATGAAGTCTTTCCGCTAAAAAGGCAGGCATGTTTCTGGCACAATGAACTGTCACAAAGAGGAAAGTAAAGTTCAGTTTCACTGAATAGAAATTGAGTTAATCTACGGTAACACGCTTTTTAAAAAGATTCTTTGCGTCACCATACTATTCTGCCCCCTCATGACTGCCGGCTTTATTTAGGATGGAGCAGCGGATGCTTCACCTGAATTTCAAAGGCTTACCACGTCGTGTTCACAGGGAACTTTAGCACAGTCATTATCTTTAGTCAGAGGAAAACGGAATTACCTGCCTAGGAAGCTCCCGCAGCGGCTGGCTCATCTCCAGATCCCAGGCGCACCAACACCTACGCGTACACTGATGACTCCCTAGGGTGGACACGTGCCCCGTTCCCAGCGTCTCTGACTGCTGATAAAGAACTTGGGCCCAGAGACTGCAGAGCCCTCCCGGGGGGACCGATCGGCTTATGTAGCGGTGTTTGTGTCAGCCTGTTAATCCACAGCTCCGGGACCAGCTTCCGTCTGTGCTGGACTCTCTGTTCGATACTCCTGGTTAGCTCGGCCAAGAGCGGGGAGACCTAGAGTTCTGACGTGGGCTCAGCTTTGGGAGGCTCCGGATATCTTCCCCAAATAGCCAAAGAGGGTCAATCACTAAATTTAGTAAATTACTCAATGACTCCATTTTCAAAAAGCCTCAGTAAAAATGCCAATAGAAATGTAATGTTTGGGGGCGCCTGGGTGGCTCAGTTGTTAAGCGTCTGCCTTTGGCTCGGGTCATGATCCCAGGGTCCTGGAATTGAGCCCCGCATCCAGCTTCCTGCTCTGGGGGAAGCCTGCTTCTCCCTCTCCCACTCCCCCTGCTTGTGTTCTCTCTCTCACTGTCTCTCTCTGTCAAGTAAATAAATAAAATCTTAAAAAAAAAAAAAAAAGAAATGTAATACATTCATCTCTCCAAGAATTTACTAATCTAAGCACGGTGACAAAACAATACAAAGTTAAAAGGCAAAGTAAAACCTAAAAAGATAACTTCTTCATGCACCCATTTAACAACATTTGTGGAGCATATCGTGTGCCCTGGGGACTGGGCGAGGAGCTACGGGAGCCTAAGGATGGATCAGTCTGGATTCCTACCAGAAAGGAGTGAACCTTCATGTTGATTTAAAACAAGTGCGAAGTTACTCAGTTTATATGCACTGAAGACCTTACCTATAGCCAGAAGCAGGTCTTCAAAATGCCCAGACAGCTCTCCTTTTATGCTGTCCTCAATGTCCTTCTGGCTAATGTTTCTGTACTCGTCAAATGCTAAAAAGCAGCACCACAAAAAAACATTTAAGGCATTCCTGTTGACCACACTTGAATATATTCCAGTTTTTTATTTGATATACAGCAAATCAAGTTAAGCATCAAACTCAAGAACTCCTTCTTTAAACCATCGAAATCAGAGGATGGAAGTTTTGGTTCTTGTTTTTTTTAAATCATCTACAATAAAACCCAAACTTCACAGGCCATTTCCTTCAATCATCTTTCTCTCTCCTCCCTCTCCCCCTCCCCAGGTTGATGGAATTTAAAATAGCTTGAAAGGTTAAATTAAAAACAATTTATCTAGTAAGGTGGGCTACTTGGAAATTCTAGCAGCACTTGGGAAACAATAGTGTGGTCCTTGGTCAAATATGTTTTATCTGCTTATGCAGATTTCTGTCTGCTGAGTAAATCCTTCCCTAGAGCAGCATGGCGTACTCACGCTTGCCAGAGGTAACGTCTCGATCAGTTTTTGTCCAAAAGCAAAACCTACAGGCCACCAAGTACACAGGCATACTTTGTAAGCCAAGTAAATTTTTCCCTAAGAAATTCTGAGAAATCTTTGGAGAGAAATTGGGGATTGTTTGGTTTTTACTTTTCAAATGAAGGTACTTATAAAGCAACTATAATATACTATTACTAGTATTTTATAAAATAAGCGACATTTAATGCCAAGATTAAGGAAGGGCAATCTCAGAACTAAAAAGTCATGGTAATAACCTTGTGTCTCCTCATTTTTCCATGGACTCAGCATAAGCCTAGTCATGTGCTGTGGTTGCTCTCGACTGTGCCTGGAAGCCACAGTGGGACGCTCATGGCCGATGGAGTTCTGGGCTTCTGGGTGCTCTTGCTTCCAGAAGGTTCAGGGAGATACACGACGGAGGAGGTGGCTCCTTAGCAGTCTCATGGAACAGTTGGTCTGACCGAAAGAACTATGCCGCCTTTCCCCCATTTACTGTCACATCCTTATTAATACTTTAACGGACACCCGCTGTGCCTGTTATTTCTGGAAAGTGGCTCACTAGGGAAAAGATGTGTTGGAAGCCCTGCTTCAGGCTCCTCCATACCACCGGACTCTTCCTCTCCGCGCTCACCCCAGAGGGCTCCCTTTCCTTCTCCCTGCTGCCCCCTCCCACCTGTTACGGGTCAGTCTCTGGCTACTGTACTCAGCCTCCAGGAAAGATAAGAGTTGGGTCAGTTCTCCCTTGAGTTGGAACACAGCTCCCATGTTTTCTCCTGAATTGCTTATATATATACACATAGAAGAGCCTTTGCAATTTTTAACTTCACTTCTCAGAATTTTGTATATTAAACCTCAAAACATTTGCAAATACAACACAAAGCAAAAAAGGGTTGTCATGTGAGCACGTACTCAGTTTCAGTTGAGGAAAACTCCTTAAACACAGGATCTCGGTGAATTTGTCTTCATCTGTGCCCCATCGGTTCTCCCCAGCATTATAGAGAATCTATTGGATGAGAAGGAAGACTTAGCATGGTATTATGGACACACTCTCCCTCTCATTCTCTCTCTTTCTCAGACAAGAAGACTTAGAACGTTATTACGGACACACTCTCCCTCTCATTCTCTCTCTCTCTCAGACAAGAAGACTTAGAACGTTATTACGGACACACTCTCCCTCTCATTCTCTCTCTCTCTCCTGGCAGGGGGTTGGTGGAATGAGAAGAGCGGGTGGTTTACTGGGTTGTCGAGGTCAGGGAGATACTCTCTTACCCGAGCCTCTCACTGTTAGTGGACTAGGATCTGAGAGTCGGGGAGGCTGGAGCCAGAAGAAGAAGAACCAGCACTGGGGGTGGGGGATGGGGGGGAGCTAGGGGTGGGCGATGCCCAGCCTTCAGGCTTCTCCTCCAGATGGGACAGGAGAGGACGGCCTCCGTCGGTGCCACGTGAACGAAAGGGCGGTCGAGGGGGGAAACGGTTACAGGAGATGTCGCCTTCGCTCTACTACTGACCTGGGCGTCTTTCTTGGCCAGCAGCTCGTCCACTTTCAGACTTTCATCTCTTCTGCCCTGCACGGGGAAGATGAAAACGAAGACAACCCTTTTAAAGACGGGAGAGTCTAACCCTCAGTATTCTGGTCAGGAGGACGTTTTAGAGGCTTTTCTCCAGGGGAGGCCACACCCCACAGAGGAGTCAGGCGCTCAGCTCCTGTTCTCGCTCTGCGGCTCACTAGCCCTGGGATTTGTACCAATCACACAATTTTCTGAGCCTCAGTCTCTTCCTCTGAAAACTCAAAGATCTTAAAGGGATGAAAAGATAAGCCACAGAATGAGAAAAAATATTTGCAAACACATATCTAATACCACACTTATATCGAAAATATATAAAGAGCTTCTCATACTCACTTAAAGCAAAGAAAACCTAATTAAAAATAGGCAAAAGATCCACACGGATTCAGAAAGTACACGAAAAGATGCTCAATGTCCTATGTCATTAGGGAACTGAAAATTAAAAAGAAAAAAAAAAAAATGAAACGAGAGAATACCACTACATGCCTATTAGAATGGCTAAAATCCCAAACCCTGACAACACTAAATACGGCCAAGGATCTGGGACAATGGGAACTGCCATTCTTTGGCGGCAGGAATGCAAATCGGTAAAGCCACTTTGGAAGAGAGCTTGGTCACTTCTTACAAAACCCACCACACTTTACCCATAACCCAGCAATGGTGCTCCTTGACATTCACCCACGTGAGCTGAAAACTTGAGTCCACGCAAAACCTGTACTAGAATGTTAGCAGAGGCTTTTATCCCTCATCGCCAAAACTTGCTAGAAACCAAGATGCCCTTCAACGGGTGACATGCACAGTCGTACACCCATACAATGGGATAGGATTCAGTGATTAACAGGAAAAGAGCCACCAAGTCTGGAGAGACACATGGCATATCAACAAATGTAAGAAGCCAGTCTGAAGAGGCAGCGTGCCGTACGGCTCCCGCCATGGGATGTTCTAGAAAAGCTGAAACAATAGAGACGGCAGAAAGCTTAGTGACTGCAGGGATGTGAAGGGAGGAAGAGAGCATGAAGAAGGGAGAAGGGATTTTAGGGCAGTGACACCATGCTGTGCGACACTGTAATGCTGGATACGTGACGTTATACATTCGTGCAAACCCACATGTGACACCTGACGTAGCCCGGGGACTCTGGTTAGTCACCATGTATCAGCGTTCGCTCGCCAACTACAACACACCGCACTGATGCAAGATGTTCCAACAGGGTCCCTGGGAGGGGCGTACGGGAGCTCCTCTGTACTTGCTGCCCCAGCTTTCTGGAAACCTAAACAGATTTTGTCGCTCTTAAAAATAAGGTCTATTAAAACACAAAACCCTCGACGCTTGCCACCAGCTCTCATGCTGAGGGCTCTGCGGCGAAGTGTGAGTGTGTTCCGTGCAAAGACACACAGCACGTTACAGAGACAGGAGAGAGGAAAGGGGGGATTGCCTGAATCATTTTGAAAATTTTACGTGATTTGTGTTTGGCTATAATATTTTTAAAGTGTGTTCATTCCCACTTTTAAACATTAGGTCCTGGATGCCTGTCTTATTTCCATATGATTTCTCTGATTTTCTACCCCAGGGCTGTTGCTCCTCTGTGGCTAGATGGCCTTCTCATTCTGGTTCGTCGTGCGCTCCGCTCGGGTGAGAAGGGTGCCGCGTCTCATTGGTTCTGCTACGAACCATCGTGGTTTTTTTGCTAAGTACTGCACACCCGCTCTCTCATTATTGTTTTAATTTTACAGATGTGAAAACAAAGTTGTGGTTTTTTTTTTTTTAAGATTTTATTTATGTATTTGACAGAGATCACAAGTAGGCAGAGAGGCAGGCAGAGAGAGAGGAGGAAGCAGGCTCCCGGCTGAGCAGAGAGCCCGATGCGGGGCTCGATCCCAGCTCCCAGGGATCATGACCTGAACCGAAGGCAGAGGCTTTAACCCACTGAGCCACCCAGGCGCCCCGAAAACAAAGTTTTTATGGCAGAACGTAGCTTGTCCAAATAAAGCTACAGGCAGAGCAGAAGCCTGGGAATCCCAGTTTTTTGGACTCGGAACACGTGCCCTGAAGCCGTACTGCTCACTGCCTTCTGGCTGTTGTGTGCTCGTGCGTGTGTGCAAATGGGTGTGCCATCATGCTCAGAGACCTCGGGGAGCATATGTTCGCAGCAACGCCTCACAGATTTGGGCTTGAAGGCCCCATCTTTAAAGTTGTCACCATTTGAAGTAACTGCAACCATCACAAGGACACATTATTTCCTGCGGGATCGTGGCTCACTGGGACAACTACTGCTTCCAGCCCAGGCTGAGGCCAGTGTCGGGATTTTCTCACACACCTGGAGCTGTGTACATCGGCTGAAAGAGGCCAGCGGGATAGGGCTGAGATCACTTCCTCCCTCACACACACCGGTGGTGGCACCTCACGCTTGACCTTGCCACCTGTACTATGAAGTCCTGAACCTCCATGGAAGAGAGAGCCAGGTGTGGCCTCATCTGGTCCTACACTGACCAACGGTTTAGCAACTCTTCCAAAGGGGCAGAGAGAAATTTGCAGCAAATCGTTTTTCTGTTTGTTTTTATTTGTGCAAGCTTTTTTTTTTTTTTTAATCTGGGGACTGACATACCCATCTCTGAAGATAATTTTTCTGTATCAAGCTTCTGACTTAATTTAAATGCCGACAAGAGAAAAATATACTCTTTGGAGTCCAGGAATGAAAATGTAAAATGAACAAATTATTTCACGAGGAAAACTGCAGCCTCCTTGTCTCCATTTGGTTATTTTTAAACCCCCTAAAAATGATTATTGAGCACGCAGCTTACCGGGTGGCTAAGCAATAGAAAACAAAAACTTACATCTGCCAAAGTCAACAGAGCTTTCCGGAAATCACCAGAGGTTTCAGAACTAATGTCGTCTCCGAGACTCTTCTTATATACTGAAACCAAATAAGAATACAGCAGGTCTTGAAAAACTGGAAAAACATTATTACAAAACAGAGAAAAGCTTAAATGTCAACACTGGCAAGGAAGGAGTAGGTGAGAAAATAAATCCGCCTCTTTTTTCTAACTTCCTGGTGCTCTTCTGATAGGGATACTCTCTTCTCGTAACTATTACATAGTGTGTGCTGTGGCAGATACAGAAGAACAGAAAGAATTGCCATGAAAAAGCGACGGGGAGGGGTGGGGTGGCAAGGCGCTGGTTTGTCTTCTGATCACCGTTTCATTCTTCCACCGTAACAGATCACGGTCCTTAAGCAAGATGTGCATCCCACAACCTAAAGACCGCGCTCTCGGCCTGCCTCTTAGTTTAGTACCATAGGCACAGCTCCCCGATGAGTTCTTGGTAATGAAATGGAGGCAAACCTATGTGACATCACTGGGAAATCTCCTTAAGGTGGCCCGTGCCTTCCTCCATCCTCCTGCGTGGTGTGTAGACTGATGCCTGGAGCCCAGGCAACCACAGTGGGACCATGAGGAGGACTACATCTTAGCGACAGCATGGGCAGAAGCAAGAAGGGGCCTGGGTTCCTGAAGATGTTGAGGAGTTTCCATACCAGTCCTGGAACTGCCTGTCTCCGATGTCTTCTACGTGTGGGAGAAGGACATTTTTATGTCACCCGAGCCACTGTCTGTTTTATCAAACCTAACCTTAACTGTGATGTATATGATAGATTGTATTCTGCGATACCTCTCAAAAGTGAGAAAGCTACCTGAAAAGGTGCTGTTTCCCGTGACAAACGCCAATTGTTGTGTTCACATATTTGGGGGCTGACCAGTGGTGGCTCTTCTTGCAGAGCCTGCGCTGTGCAACGTCTACTGATTTTATTTTTATTATTTTTATTTTTTAAATATTTTATTTATTTATTTGAGAGAGAGAGAGCATGAGGAGGGGGAGGGTCAGAGGGAGAAGCAGACTCCCTGCCAAGCAGGGAACCTGATGCAGGGCTCTGTCCCAGGACTCCAGGATCATGACCTGAGCTGAAGGCAGTCACTTAACCCACTGAGCCACCCAGGCATCCCACGTCTACTGATTTTAAATCCATTTTCTGCTCCATCCATGAACTGGTGACTCACAGGCAGCTGCTCTGTACCTGGATGTGCTGACGTCATGTGACTATTCGACCTCTGCCTGCATCCTTCTGGAGAACTCTGTGGTCCTACAAATGTTTCTGCGCTTTTAAATCAACAAGAGATGCTTACAGAGGGGATATGAGATTATCTAATAGCAAGAACTGTGTGAAAATAGGAACTCTTCTAGCGTGATTTTAGTCTTTTTTTAAACAAAGTCTATAATTTTTTAAAGCAACTCAAATAAGCAAAATCCATTATGAGTGCAAATTATTTATCTAAATACTAATAATCCTTAAGAGGCATCGTCTTACCTAACAGTTATGATATTGTTTTGTCTATCCTTCATACTAATTAGAAAAAACAGTCTTAAATACTAGAGAAAGTTCAGATCCAGCTCTGTTTAGACTCTACCGTGTCACTGTAGAGGACACGTGACACGAGGCACCTGCTCCTTTCCCGGAGCCGCGATGGCGGCCGACGTTGACGGACCGTGCACGCGGGGCCGCCGCTTCCCTTTCCGTGGTGACACCACCCTCGCTGTCCCCGACCGCCGCGGGGCTGGCGTCTGACCCCGGGGGCCGGCGGCCGAGCCGGTGAGCGCCAGGAGGACGTTCCCCAGAACAGCGCTGGTCGGTGGCGCCGTCCCGAGCTCAGCGACTCTCCTCGTGGGGAGTGAGCCGCACCGGAAACAGACAGAGACAGCGACGCAGGAGAAAACACCCCAAGGAATAAGGGACCAAAGAGGAGCCCGGATGGCCGCAAACCGTGGGGGCACATGGAAGGCGGAGGAGACGGATGCCATGGGGTGAGGGGGGTTGCCTGATGTGGTCAACAACGGTGAAGCAGAAGGAGTCCCTGTGACAGGAGCTCCAGCCCGCCGAGCCACGGGAGCCTGACACCGAGAGGCCACAGGAGCGGAGTCCCAGGTTCCACCGTGCCCAGAGTCTCTGAGAGCTTGGCTGCCCGTGACTGGGCCCGTTTCCTTCTTTCCCTCCTTCCGCATCACTGATCTCCGCTCATCAAGCTACCCTGGGCCGCTCCTCAGCGCCTAGAGGCCCTACCTCCTGTGGGCACCGACGCCCCCATGACTCTCAACTGTGATCGTGGGTCACACTGGCAAAACGACAGTCCGCAATGCTAGACCCTTCACTTGGCTCTTAAGATGGTCACTGCCGTCTTGGGGATATCAGTCTGGTGCCCGTCGGGACTCATCCCGACTGCTCTGGGCACCGCAGCCACAGCAGTGAACAAAAGCAAAGCTCCTGGCTTCGCAGAGCTTCCGTCTGGGTGGCTGGTGCAGATGCAGGGCCGTGGAAAGCCGTCGAGGGCCGGGTTCATTCAAGGAGCGGTGAGTCTTCCAAGAATGTGCGAGGAAGTAACCAGGCACCTTGGGATAGAGCCCCCGGCGCCCACGATTCCTGTATGTGCGAGTCTAGTTGAATCGAGAGAACCACATGTTTTAAACACCTACACTGTGCCCATCTGTGGCTGTTACTAAGCAATGATCTCATCTGCTCCAAAGCCAGCCTTCTCCACCCTGCTTCGGAGCTGGGGTGGGGACGCAGCAAATCACACCTCTCTCCTGTCCCCTCTCCCTTGTCCCAACTCCCCGTCCGGCCCACCCCTGGGGATGGGGTTGGGGGCGGGGGGTCGAGGGAGACTGGAAGGCAGAGGAGAAGAGCGGGCTGGCTGTTGGCTGTCCCTGTCAGCGCAAACCAGCGAGGTCCTTTCATCCTGACAGCGGCAGCCGCTCGGGGTCCCCAGAACAGGTCCCTTAGCCCCGGGGAGGGATCTGCTCCAGCTCCGGGCAGCCCTTTTGCAGAGATCTGAACTCCAGTTCCTTAAACCTCTCCTCCGAGCCCCCGAGGCTCCAACACTGGCAGGTGGTGCCCCTCCTCTGAGCTTCCAGTTTCCGAAACCTCCAATCTCTTTTCCCTTTGTTGTCCTCGCCCTGGGGTTTGCTAAAATCTCCCGCTATCCCCTTGTTCCCCTGTAGCTTTTTCAGTCCTCCAAAAGGTGTGGAAACAATTCCGTGTTAAATGCGGTTATCACGGAGCCTTGATGAGCGACGGCTGAAAGAGTCACTTACCTATCACTGAGGTGAGCGAAGGTATTTACCTTCTAGGGAGAGTTTCTCAAAGTAACGGATCTGACACCGAGCTGGGAGGCAGCAGATCCCTTCTCGGGACCTCTCCTACTGCAGAAGCTCCCTGACACACTGACATAGAAACTGTGCTCCCCCGGTTCTCGGAGAGGGTTCCAGGCGGCTGGTGCACAGTACAGAATTCAGACTGGTCTTTGCCGTGGTTCCTGGGAAGCAGCCTCTAAATCCTTCAAATTTCCCCAGTAATAGGAATGTCTTTGCTATTTGTGGCAGGTCCTGTGAACCACACCTGAGTTTACGCCAGCAAGATGACTCGGGGTGGCGGCTGGTGCCCCCAGAAGGACCAACCCTGTCATTAGAAGGGTTGGGGCTCTGAGCCACAGGGAATCAGCCTAACCTGCAGGGAAAGGAAGGGGCTGGAGACGGAGCACAGTCCTGTGGCCAGTGATGCCGTCAGTCATGCCAGTGCAATGAAACCTTGATAAAAACGATACCAAAGGTCAACGAGTTCTCCCGGTTGGTAACTATGTGTCGATGCGCTGGGAAGGAGACACAGCCCGAGGACCAGGGAGCTCTGCATTTGGGACCCTCGCAGACCTCTCCGCTACGCATCCTCATGTGACTGGTCCTGATTTCTGTTCTTTACAGTAAAACAGTAATTGTAAGTACAGCTGACCCTTGAACAACAGGGGTGGGAGCTGCACAGTCCACGTATACATGGGTTTTTTCAATAAATGGGGCACAATTTCATAAATGTATTTTCTTTTTTGATTTTCTTAGAAACTTCTTTTTATCTCTAGCTTAGTTTATTGTGAGAACATAGTATGTAACACATCCAAGATACAAATTCTGTGTTAATCCACTGTTTCTGTTACCAGTAAAGCTTCCAGTCGACAGTAGGCCATTAGTACTTAAGCTATTGGAGGGTCAAAAGTTATAAATATATTTTGAGGGGCGCCTGGGTGGTTCAGTCAGTTAAGCGGCTGCCTTTGGCTCAGGTCACGATCCCAGGGTCCTGGGATAGAGTCCTGCTTTGGGCTTCCTTCCCAGTAGGGAGCCTGCTTCCCCTCTGCCTGCTGCTCCCCCTGCTTGTGCTCTCTCTCTGACAAATAAATAAATCAAATCGTTAAAAAAAAGTTATACATGTACTTTGAACTGTACAGGGGGTCAGCGCCCCTAACCCTCCTACGGTTCACGGGTCAACTGTGTAGTGTTTTCTCGAGTTCCGTGAGCCATGCTAGTGAGCTCTTGACCCTGAGGGAGCGGTGAGAAGCCCTGACCTCGCAGCTCTTCCGGCAGAAGGGCTCATGGCCTGGGGCTGCTGAGCTAGGGCCGAGTCTGCAGCGAGGGTCGTCCTCTGGGGACTGTGCTGCAACCTACGCCGCCAGCCTACCCCTGGGGTTCAGCGCCAGAATCACACTGCAGGCGCTTTCTCCTTTTCACACAGCGAGCACACTACGAGGACGGGAGCTAATTTTACGGAATCCACGTGCTCAACACATTCTCTCAACGGTCCATCTCATGTGTCATGCCCCAAATCACGAGGCCAATCTCAGTGGTTTTTAACATCTACTATTAATATAGAATGATTTGAATCTCTGGCAACTATTTTCTGGTGAAAATAATTGATTCAATGAAGCAGTGTCTGCTGAGAGCAAAATCCACTAGAGCCGAAATGCGTTAAGTGGGAAGTGTCAACGCCACAGGGATGCTGCTGTTTCTAGCTCAGATCTTATTCCCATATTCTCTGAAGAGCCACAAACCTTGCCCGTTCTGGAGGGTATCCTCCGTTTTACACTTTGCCTGCCCAAAATGCCTTGTGAGGGAGAGCTTGGTGGGTTTCTGGGGAGAGCCGCATGGGCTCCTAGGTGTGCAGACCGTGGTCAAATAAGCAGGTCGTATGCGCACCTGTGTAGTAGGCTCGCGAGACCTCCTTCATCTGCCTGCTCGGTCTGGTGGTGAGGATTTCAATCAATGCATGCTCACTGGTGCCAGCGCCCTGAAAAGGAAAAGGAAATCTATGTTTAGAATACTTGAAAAGCTTAATGTCATGCATTTCAGGCTTAATATCTTCTTTTATGCGCACAAAAAGACATTTTCGTAAATCAGCATAAGGTGGTATATTGCTCTAAAGCAGTTTTCTTGTTTTTTCATATATTTTAGTATGAAAATAAGACAGATCATCTAAACTGACATCAAAATGTTCAAGAAAATTTCCCACTCTAGTGTAAAAATCAACTGAAGAACTGTGGGAAGAAATGGTGTAAAGGGAAAAGCCTGCATCATTCAAGATCAGAAGTGAGTTACCAACCACGCCATCGTGTCCAGAGAGGGCCCTGCGGTTCTCTCGAATGAGTTCATCCTTCTGCTAACGCGCTAGTCAGCAGGAATCATCTTCATCCAGGAAGATTTTTTTAAGGCTTCATAATGTACGTCATGGGCCTAGTTGGTTTGGAGACCAGTTACCCTGAGTCTTGGTTTATACTGAGGTCACTGAGCACGCAGTGACTCCAAGAAAGGCCTTTTCCACTAGGACTTGATCAAATAAGGTCCGTGTGGCTTATGACCTGAAGCTGAATTCTGTCCCTTTGGGGCAGAGGTTCCAAGTTGCCCTCAGCATCTCTCCTTTTAAATTAACTAACTAATTAACTTAAAGACAGACTAGTTTTTAGATCAGTGTTAGGTTCCCAGCAAAACTGAACAGACCTCATGTCTTGTACCTCCCTTGCCTTAGTAATAGAACCTTCGATTTCTAACTGAGCACACAGCTACCCAAATAGATACTCTATTACTCAGCTTGCCTTGGAACTAAGTTTCTTCACGTAATAAATTACGACCCATAGAACACATATAAAGTACCACGTACGGTTTCCGAGAGCCCGCAAGGAGAGGACATGAACCCTCCTTGGTCTCGTGACCGTCTTTTTGCCTGACGGGATAAAGATGCGACGCCTGGGTGCTGGGGCCCCATCCTGAGCCAACAAGCGGAATGGACAGGCCGGAGATGGTAAAGCCCGAAGACTGAAGGAACCAGAGTCCCTGACAAGGGCTGTGCCGTGACACCCAGAACCGCACTGCCTGCTTTGGATTTCTTTTGCACAAAAGGAAGATTTTCCTAATCCTTGTTGGTGAATCAAATCCTCATTATGCCACCAGCTAAGCTGTCCCCCATGGGGCGGCCGGGGAAATGCACTGCTCGGAGAATCTGCTGCAAATCCCGTGGGTAGCCCCAGTCGCCCGAGCTTCAGATCCGCCATGCAGCTGACAAAGAGGTTGCGTTCCCTCCACGCTGCTCTCAGCAAGTGACCTGATGGAGAGGGCGTCCTGGAGCTGGGCCGTTTCTGCCCAGGGCAGGACTTCTCGAAAGGGCAGGAGTTCAGGAGCTCCCTACTGTCCTGCCACAGCCTTCCCAGAGCTGCCTGGAGACGGAAGCTCGTTCCATCTGAGCCGACTTCCCTCCCTCCCTCCTTCCACGTGTGACGGACCCAAACTGCCATGAGCTTCACCCAATTCACCGGACCTACCCTGCTCTGTCTCCTTTCTATCCCTCGTAAGCCTCCCCCAGGAAATCTCTCGTGCGTCTCACTGGGTCTTGCCTTCTTGGGGGCTCATGCCTCCTCCACGGAAGAGAAAGTCTCTCCCGTCTCAGATAAGGAGGTAGAAGACAGCTCAGGCCTCGGACCTAGACTCCTTCCTTCCCATCAACACTTGTCAACCTACTTCATTTCAGGTTTTCCTCTTGGAACCGAAGATACGACCAAGACTGATGAGCGTCCCTGTCATGAAGGAGTTTTGCCTCTTAACTGGACAAACAGATAACAAATACACACCCCCCCGGGGTAAGTTTAGATGGTAATAGGTATAATTAAGAATATAAAACTGAGTGAATTGATAGAAAATACATGGAGGGAAAACATTCCAAATGGAAAAACCATCACGTATAAGGACCTGAAGGTGGGAATAAGCTTAGAATGTTCAAGCAGCAGAGAAGAGGCCAGTGTAGCCACGCACTGAGTCGGGGGGAGGGGAGGAGAGGGTGTGGTGGGCCGTTTTATGGAACCTCATCGACTTGGCCGGGCTACAGTCCTCGGTTACTCACACTCAAACCTGGGTACTGCTGGGAAGGTATTTTGTGGACGTCACTACAGTCTTTAAGCAAGGGAGATCACCTTAGATAGCTTAGGTGGACCTGGTTTGGTCAGTTAAAGGCCTCGAGACCCCCGCTGAGGCTTCTCTGAAGAAGAAATCCCACCTGTGGGCCGCAGCTCCCGCTTTGCTACGAGTTCCCGCCCCCCCCCTTCCCAGTAGCCCCCCTACAGACTCTGGGTTTGCCTCGTCAGATCCTTAATTATGTAACCCACCCCTCGCAGTAAATCTCACCACGTAAGTCCCCGCCTGCTGCTTCAGCTTCTCTGGGAAACCCTGCCTGACACAGACAGAATTTTTAAAAATTCACGGAGCCAGGCGGGAGTCAGACTGTGATGGGTGATGAAGGTCATGGTAAGAAGCTTGGACTTGAAGTTTTCAAGACCACTGGAGATGTGGTTATGAAGAGCATAACTGAAGAGCATAACTCGAAAAATAACTCTATAAACATAGTTTTGGCTCTTTTGTCGTGAGTGGATTCCAGGTGGGCAAAAGCAGACGCAAGGGACTGGCAAGGAAGGTGCCGATAGGGGCCAGTCAGGAGATGTTGGTGGTGGAGCAGGAATGGTAGCGGCGGGTTCTGAGAGACATGCACACATTTGCACAGACAGACTCGCAGACAGATTTGGGGACAGAGCAAACGGACTTGCTGACAGATTCTGGGAGCTATGAAGCGTGAGGGAATGCAAGGGATCAAAGATAATCCTGGTTTCTGACCTAAGCAATGGGGTTGATGATGGCGCCATTAACTCTCAATGACAACAAAGTGGAGAATTTGACTCTGTGGGTGAAAAACCATGGAAATGAAATTAGGATATGACGATATCCTTTCAGCCCAGGAACACGTGGGTTCAAGGTTCCGCAACCCTTCCCCGCTTCGGGACTGTTCTTCCACTTGGACAGCATCAAAACGACACCCAGATTTATTCTGTTTATACCCATCTCTCACGTGCGCACTGGATGGAAGTCACTGTTCTTGATGACACAGTCAAATCTCGGGCAGAAACGGCTCATACTGGGCTCATACCTTCATGGATTTCTTCAGCTGCTTTGCATCAAACACAGCCGGAGGAGTCACGAGGGCCACCATGAGCTGCCTCAAGTGGCCGGAGAGATCGCCCTTCAAGTCGTCTTTCAGTTCCTACAATAAAAAACCCCACAGAGGAAAGCATGAACTTTTCCTTTCTCTTTCTACAAAGTCATGTCATGAAAGATAAGCAAATGCACCAACGCAGACAAAACCTGCCAATTCACGGGAATGAACTGAAATGGCGAACGATGTCCATGGACAGCAGTCTGCGTTCTGTGACTGCTGCGAAGACGTTCTGTCTTACGGGTTTTCTGAAGGAAGGCCAGTGGCGGGGGTTACGTAAGCGCCACAGACAGGAACTGTGTGTCAAAAATGCATTTCCTAGGCCCCAGGTGCTCTCAGTATTTGGGTTGCGGTGGGGAAGATGACGAGGAAGGGGGCCCTATAATTCACACCCGGCTTCACGAGTAGCTGCTTCTCAGTGACTGCCAAAGAGCCCTGGGGACAAAAGGGAAGGACAGGACAGTAGCTGGTCGCCTGCCTCTGCTGAGTGTGGAACCACGAGGCATCAAAGCGGTTTTTTGGCAACACCAGCAGGGGAAACCCTAAATGTAATGGGGCCGGCGTTATTAGTGTCCTCTGGGCCTGTTTTCACACATAGGTACAGTCCATCTCCTCCTCTTGAAGGCAGGTTATATGGTTTTTATTTTCAATATTTAAAGGATGTTAGTGGATTATTATTTTTCTTGCTTTGGATTATTTTCAGCTGAGACAGAGGCTGGCGGCCTCCCAGACCACTCGGACAATGCGGACACGTACCAACATCCACCGGCCACCAGGGGGACCCAGTGAGGCGGCGGACGAAACAATGGTTGGAGCCCAAGTGTTCCTAAGTCTGCGGCAATCGCAATTGCCACTGGCTGTTTCCTCTCTAAATTAATGCTGAGCTCTTGCTACCACCTGCCCTCAACCCACGCCTTTACAACTGACTCTCGAGTCACCTGTTCTCAATCCTTCTCACTGTGAGAAACGTGCCCCCTTCACCTCGTCCTTCCTCCATATTCAGAAAATTCTGAAAGGCCAACGGATCGTTCATGTTCCTACACATGAGTGTTTGGCATCCTCGAGACGCTTGGCAATTAATTTAATTTGACAGGTGTTTCCTGGGCTCCTGCTGTGTGCTCGGCATTTAAAGGCGAGTTAGACACAATGCTTACTCCTAGCGTACTCCTAGGGCACCCCTCGGAAAACCAGAAATATTCAAAGATAAAATTTCAATATAATATGTTAGGTATCTGGTAAAGTGTGAAGGTTAAGTATGAAGAAGGGTGTTTCTTAATGCGGTCTGGGAGCTCAGAGGACACAGTCAGGAGGTGATGCCTGAGTTGCCTCTGGAGGGTCTCTACACCTTCTCGGCTCTCACCTGATCTCAACAGCCTGACTGCTCTCTGTTACCACACTTTTCCCTCCCCAGTTTGTGAGCCACAAAAGCTAAAATAAATTTTAAAAAATATAAATTAGTTTTATAGTATTCCCTTGCTTACAGACTTGCAATGATTTTCTTTTGTTCTTAGAATAAAACCCAAACTGTGTACCAAGACCACAAAGCCCAGCGCATTGTAGCCCCCTCCAACCTCATCTCTCCCATCTGCTCCCCGTATGCGCCACACCCCTGCCATATTGTTTCTTAAATGGTCCCAGTTCGTTTTTGTCTCAGGGCCTTTTGCACGTGTTGTACCTTCTGTCTGAAATGCTCTTCCCCAGATCAAGTAGGGCAGAATCCTTGGTATGGTTTAGCTGTAGTTGAGAATAATCCTGGTAAGCCTTCCCCACCCTACTCCAAGGAGCCATTCCGCAGCTGCTCTCTGCCGTATCATCCCGTTTCAACTCTTGCAGAACACTTACCGATATCTGAATTTATTTACTTCTTATCTTCCTAATAAAATGGTAGCTCCATGATAAAAAGAAGGGTCTGCTTTTTAGACCAGTGAATCTCCAATGTCTAGGTCGTCTCCTGACACATAGTTTATTACTGAACACACACACTGTGTGGAACAAAACACAAATGTCCTTGTACCTTCCTGCACAGTAAGCTTTCGTGGGCTGAATGAATTAAATCCACAATTACAAAGATATTTTAGAGTTGGAAGAGAAATTAAAGGTGATCTAAGACAGGACCTATCAGATAACGGGTCAGATAATACTTGGCAGGTGGGTCACCTTGTGCGTGGCAGCCTCTTCAGCAGAATCCCTGAACTCCACCCACCAGATTCCAGAAACATCCCTCTCTCCCCTCCAGGTGTGATAATCAAAATGTCTCAAGGCATTGCCAGATATCCTTTGGGGAGCAGAATCACTCCAAGTTTAAAGCGGCCGGTCTCAGGCTACCCTCCTTATCCAACAGGTGAAAAAATTAAGGCCCAGAAAGATCAAATAACATGATCAAGGCCATTCAGCCTGTTAACGGCAAGCTAGGACTCGCACGCCAGGCTGCTGACCGGGTACACACGGTACTGTCTGTTCCACTTGGCCTGAAACAAAAGATCTCTGGTGTAATCACGTGGGAGCATCCCTGGTCCACAGTGATCAGCCCTTTGCTGGCTCTCCTGCCAATCATACCTTTCCATATGCTGCTTGATATTCCCGCACAATCAGCTGCCGCTGTGCATTTGTCCTTTCCGTGAGGATGCTGATGAGCGCTTTCTCGTCGGTTCCTAAATGAAACGAAAATAATTTCACTCGCCATCAACCCAAAGATGCTTAATATCTGTTGTGAACAAAAGAAAAATGATTAATGGCTTGAAACAAATGCAGAGAGGAAGGCATTCTGATTTTAATTTCCACGTTCTTACCAGGTTGGAATATTTATTTCTCCGCCAGCTTTTGGAAAAGCGAAGTAATTCTGGAGAGTCTGGTTGCCGGGGGAACGATCATGGTCCAAACAGTCCTCTCTGTACATCAGACAGAGGCAGCCGCACAAGCAACGTGCTGCTTCCGAGCTGGGCGTTCTCACCCTTACGAGGGTCAGTTACTGTCTTACCACCTGTTCTCTCTCTCCTCGCTCCACACTTGATACCAATTTTTTTTTTCTCTAGAAAAAAGGAACTGACGTGTTCCGAGAACATGCCTAGGTTCTAGGCCCCTTTTAGTCATTGTCATGGTTAATATTCACAAAAACTCTGGGCAGTGGGTACGATGAAGTCGTTCCAAAGATGAAAACACTAATAATTAGAAAAGTTATGTCACGTGCCCAAGTCATGCGGCTTTTAAGTGATGTCGCAAGAATGGGAACCCAAATCTCTGACCCCAAACATTTATTTCCCTCTCTGACCCATATCTCCTTCAGGCATCCCAGACCCATGTACTTCGGTGCCTGCTGTAGGTATCAGGTTGATGCTGGCCTGCTGGAGGATGCCCTTGAGGTCACAGTTTTCTTGGGGATTCCAGTAGGAAACTAGCGAGGGAAGCTGTGTCTGCCTCCTTTGCGGGAGAGGACTCGCCCCAGGTTGGGGAGCATGAGCTGGCGTGTGCCTTGGGCTTGCATGATTAGAATGGTACAGAAGATCAGCGGGAACTCCAGGCTCAAGTTCTCTGTGTTGAGGTGACCCCCACACATGGCTACACAGGCCAGTGGCCCTGGTACATGCTCTGCAGCAGGAATGGGGCAAAACAAACGGTGTCCTTGGTTAGCTGCTGGGCCTCCCAGTGAAAGGTCCTGCCCCACCGTAACTCTGGTCTTGCATTCTTCCACAGCGTTAAGTAAGCACAGAACTAGATCAGAGCCTAGCTGTGTCCCATGAGTCCGATGGTCAGTTTGAACTTCTAATGGCATCTGAGTTGGCACACGACTGAGCACAGCCAAGTGCACAAGTATCTCAGAATCAGATGCTCCAGGTTGAATTTATTCTCTTTCCTCTCCGCCTCGACTCTCATTCCGTGTTCGCTCATCCATGACATCACTACGGATGGAGTCATCCAACCAAAACCCTGGCAGTCATCCTCCACTCCCTTCTTTTCTTCACCCCTACATTGTAGCGACCATCTGCATCTCTCAAATTTGTCCTCTCCTCTGCCCCTGCGCACACATCACTCTGTACCTAGAAGCTTCGATAGCCTCCTGATTTGGCCCCCTTACAATTCATACCATACAGGATTGCCTCGGTAAGTTCTTTAAAATGTGCCTGAGCATGTCCATCCCTTGGGTGAAACCCTAATGGTCTAACTCCTGCCCAGGTCTCTGTTCTCATTTTCTACCCTTACGCGGCATCTCTATGCCATATGCTCCAAGACTCCAGATGTAAACCGCCACCCCCACCATGGCTGCGTGAAGCTTGTATACGAGGAGGTGCTTCATCTCTTCATTTCGCACACACTTAGGACCAGAAGCTAAAACAAGCTGCCTCGTGGTTCAGAGACGGGATCTGACACATCCCTAATGCAAATACAATGATGACTCCTGGTACTGGACCTAGAACACATCAGTTTTGGTCCTCACAAGCATCTCGAAGTAGGTCTGCAACCCCAAATGCAAAAATGCATGAAGAAATGTAACACTAAGAAAAAAAAAGACAAACGGGCGCCTGGGTGGCTCAGTGGGTTAAGCCTCTGCCTGCGGCTCAGGTCATGATCTCAGAGTCCTGGGATCAAGCCCCGCATCGGGCTCTCTACTCAGCGGGGAGCCTGCTTCCTCCTCCCTCTCTCTGCCTGCCTCTCTGCCTACTTGGATCTCTGTCTGTCAAATAAATAAATAACATCTTTTTTAAAAAGAAAAAAAAGACAAGCAATAGAATGGAAGACCATTATTCCATTCGATTTGACATCAACCTCATGGAGTAATCTCTCGACATGGAGCATAAATGGGGAAGGCATAGAGATAAATGAAGAAATAATTGCCATTTAAAAACAGAAAAAAAGAAAAAAGAAATCCAAACGACAGAAACGAGATAATATTACACTGATATGAAAACCCGAAGAGGACATTTCATGGCTTGACAAACTGACCCTAATATTCGGGGATGGGGGGGAGGAGGGAGTGGTCCAAAGGGCCAAGAGAAGCTCTTGTCTTACTCGACACTAATTATAAAATTAGAGTAGTCATTATGACAAGGTGATACGGAGACAGGGATAGACAAACAGACAGTGGAGCATAACAGAAAGCAGAAACAGAGAGACTTAGAAGATGAAGTGGCCTTACCACTCAGTGTGCAAAGGGGGCATTCTTCAATAAATTGTGCTGGGACTGTCAACTAGCCACGTGAGATAAAAACAAAATTAGATGCCTTTAAACTATCTACACAAACATTAATTCCAGGTAGATGGAAAATCCCAAAGTGAACAATAAGATTGTAAAACTCTGGGAAGAAAATACAGGAGAATAACTTTATGAGCTCATCATAGAAAAAGACACATGGGAAAAATACTGGTAAACTTGATTTCCCTGCTATTCAAGATTTCTAGGCAATAGAAGTTACTAGAACCGATGTTAAAAGAAAACGATAGAGTAGGAGAAGATACTTTCATGGATTGTAACATTTTTTTACTCTGTATCCAGAATTTATAAAAAACACAATCTTGCCAATCATAAAGAAGACAGTCCAACTGAAAATGGATAAAAGATAAGAAGACATAATTCGTAGAAGCAGCAGATGATCCAGAAAGGAGACTTTCAGTCCTGGGGGATGGGGAGGAGAGAGGAAGCAAACACACATACAAGATGAGATACAATTCCAGACCCACTCAGCGGGGAAACCAGAAGAGTGTGACCTGAGCGAGTACCGGGGAGAATGCGGAGCGAGAGAAAGTCTCCCCCCGTACCGCCGGCGGGAATGCTCATTTGCATATTCATTTTAGAGAGCAGTTTGGCAAAATTTCTAGTTCATTTGAAGATGAACATCTTCAACCTCAAATTCCATTTGCTATATTCTCGAGAAATGGAAGCAAATGTGCACAAGACGTAAGCAGGGATATCCAACGCAGCAGCTTATACTGTAATAGAAAAGAACTGTAGGCAACTTAAATGTCCCATCAATATCCCATCTTACAATATAATAATTCAATAGACACTATGCAAGTTGTGTTAATGAACTAGAGCTGAACATATCAACACGGGTAATTCTCAAAGACAACATGTTAAGGGATAAAAGAAGTTGCTGAAGAGCGTACCTACAACACAGTATCATCCCAGTTTACACGGCTAGAGGCCACGCAAAACTCTACGCGCGTGCTTATGTAGTTATGGAATTAAAAGTTTCATGGAATAAACTCTACTTTAGGATGGTGTTTTATCTCTAGAAAATGGGGTGGGAAAGAGATCCAGGAAGAATCAGCAGGAACAATATCTGTAACGATTTATTATGATGATCACTGTTTTTGGTAACAGTGATGGTGATGTATTGTTTCACAGCAAGTAAATATGGTAAATATTAGGATTTAGTAGAATTGGGCACCCTATGCACTTTTTTCTCACTATTTCAAAATTTTTATTTTTGGAGGCGGGGGCAGAGGGAGAGAAAAAGAGAAAATCTTAAGTGGGCTCCACACCCAGCCTGGCTTGATCTCACGACCCCAAGATCATGACCTGAGCGAAATCAAGAGTCAGAGGCTTCACCGACTTGGGCCACCCAGGCACCCCATTATTTCACAAGTTTTAAAAAGTCCCTTACGGGGGCGCCTGGGTGGCTCAGTGGGTTAAAGCCGCTGCCTTCGGCTCAGGTCATGATCCCAGGATCCTGGGATGGAGCCCCGCATCAGGCTCTCTGCTCAGTGGGGAGCCTGCTTCCTCCTCTCTCTCTCTGCCTGCCTCTCTGCCTACTTGTGATCTCTGTCAAATAAATAAATAAAATTAAAAAAAAAAAAAAAGTCCCTTACGATTTCTCTGGTTGAGTAAGCCAAGTTGGGCAAACTGAACCAATGCACTTTTTAAATTGTAACTTTCCTGATTTGCTTCAAGGTGAGGAGAACAACCGCAGAATCGAGCTCACCAATTCCTCTGATCGCCTTCCGAATCGCTTCCGCATCCACTGACGGGCTGAAGCCCGGATAATCGCGGATCGTCCCTCGGTGTCCCACCTGGAAGGAAATATCTGAAAGTGCCACTAGTTCAAAATGACTTCTTTGTTTGCCTTACATACATAGGCGCATGCGCATTAGAAGCATAACGAACCCATAATTTGTAACACCTTCCTTTCCCTGCAGGAGGGGTTCGCCAGACTCTCTGTCCCCAGACGTGAGAAATACGACGTTGGACGCGTGTGCAGAAAGGGCTCTCTCTTCTCCCCTGTTGTGTAACAGGTTGGAACTACAAAACATTTATTCTCTAGAGGAATACACTGTGCTAATCCCAGTGACTCTGAAGAATATTTGCTTTATTTTATTTTATTTTATTTTATTTTATAGATTTATTTGAGAGAGAGAGAGAGAGCACAAGTAGGGGGAGCAGCAGACAGAGGGGGAGCAGGCTTCCTGCTGAGCAAGGGGCCCAACGCGGGACTCGATCCCAGGACCCTGGACCATGACCTGAGCCGAAGGCAGACGCTTAACTGACCGAGCCACCCAGGCGCCCCAGAATATTTGCTTCAAAGTGGTCTCTGCACAAAAGCAATGAGAAGGTGAGAATTTCCTGTATCCTCTTTGTTTTCAAGTGATAACGCAAAGCTCCTCCCTGCATCTTACACAGAAGTAACTGGGTTGCAGGCTTCACGGTGTTTAATTAATGCTGACCACTGTCCTCGGGGAACCCGACACCAAAGGATCCGCAGATGAAAACCCATTAGGACAGCCTGTTCTCAAGCCTGGTTTGACAGATGTGCAGTTGCGGCTGACAAATGCCTTTCTGAGAGCCCCACTGCCACAGAGCTTTGGGAGCAGAATGGAAATAAGATGCCACGACACTAATTTTAAACACACACACGAGGAACACGTCAGTAAGCTGGGAAAGACCACCTTCCCTACCGAAAAAATAAAATCTCTTAAAACTGCTTACGAGACTACAGAACATCCACGGAGATGCTGAGACAAATGTAAGGGAGCACGGATTCACACGGCATTTCCTCATGCTGAAGCAAAACGTGTCTTCATGGTCATGGTGTTTTCCTCCTAAGCTGATTTTCCTATCCTGTCGCTGAATAACAGAGGCTCTGTCGTCTTGTGCTAATATGTCATTTAGGCTTCCCTGAAGTGTTTAATGTTTTCGTGACAGGACATCCTCTTGTCACATTCCAGTGAATGGGAAATTAATGTTATCATTAAAAAATAATGACCTGCTGATTCGGTAGGTAAGATTGAACAATTTGCTTCAATACAACCAAACATTGTTCAATCTTAAAGCATCCAAAACAAAGAGTTTTCATTCTACCAGAGTGACTGTAACAGGTTAGAAACTAGTTGTGACTGTGTCTGATCTCAAGGCATCTGTAAGAAAGTAGTCGCGTCCACAAATCTTTGGAGAATCCTCTTTCTCTGAGGCTTAATAAATACTTTATGGGTTCCTAGAGTCGAGGGGTTTCATTTCAGGTCTATCCATCCGGGGACGTCTGTGGTGATCTTACCGGTCCACTGTATGTGTTGGGCCCTGCGGAAAACTCCCCAGTATCAGAGCACGAGAGCGTTTCAGGCCCAGCACCGTGTGAGACACTTCGTATGCCCTAACAGAACCTGCGTGACAGCCCGGAGGAGTAAGACGGACCCATTTCACATACAAGACTCCGGGGTTTAAGACGATCAGAGAATTTGCTCAACCCACGGAAGCCAGGTTGGCGGCGGCTCTGAACTTGAACGCGGTCATGACCATTCCAGCCCGTTCCTACCCTTCTTGTGACGCAGGGTCACAATTCCTTCCAATGCGGATGACCAGGTCGCGCATCAGACATATTGAAAATATTCTTCAGAAATAAAGATTCCAGGGACTCATGAAAGGGGTTTCCATTCTAGCTGTGACCTTTGCACGGCCGTCTGCTACCTACACATCAAAATATGCTGAAATTCCAATGCGCACAATTAGAGGTTGAAATTCCCAGGCTGTTATGTAATGTGCCATCTAGTAAGAATTAAATGGGGAGGAAAAAAAGACACACACACACACACACACTCATTCACACACTCTCACACACACACACACTCTCACTCCACACTCACACACACACATGCTTGAAAAACGGCACGGAGATTCTGAAGCAGAATCTCGGTGAACTTTTTCAGGCTGTTTCAGTTATTTCAGTAAGCGGTAGAATTCAGGTGCTAGAATTGCTTGCCCAGAACATTCAACAATATTTACATGACCTTCGAAAAAACATCTTAGAGTAAAAGACATTAACAGACTCTTAAACGAGCACATGCCAGGCAGTGAACAAGTGCTTTACAGACAACTTATTTCAGTCTTAAAATGACCTTAACAGAATAGATTTCATTATTCCCAATAAAAAAATGGAAGAAACACGATTTCAGAGAAATGATTTGCTTCACAGAACTCTGCTCCCGAGGACAGCGGAGGATGCGGCACCCGCCTCCCGCCAACCCCCGGCTTGTATCTGAAATGCCCTGTGCCCTCCAGCACATCGCAGAGCCTCCCAGGACTCCAGCTAGTGGTTCTCGGAGCACAGACACTGGATCGGCCCCAGCAGCGTCGCCTGGGAACTTGTTAGAGATGCAGATTCTCAGGTCCCACCCTAGTCTCACTGAGCCAACAGTTCTGGGGCTACGGCTCAGGATCTGTGTTTTAACAAGCCCTCCAGACGATTCTAGTGCTCGAGGTTGAGAACCGCGGCTCTGTTTCATTCTCAGCTGCCCAGAAGACCAAAGTGAAATGAGTAAACAAGTCACAGATTCTTTCGTGGGAGGTGGAAGAAGAATTTGATGATGACCTCAGCGTTTCAGGAATGCGGGCATTGTTACAGACTTAACGATTCGCATGGCCTGCTGGTGGCAGGGCTTCCTTCCTTACATTTGAACTACGAATCCATGCTTGACTTGGGCTCTTCGCACTAACCCTAACTCCCTAACAAAGTGTCATGCTACTGTAGGACACAAATACTTGGCAAACTTTTTATATTTCCAAAAACACCATGTTTGATCAGATTTCCATGTGTATCCCTTAAACACTGTACGTTGCTTCCTTTTTTTCAAACTTGACCTTCCGATGCCCCCAGAGGGACAATGATCCCGAAACCAGTTGGAAAATAAATTAAAGCAAGCACTGCTGAAATGAAGGGAGGGAGAGACTATCAGGAGCTCTCGACCTCAACCACTGTTGGGACTTGGGACGCCTGGGCGCCTCCGGCCCGTTGAGCGTCCAACTCTCGGTTACTGCTCAGGTCATGACCGCAGGGTCCCGAGAGGGAGCCTTGCATGGGGCGCCCTGCTCCGCACAGAGTCTGGTTGGGATTCGTTCCTTCCCCTTCTGCTCCTCCCCCTGCTCTCAACGCCCAAACAGACAAACAATAAATCTTAAAGAAACCTGTCGGACTTACCGTGTGCCACGTCCTGTGCTAAGCACGCTTCCTGCATTAGTTCACTCGATCCTCACCAAAACTTATAAGGCAGATGTAACACATCCTATTTATAGATAATGACAAAAACCGATGCTGAAGTAACTTGCCGAGTCCACACGGCCGGCAGGTGTCAGTGTCGGCGACCTCTGCCTCTGATCACGCGGCCGCCCTCATCGGGACATCTTCACGCAGCCGCCCTCATCGGGACATCTTCACGTGGGTTGTTTTCTCTGGTCTTTGTTGTTTAAGGATCTGAACCATCTTCACGTGGGTAGTTTTCTCTGGTCTTCGTTGTTTAAGGATCTGAACCATCTTCACGTGGATAGTTTTCTCTGGTCTTCGTTGTTTAAGGATTTTTATTTGAGAGAGAGAGAGAGAGAAATAGCGACAGAGAGCGTGAGTGGGAAGAAGAGGGAGAGGCAGGCTCCCCGCTCACGAGCAGGGCGTCCCAGGATCCCAGGACCCCGGGATCATGACCGGAGCCGAGGGCAGACGTTAGCCAGCTGAGCCTCCCAGGTGCCCCTTTCTCTGATCTTCTAGAACTCTCCTTTGGAGATCATCAGAGCACCTGATGCCTTAAGCCATCGTTGTGGCCAGTGGGCGGCTGGGAGCTGTCTGCTGCCACCGCCCTGAGAGAGGCCGGTCTGTCCTTGACCATGAAGGCTGGTTGTGCCCATTTCTCCGTGCAAAGTGTAGTGGCTTTGCAAGAAGTCAAACATTCACATTCCGAAGAACGAATGAAAGAGAAGGCGCCAATCCTGTTGACAGGAAACTGGTTAAAGCCCGACGCTTCAGAGCAAGCGGGGCTGCGGGCAGGTGCAGCTCGAGGTGAGGTGACGTGCAACCGCTCGTCGAGGGTGAGGTGACGTGCAACCGCTCGTCGGTTCGTGCAGCCCTACCGCGCCCGCGTCCAGACGTTAAGCTTCCAAATCCATGCCTCATAGCAACCTCCAGGACTCGGGAACTCTTGGAGCGCTGAGGAGAAATGGGAGCTCTCTGGTCAACGTCCAAACAGTCTGCTGGGTCTCGAGGGTTTACGATAGGAGGAAAAATAGACTCAAACAAACAAACAAACAAAGTAATCACAGCTTAGAAGACGTGAGACCTCTCATTCCATTTTTCTAGTAAAAGATGGTTTTCCAAACCAAAAAAAGCTTATCGTAAAAGGCTCTGATGGAACAGGGTCATGGGAGGCGAGTGTTAGGGGTTGAATTGTGTCCCTCCAAAAAGATACGTGGCGGGCCCAGCCCACAGTGCTGCACGCTGCGACCTTTTTCGGGTGGAAGTTCATCGAAATGTACTTAATGAAGCGGAGGTCAGACCGGACGGAGTGGGCCCCAAATCCAGCATGACATCTGTCCTCAGGACACAACCAGGTGGCGACAGAGTCACAGGAGGGGATGTGACCATGAAGGCAGAGATCGGGGCCGCAGCTTCGAGCCAAGGAACCCGGAATACTTTCAGCAAACCACCCGGAGCTGGAAGAGGCGAGGAAGGACGCCCTGACAGGTGGGAGAGCAGGGCTGGGAGCCTCCCGCGCCTGATGGCAGGGAGAGGAGCGAGCGACGTCATGGCTTCCTCTGAAGTACTTCCGAGGGGCTCAGAGACAATGTACGCGTTTCTTCTTGTCTTGCTAGAGAAAAGATCCATACTTGCCTCCTGTTCTTTTCTAGATAAACTGATCTCATCGGGGGTCTCAGAGCAAGGGCACTGGGGTGTGTGACAGAGCGCGGTGTTGGGCTGGAGTAGGAGGTCAGTGTGATTCAGAAGTTAGGGAAGCTGTTTGGGTTGGGTTTTCCATGAAACGCAGATTATAGTCAGAACAAACCCTGACCTCTCGGAAGCCTGTGCCATGGTCAACCCAGCCAGACTCCTGCCTTCTGTCGGCTCCTGGCCCCGTCCCTGGGGCTTCTCGCCGCCCCCGCTTGCGTTTCCCTCCTCTGTCCGCCCAGCCCCTCGCCTGCCCTCCGTAACACAGGTGCTTCTAAATTGGAAACTCTCTTTTCTTCCCTCTCACCACGAGAACAGCTCTCACGTTTGTCAGCCCAGCCCAGACTTCTACTCCGAACACTGGTCTCGTATACTCAGTGTCTGCTTTTAGGTCTCACGTACCTGTTATTTCCTCCAAGCTGACTTCCTCCCCCCTGTAACAATTCCATATTTACTTGTGCTTTACCCCTATCTGCTCATTTAATCTCAAAACCCACCCTACGGGGCCAGTACTTTTCTGACCCCCACTTCGGGGGGGAGAAGACAGAGGTACGAGGCTTGTCCGAGGTGATGTGACTCGTCTGTGGCACAGCCAGGATTCGAACCCAGGCAATCTGGCTGATCTCTGAGCTCATCCCCAATATCCCTTCTTCCTCTAAATGGCACCAACTCCACAAACTGGGAGTCTCCTTTGATGTGTCTCTCTTTCCCTGCAAACTCAGTCCATTAGCAATCTCGAAAGCTAATCTCCGGGGCACTTCTCCCCATCTTCTTTGCCCCTGTTGTTGTCCAAGTCGCCCTCACCATTCCCCTGGACACGGACACCTGCAGCGGTCTCCTTTCCTTCTGTTGTCTGCCTCCCACCGCCTCCCACACAGCAGCCAATGGGTCTGTGGCACTGGTCTGCACGGCCCTGGCCCTGCATGGCTGGGCTCAGCCTCCCTCTTCGCCCTCACCCACCGCCACCCTCCCCTTTGTCCCCCACACTTCAGCTCTCTGACAGCCTAGCTGATGTACGTGGAATTCTTCCTCCTCCTAATGCCTTTGTTCGTGCTCTTCCCTCTGTCTGGAATGTTCTTCTACCTTCATGCCTCTGCTTAAAGGCCCTCTTCTCTGACAAGCTAGCCCTGGCCACTGGACTCGAGCAGGGCCTCTCCTGTCAGTCCTCCTCTCAGCCAGCCTTCCCCTGGGGGCATCAGCGCTGGTATCACCTCCCACTATTCGTGTCTGCGTCTCCAGCTCCTCCAACATAAAATTCCAGGGGCGGAGACCTTATGTTTTACTCACAATGGTGTGTCCAGCTGCAGCCCAGGACTCGTCTTCAGACAGGACCTTAATCAATAACTGTGAATGAGTTTGCCGGAAGAAAATGGAAGGAAGACGATGACACCCCAAGGTGTGGAATTTTTCCAAGGCCAACAAAAGCCAATAGGCTGCTTGATGAACTTGCTCCCTTCAAACATCAGTAATCCAGAAATCAAAGGGACCGTTGTATCCTGGCAGATGTGGAAGAGGCTGGAAACATTTCGGTGGCCACGTTCAGCCCTGCAGGCTCTTCCAGGTCTTTCAAAGCTGGTTCCAGAAGCTGCGGCGGAAGACTGGTGAGCCAGGGATGTTCCCAGTGATTCCTTCCGTCTGTCTTCCTGTCTCTCCAAGCACTCGGGGGTTCGGCGGCAGAGGCAGCAAACCTAACCAGACTGGGTCTGAAACACTGGTCCCCCAAGAAAGTCTTTATCAACACAAACTTCTTTCTCAGAATAAGTTTCATTATTTATTTGAAACGTATTATAAACAAGTTATTCTCATCTTCTTTTGAGTTATTTAGCACTGGTAACTGAAGATTACATTTTTCCTCTACAATCCAAGTCAGGTTTAGCTTAGCCAAGAGTTCTTGGCCAAACTCTCTTCTTGGCCAAGAGCCACAAGTAGCTGAAGACTATGGTGTCTATACTGGCCACATCCACAGTTAGATGAAGTATATTTCTATCGTCCAGGAGAGACACCTCTGTCAAAGGGACCTGCTCTCTAACTGCGGAAGATGGAGGGAACGTGGCTCACTGAACTGGGGAATCTGGCATCATCCATACCTTAGGAAATGGGTTTGGCAGGATGTTGGGACTACAGCGGTGACACCCACTCTCCTCCCACGTCACTTCTAGGGGAATGGAAATCCACCCATGAGGGACGGAGACGAGGGACGTCTGCTGTTTGTAATGTTACAGAAAGAACATTTCTTGTACCTGTGGCCACGGTCATGAATGCCCACACGATATGATGGCAATGTGCACTGTTTTATGACCTTTGTGTAAGTGTGTGTTTGGAAAGTGACAAGCTTAACAATAAGTTGCTAAGAATTCTTCCTAATGTAAAGTAAATTTACATAATGGGAACTCCTTGCAGAGTTTATACAAAGACTACTGGAACTAAACATTCTCTGTGGTCCTTGGAGGATCCTGAAGCGTAATATCTCCCTGTCTCCATTACCTCATGGGAGTGTCCTTTCCACTCTTCCAAAACACCCTGCCTCGGGCTGCACCTGCTGTACCCTCTGCCTGGACGCTCCTCCCCAAGGCATTCTCCCAGCTCACCCCCTCCTGTTGACTTCTGCTCACATATCTGAGCAGAAAATCACACTCCCGCCACTATCATTATCTACTTCTGCTTTTCCCCCAGCGTACTTGAAACTGATATTATGTACTATACATTTATTTCTTTGTTTGTTAGCCATCTTTGCTAATAAAATCAGAGGCATATAACCTCCATGTTTTTCAAATTTCTCTTTCTCTGTATTTCCAGAGCCCAAAACAGGGTATGCCACATAGCAGATCTTAGTAAATATTTGTTGAATGACTAAGTGATAAAGAAATGTTTTCTTATTCTGAGTCTTGCTTTCTTTGATAATTCTCAAACGCCACTACCAGACTTTTCAGAGCTCCGTGCCACACCTCAGAGATCTGAGTAATGCATTCTTCAAACCTTTCGTAAATGCTGTTCAGATGGGGCTGTCGCTACCTCTATTTAAACACGTCTCCAGAACCTAAGTGAAGTATTTAAACACAAATGATTAAAAATAAAAGGAGCAAAGATGTGATCATGGAGGAAGGGGCAGACCTGAGAATTTTCTGCCCTTTTGACTTACTCTCTTTTATTTGGTGTGAAACCTCTACGTCTGTATTAATCTTACTGGTCCCCATTCTAAAATGCATGTTTTCCAACTGCTCTGCACTCACCAAAACACAGGCATTCAAGAGAATCGAATTATACCTTCTCCCCTTCACGTTCCTTGCTCTCCATCTAAAACTTTTTCTTTTCCTGTTTGCCTCTGACTCACCAGGCTTCTTCAATAGTTACTCATGAGATTTGGCAAATTCACTTTTTAGTATGATTAAATGTGAACGACGGTCCCCACACCTCCGTGGTGAGTTGGGGTCAGGGAGTGGCAAAGGACGGGTCTTTAGTGCTTGGTCTCTTCTTTCCTGGGAAGCCTCTCTCTTCACAGACTGTAGACAGTTTCTTTCTAGACTCTGTCCCGAAACAAAGCTCTAATGTTTTGATTTGAAATCCAGGTCTTCCCTGATTTTCATTCACTTCCTACAGAGGGCCACTTCCGCAGCTGCCAACATTTATCTAAATATGCTTGGGGCAGGGGGGGACGCCTGCGTGTCTCAGGTGGTTAAGCCACTGCCTTCGGCTCAGGTCATGGTCCTGGAGTCCTGGGATCGAGTCCCATATCAGGCTTCCCTTGCTCTGCGGGGAACCTGCTTCTCCCTCTCCCTCTGCCTCTCCCCCTGCTTGTGCTCTCTCTCTGTCAAATAAATAAATAAAATCTTTAAAAATAAATAAATAAATACACACACTTCGGGGAGCATGGTTTAAAACACACACCAGACCGGAATCTGCATCACACTGAAGAGCACCTAATCAGGCTTGATGCCCGTTCTCCTTGGGATGTGAAAATTCTAGCTCAGGGAAAGCAGTTATGGAGCTGGACCTTCCAGCCCTGAGACGCAGCAGGTGGGGAGACCAGAGGAGAAATTCAACACGACCACATGCGTGCAACACAGGTGCTCCTCCCACATGTTTTAGATTTGCATGGTTGGGAAGAGCAAACACACCAGGAAAGAAAGGGCTGATAGATGTTCCCACCAAAACAAGACGTATGAACTGGATGGAGCCCTCACCAACTTCTGTACCCAGGACCAGCAGCATCCTATGCCCAGGGCTGGTGGCATCCATGGAACAGAACGGAAAGGCATTGTCTTCCCAAATTCTCTCTCCCAAGGGTCCTTTCCCGGGAGGCCTACCGCTGATGCCACACTCTGTCTCACACAGCAGAAATGGGACCATTGTGTCCTCATGGGTCAAACTACACCGGTCTTGTTCCCAGGAAAGAGAGGAAGCAGCACGCAGGGAAGGAAAGCTATGCTTTCTTTTTCATCAAGAACACATGTTCAAGGACTAATTTTTCCTATTAGCAGGTTTCCACCCCAGATGAGCCTTCCCCAACCCCTCCACTCTCAAGAATCCCTTTAAGTATTTCTTCTCCATGGACCCCATGTTTTGAGTGATTCTATCTGCTAATCTGTATTTATTACAAAGCATTACTCACTGTCCTGTGTTACTTATGATTTAAGACAGGAACTTCCAAGCAGAAGTTCTCATCAGCAGAAGGTAACCAGTGTCTGAGTGTTACTGTAATGTTAAAATAAAAAAATAAAGGAATATGATATTTTGGAAATTCTGTGCAGCCCCAACCTGAGTTATATATGTATGATACAATAAGGAATATGGTCTTTGTCCTGGGATCCTGGCAGAAAGCGTCCAAACCACTGGAATTTCCTGATAGGAGTGTCTTTATTATGCCATCGAGGTGACTCATGGTGGACCTCTATGTAGGTATAGGATGGGGATGGTTGGCAGTTTGTGTGGGGAAGGAGACTGGAGATTGAGCTCAGTCCTTCAGCCAGTGATTTAATCAGTCAGGCCTGTGTAAGGAAATCCCAGTACAAACTCTGGACAGAGGCTTGGAGCTGCTCCCTGGCTGGTGGACACATGATGTGCATGGACAGTGATTTGTCCTGACTCCATGGGGACAGGACCCTTCCAGGCCTTGCTCTACATGTAAGCCGGCTTTATAATAAAACGGTAACCATAAGTACAGTACTTTCAGCGAATTCTCTGAGTCTTTCTAGACAATTACCAAACGCAAGAGGGTCATGGAAATCCCCAGCTATATGGGTCGGAAGGGCAGGAGGCTCAGAGACTCGCCGCTGACTCGGAAGTGAGGGCTGAGCTCTTAAACCTGGAGAGCTGAACTCTGGGCAGTTGTGCGGCACTGTAGGGCGGCACACCTGCTCGGACTGGGAACAGAGTAGCCCACGTCACTACACATATGTAAGTATCCAAACCCACACAATCCACAACACCAAGAGTGAACTGTAGGCTCTGGTGATTATGAAGAGTTAGTGCAGGTTCATTTGTTGCAAGAAATGGACCACTCTGGCAGTGGATGCTGATAAAGGGGGACCCCGGGCACGTGTCTAGACCCTACACATGTATCTACGGGAAATCTCTGTATCTTTGCTTCAGTTTTGCTGGGAACCTAAAACTGCTCTTAAAAAAATACTGAAAATTAAAAAAAAAAATACTGAAAATAGGAGGGGTTAGTAAGAATCTATGTGGAGAAAACCCATCTGTGTTCAGATGGCTCAGAGACAATCATTCCAATGGGGAGGAGGATGCTGTTGATTTGTAATAAAATCAGGCCCAGGAGACAGGCAGAAACTCCTTTACTAAAATGGGTGCAGGGATATTAATTAGCAAGGAATATGTTTTTTAAAAAATAACATATTGAAATGATAATGATTACAACTAACATTCACTCAGTGCTCACTACATGCCAGGCACAGTTAATGCATTTTACGAGAACTAGGTTAACTCTCGCAAGCACTGAATGATGCCGGTACTACTGTTCTATCCATTTTACAGGTGAGGTAGCGGAGATGACAGCAGAGGACAGCAGGTCGTATTCAAGAGCCCGCCTCTGAACCAATTAGAGAGTTATGAAAAGCAGACCGGGGACTGTGGCTGGGCCATTTTCCTTCTGTCCCAGGAGCGCCCACTGTACCAGGCACTTGCTGCCTTACTTGTTTAACTACCCTGTTGAGGAACTCCTTCCAGACACAGTTTGTAGGCGTCCTGTTTATGTGGTTGTATTTTTGCAAAATGTCCTTATCCCTTGGTTCCAGATTGGCTCTCTGTTCCCCTTCCTCATTTTTAAAGTCGAGCGTGGAGTGGGGAAGGGAAAATGTATAGCAAGTTAGGAAGTTATAACAGTTCATAATGATTACGGTGATTACGAGTTTAGAAAAAACTTAGGAAGATAATAAAAATACTAAGTTGAGGACTCAAACAAATGGTCAAAGGAAGTTAGGAACTGACCATGGAGCAAAGAGCCCAGAACGTTTGCTTGAGAAAGCCAGCTCTGTGGAAGGCACATCTGGAAAGACACTGCTATGGTATCTTAATGAATGGTCACGTTCCTGCTCTTTCCGTCTCCAGCTGCCCCGGTGAGACGAGCCGGCCCCACGACTGCCCACCTGCAGTGGACAGTCGTCCTGAACTGCCCCAGCTTCCCAATCACAGGAGCAGACAGGCAGACAGCACCGAGCCCAGGAACCCAAAGGCGCGCAACTCCTTCCGCTACAACCAGCGGATTCAGCGTTAAGACTGTGGGTGTGGGGCCCATGGTCAGTGACAAAGGTCTAGTGGTGCTCCGGAAGCGGAGATCCAGCCACAGAAAGCTTGCCACTTCCTACGTGCGACCACCATTAACAAGAACACCCGGGCCACCGTCAGCGGCATCAGGTACACAACCCCCGAGAACGAGTCCAGCCCACATCTCCGCCCCACGGCCGCTTGCAGAGCCCCGAGACATCCCGCTCAGCCAAAAGCCTGTGATGGGGAAGAGCCCTTGGGCCCACCCCACCAAGAGCTCCTGAGCACCTGCTGGCCACCTCCGAAGCAATGAAGATATCAACCACACACACAAGTCAGTTTCCCAAGACGTTCTAATTTGTAGGTTGCACGAGTGACGGCTGTGGACTTAAAAGCAACCTAAAGGGACCCTGGGTCCGAAGAGAGCAAACTTCTCACCAGGGGTTAAACAGGAGAACACAGGCCTGAACAGAGATAAGCAATGTTTCCAAACAAAGGAAACAGTAATGCAATGTGGATTGTTGACTCATCTGAAACAATGGGAGGTTGCACCACACCTAGAAGATAAAGACCTAGAAAACCAGCTATCATTTCATCTGCAAGGAAATATACCAAAATGGCAACCAGACTCTTCTCTCTGGATCCTATCACTCCGATAAGCTCCTCATCAGTTAGTAACCACGAGCTGATCCACGGTTTCGGAGAAAAGCATGGACTGGATCGCTTATTTGCGTTCAGGTATACATGTGCTTTTGTGTGTAAGAGGGGAAAAGAAAACAGTAAAACTTAGTGATAAGAACAATTACAGAAATCTCCAGGTTTCTATTTTCAATTGTAAAAAAAAAAAAAAGCATAACATAAAGTTTACCACATTAACCGCTTTTAAGTGTACAACAATTCAGTAGTGGTGAGGATATCCACAGTATTGTGAAACAGACCTCCAGAACTTTTTCATTGTGCAGAACTGAAATTCTATCCCTGTTAAGCAACACATCCCCCTCCTCAGCCCCTGGCAACCACAGCTCTGTTTTCGGTCTCTACGAATCTGACTACTTTAGATGCCTCATATAAACGGAATCATAGTATTTTGTCTTTTTATGTCTTTTACTGGTTTATTTCACTTAGCATAACGTTCTCAAGGTTCATTCACGTTGTAACGTGTGCCAGAATTCTCTTCCCTTTTAAGGTTGAATAATACTCCGTTGTATGTCTGTACGGTAGCCCCACCTGCATCCATCGCGGACGCTTCCCAACACCCCCATGGAAACTGCAGATAGTACTGAATCCTATATACGCTGTTATTTTTTTTCTTAAACATGCACAGCTACCATAAAGTTTACTTCATAAACTAGACACAGAGGAAGAGTAACGACTTCGAAGGCATCAGCCGGCCAACTAAGTGGAGAGCCTGACCAACCAGCCCCATGTCGATTTACTAATGGACAAGGACTAGAGGGAGACTTTCAACACCAGCATTTTGGAGAGATGCTTTCCCCCCCCTCCCTCTGACTGTACCAAGTATCCATAATAGCAGCGGGAATTTTAGACCTGGAAAGAGGACAGCCTGCCCTCCTGGTCAGTGGTAAGGGGATAACATGGGCCAAGCAAACCTCCCATAAGCACCACCCATACCCAGAGCTGGTGTATCTGCATACAAGCTATTCTTCAAGCCTTTCTGTCCCTCACTTGAGAAATATAATGTATGTTCATCACTAACCAAAAAATTAGAGCACAGAAGGTGATGCACTAAAAAGCAAATGTGCCCTTGCTCACAGGTCTGCCTTTCCGGAGAGTTTTCACGTAACATAGTCTTTATGCATATATTTTTTCTTTTCTTTTTACTTTCTTTTAAACAGAACCATGGGGTGCCTGGGTGGCTCAGTCTGTTAAGCACCTGACTTGGGGTCAGGTCGTGATCCTGGGATCCTGGGATCAAGTCCCAAGTCAGGCTCCCTGCTCAGCGGGGAGCCTGCTTCTCCCTCTGCTCTGCCCTTCCCCCAGCTCGTGTGTGCTCGTGCTCTCTCTCTCAAGGGAATAAAGAGAAATCCTTAAAAATATTTAAAAAATAAACACACTCACTTTCCACACTATTCTATAACTTTATTTTTTCATTAATTAACATCTTTGGACATTTTCTTATTATCAGTATATAGAGAACTGACCACCTTTTTCCCCATACTTTTTAAGGATCACATCAAAATGACTATAAGTTAGGGGCGCCTGCAGGGCATAGTCGGTTGAGCACCCGACTTTTGGTTTTGGCTCAGGTTGTGATCTCAGGGTCCTGAGCTCGAGCCTGGTTTTGGGCTTCATGCTCAGCACAGAGTCTGCTTGGGACACTCTCTCCCTCTCCCTCTGCCTTCCTCCTCAAACAAACAAATAAATAAATAGATCTTTAAAAAATGGCTGTAGGTTACAAATGAGTAATTTAATAATTTTATACACCATGGTGGCCATTTATGCTGTCTGCATATTTTCATTAATACAAATGAGTGTCGTTAGGTCTGTATTTTTTCAGCCTTATGCAAGAACATCAGTAAGATAAATGCCCAGAAGTGGAAAAACTGGCTAAAATTGGTGTGCATTTAAACATCGATTGTCACCCAAGTGCCTTCCAGTAGTCTGCCACGATGAGAGTAGGAGAGCACCTGTCTTGCCCACGGACTTGCAATACTGGTCTCGTTATAGGTTTTTTTCACCCCTACCAATTTTCTGGTAGAAATGGTTTCTCACTGTGTTATTTACATTTCTTTCTTTCCTAGTGAGTGATAGCATCTTTTCATATGTCCGTGGGACATTTGTAATTCTTTTCATGTGCTGTTCACGCTCTGGCAAATTTTTCCATCAAGTTTTTTTTTATTGATTTATTCAGGTCATTTTTACATTAAGAAAATGTGTTTTTTGTCTGGTGTGCTCCAAATATTCTTCCCATGTGGGTTGTCCTCTGACTCTACTAACAGTGTTATTTGCTGTTATAAATCGGAAGTTTATATGCAGTTAAGTAGATCAATGTTTTTCTTTTAGGCTTTTGGTTTGGAATTATAGTGGCAAATGCCTTTTCTACTTCACGATTAT
This sequence comes from Enhydra lutris kenyoni, assembly GCF_002288905.1. Classification (NCBI taxonomy): domain Eukaryota; kingdom Metazoa; phylum Chordata; class Mammalia; order Carnivora; family Mustelidae; genus Enhydra; species Enhydra lutris. The sequence continues at coordinate 4,486,700 of NW_019154105.1, forward strand.
TTTTAACATTCACCCATATTTTGTCTCTTTCACTTCAGTATTTTATCCATCTGAAATGCATTTCAAGGTAAGAAGGGGGAGGGAATATAGATTTACTTTTTTCCCAAATGGCTTGAAATTTTCCCAACATTATTTGTTGAATAAGCCAACATTTTCCTGATATGAAATGTTATCCTTATCATATAGCAACTCCCAAACTAAATTTACTCTGTTGTCAACCTCTACTTTGGTGTCACCGCAAATCATTTCAGCTTTGTACCTCTACAATACATGGTTGTATTTTATTCTTTTTAGACATCCCTTTGCTTTTTTGGCATGTTATTTTTTCCAATGAACCTTATAAACTTTCAAAGATTTGTTTTTCATATTTTGACTTTTGGCATTTTAATTTGACTAAGATAAGTTACTGTATTGTGAAGGCTTTAGAGTTACTTACCCAGACAGAAGCCATGATATCCCACCTTTGCTTGACCTGAGATCACACGAACCTATTTAAAGAAAATAATTACTAAACAGAATAAATGTGGGATTCAGAATACCATAATCTCAGAATAACCCTAATCTTTAATCCAAAAAAACAGAAGTCAACATTCAAAGAGAAACCATCTCAGTAAGGCGACGTGTCTCCAGGATCAAGTGCCCTATATGCTACACAAACATTTACGAGCACCTACTATGGACAAGGACACACTGTGCGGGACTGGGAAGGGGTCAAAACAAGGGAAAAAAATCTCCATACTTAAAGGGTTTACAAATATGTTTCCTGGAAAACAAATTCTTCATTCATTTAAAAGTCCAGTAGAAGGATGCCTGGGTGGCTCAGTGGGTTAAAGCCTCTGCCTTCAGCTCAGGTCATGATCTCAGGGTCCTGGGATCGAGCCCCACATCGGGCTCTCTGCTCAGCAGGGAGCCTGCTTCCCCTCTCTCTCTGCCTGCCTCTCTGCCTACTTGTGATCTCTGTCAAATAAATAAATAAAATCTTTAATAATAAAAAAGTCTAACAGAACTATGTTGATTACTGAGTTCTCTTTTAACCAGAAGAGATACCATCCTGGGGAACAACAACAGAAACAGTTAGAATGGCCAAAATTAGCAAGACAGGAAACAACATGTGTTGGAGGGGATGTGGAGAAAGGGGAACCCTCTTACACTGTTGGTGGGAATGCAAGTTGGTGCAGCCACTTTGGAGAACAGTGTGGAGATTCCTCAAGAAATTAAAAATAGAGGTTCCCTATGACCCTGCAATTGCAATACTGGGTATTTACCCCAAAGATACAGATGGAGTGAAAAGAAGGGCCATCTGTACCCCGATGTTTATAGCAGCAATGGCCACGGTCGCCAAACTGTGGAAAGAACCAAGATGCCCTTCAACGGACGAATGGATAAGGAAGATGTGGTCCACATACACTATGGAGTATGATGCCTCCATCAGAAAGGATGAATACCCAACTTTTGTAGCAACATGGACGGGACTGGAAGAGATTATGCTGAGTGAAGTAAGTCAAGCAGAGAGAGTCAATTATCATATGGCTTCACTTATTTGTGGAGCATAACAAATAGCATGGAGGACATGGGGAGTTAGGAGAAGGGAGTTGGGGGAAATTGGAAGGGGAGGTGAACAATGAGAGACTATGGACTCTGAAAAACAATCTGAAGGGTTTGAAGAGGTGGGGGGTGGGAGGTTGGGGGAACCAGGTGGTGGGTATTAGAGAGGGCACGGATTGCATGGAGCACTGGGTGTGGCAAAAACAATGAATACTGTTATGTTGAAAATAAATTTAAAAAAATGATAAAAAAAAAAAAAAAGAAAGAAATTGTCTCCTCTGAACCCATCCCGAAACAAGTTTTAGCTGGCTTCAGTTGGATTCTTTGTATTTGACTGTGATATCTCCATTTGCATTTTACAAGGCTCCCAGCCTACGGACTGCTGTAAACAGACATGCCGGCTCTTTGAGGAGGCAGTCCAGTTCCTGGCAGGGCCCAGAGGTAAAAAGGTCAATTCTTTGGTGGAGCTCTATTGGGAAGCCAGGCACTTTTCCTATGTAGACATTATTCAGACACGCTGGCGTATCTCCAGGGTCGATTTATAAATGTAAGTTGCTCCCACCAATCCTGGGAACAAAATATTCTAAAAATTCAGTGATAGCCGCAGAACAAAGTTCAGTAGGAAATTACACTAGACGTCCGTGGAAGCACTTAGCCTGACTTTCTCAGGCAATCTGTAGCCTAGGGCAGTGGGCTTTCTAGTTACCAGATCTAACATTACATCCCTCTAGATACACGGTGGCTACAAGGTGTCACTAGTTCTCATTTTGCTTCTGAAAGCTCGATTTCCTTGAGCTTTGGTTTCTTCATCTATAGAAAGGGAAGAGGAAGGCAGGGATCATATGTATAATAATATCAGCTGCGATTCTGAGTTCTTACTATGTACCAGGTCATATAAAAACACTAGAAGGTTAATTTCACAACGCTTTTTGTCATTTTAGTTCACTGGGGCATAAAAGGCACTAAAAAAATACTGAATGAATGACTTAAATAAGTCTCACAATAACCTAGTAAGGGAGCTAGTTGTCATTAAGAACATCTCCACTTTAGGGGCATCTGGGGAGCTCAGCTGGTTTAGCGTTTGCCTACGGCTCAGGTCATGATACTGGGGTCCTGCGATCTGGGATCAAGCCCCCCATCAGGCTCTCTTTTCAGCAGGGAGACTGCTTCTCCCTCTCCTTCTCAGTCTCTGCTGCTCTCCCTACTTGTGCTCTTTCTCTCTCAAATAAATAAAGTCTTAAAAAAAAAAAAACCCGCACATCTCCACTTTACATATTAAAAAGCTGGGGCACAGAGAAGGTACAATAATGTTCTAGGCACACAGCAATAAGGGTCCCCCTACTGAATCTGGACAGTCACACTCCAAAGGTGTGACATTAACTCCCATGCTCTGCCTTACCCAAGTGCCTTCCCCATACATTGTCACAGCTGATATTCAATATATGTTGATCCAGTATAATGATCCAACAATTATTACTGATTTAAATTTTAAGAAGAAATCCAAATGACCTGACAACAGAACTTTAAACATTCTTTTCAGAAAGGAATTTGGGGATCTACATCATTTCCTTTACTTTCCCCTCCATCCCTATTTCTCAGCAGATGGCTCCACACAGACCCCACAGCTCTCAGAACAAGATTCCAGAATCTTTCAACTTTAAGAGTTTCAAGTTACAACTCCCTTTCTCCTCAGTCTGAAGTTTTCTGCCTTCGTGAGCCAATGGGGACATCTTTGGAGAACAACGTTTCAATGAGTTACATTTTTTTATGATGCTGATACAACAGGTTGTAAATGTAGCTCTTCCCAAGGGCTCAGTCTTGCTGTCTGTGCAGAAGGTAGATCCTGGGGAAGGATTTCTGTCCCGCACTGTAGCTCCTTCTCAGCAGCCAGAGGGGCCTTCAGCGACCGGGGCCTCTGAGCCCCTGCACAGACCACAGCTTCCTATATAAGGTCATTTGCAACGAAGGACTCAGATTCCCCACCTGCTGACTCAAATGCCTGGGGGATGAATCACGAGCAGGGGAGCAGGGGCGGTGAGCGTTGCAATCAAAGAAAAGGTGAGTCTTTTCAAGGAAAAGCAAACTTCTCGGATTCCCAACGCTCCATGTCTAAATACACTTTTCTTCTACCACCTAAGAAATTTTCAAGTGAAATAAAAGGTCTACGTTACAAGGAGCGAAGGCTCCCAAGGATGGCGGGACTCCAAGTTCTCGGCACCGGGCTCGAGCCCGCCCCTCCCGCTTCGCCAGGGACCCAAAGGGCAGCTCCGACCCCGGCTCATTCTCTGTCCCCAAGACGCTTAGGGCGCGGGAGGCTGAGATGGCCGCGGGATCCCCAGAAGCGAGGGTCTGCGGCCGCCGTCATCGCGGTCGGGTGACCCTCCCCAGGCGCACCGCTTTTGCTCCTCTGGGCCTCAGTTTCCCCCATTCTGACGTGGGGACGCGGGCTCTGCCTGGTCTGCGGCGTGGGCCGCGCTCCCGGGGAAGTGGCCGGAGCCCCCCGCTGCCAGCCGCCGGCAGCCGCGGGCTAGTCGCGGGGACGCGGGTCTTACCTGCGGTGCGGCCAAGGGACCCGGCGAGCGGGAGATCCAGAGCGGGAGTGCGCGCCGCCCGCGGCTGCTCGGCGCCCTCCCAGCTCGCGCCCCTTCCTCCCGCCCCGCCCCGCCCCGCCCCGCCCCGCCCGCGGCTGCTCTGCGCCCGCCCGCCCCTTCCCTTCCCGCCCCGCCCGCGCCCCTTCCCGCCCCGCCCGCGGCCTCCCGCAGCACCTGCCCCGCGCCGACGCCCGGGAAAGGCGGGCCACGCCCTCCGCCGCCCGCGCCCGCCCTGCACCCCGCGCCGCGGCGCCCCGCGCCCCCCGCCCCCCGCCGCGTTCACCCCGAACCCTCTGTCCGCGCTCACTTGTGGGCTCGCGGTCGGTTCCGACCCCCCGCAGCGCCTCCTGCGCCCGCGGCTCGGCGGGGTCCGGCCTGGCCCGTGCGTCCTGCCCCGCCTGCAGCACGGGGCGTCCCTGCCGCTGCCGCCGCCGCCGCCGCCCCCGCACGAGCTGCGTTCGCCCCGCGCCCCGCACGTGCCCGCGAGCGCGCCCTTCCTGCGGTCTGGCCGCGGCCCTGCCGGGGCGGCAGCGGCTTGCGGGGTGTCCAGACCGGCCTCCGGGGAACCTCCCCGGGGCTGCGAGACCAGCCTCCGCGGACGAGTGGGAACCGCACAGCCTCAGACCCCCGCCCGCCCCCACCTCTCCCCGGCTTCTCGGACTGCTTAGACGCGTCCTCCCGGCGGACGCAGAAGTGAGTCAGCTCCGGCCCGGGCGCCCGCAGATCCGCTTCTCCGCGGTGGGGCCCGAGGCTGCGGTGCTCGGTGACCCGGGAGGGAGCTGGGGGCCTCCGGCTCGGGGTCCGCTCCTCCGCCAGGAGCGCCGGCGGCTAAGCGAGGGCTCCAGACTGTTTCCAACTTTGCCTTTTCCCCTCCCTTCCTCCGTGAGCAGAACCAGCTGCCCGCACGGCGGGTGCTTGGTGACGGCGACCAAGGGCGAGCGGGCGCTTGGAGGCCGGGGGTCCCGGTGCGGGGTGCGCCGCGGGTCACACCGGAGCGAGCCCGACCGCGGGGTTAAGTGACCTCAGCGAAGTCACGCAGGGACGACGGGGCGGAACCAGACGGTCAACCCGGGCGGTGCTGCGGTTCCGCGGCTGAGCTTGCGGGCCGGCCGGTGTGGGGACTCGAACCGCGGACTCGGGGAGATGATGCGGCGGAGGGGCGTGTAGGCACCGGAACAACGGACCAAACGAGGGAGGCTGGAAACCGAAGCCCGGCTCGGACCGAGGGACTCGGGAGCAGCTGCGTCTGGAAGGACGCCTGGAGAACAGAGAAGCTACCGCCGCTTCCCGGGTGCGATCCCGGGTGCGAGGCCGCGGACCCAGGACCCGACTGCGCCCCTCCTTCATCTCCAGCTCCGGGAGTGCTCGCTTCCTCAGAGTTTGCGCAGACGAAACAAAATTAGAAAGTGATGGGTCCAAAGCCCCTGGAGGAAAAAGTGTCATAGTGGGACTCGGCACTGGCCTCAGCCCTTAGGTACCACCTCCCCCCCCCGCTCCCCGGCGGGGCTGGATCTTGAATGACTTCAGGTCGGGGGCATCATGGAGCAGCAGCAGGAAGGACTGCAGGTGTTGCGGGAGACTGCCCGACGGTCCCAGTCATCCTCTAAAAAGATAGAGATGCAGGTTCCATAAACAAGGAAGCGGAAGAGAGAAGAGAAAATTAAAATCCCATGGGAAGACTCTAGAGTCTCTGCCACTGGGACTTCCAAAGTGACCGTTAGAGGTGGAATTGGGGCGACTGTGGCTGTTTGGGCTGTTCCAACTGGCATTGCACCGTCCCTTGTCTTGCCTTTCCCGTTCGTGGAAGCCGTTGAAAGCGCAGGACGGCTGAGGGCAAAAGCAAAAGATGGAGTTCAGGATGGAACCCCGACTTCTTCCCAGAGAGAAGCAGGTGCTGCTCTAGGGTCAAGGCCGTTCTAGGATTTGCCCAAGAGTCCAAGTTAGACCACAACCAAGAGCTCTGGAAACAACCGGCCATGGGAACAGTCAAGAAGAGCCGTGTCTTAGTCCCTTCAGGCTACCGTAACAGGCTCCCATACACTGGGTGCTTATAGACAACAAAACACTCACTCCTCACAGTTCCAGAGGCTGGGAAGTCCAAGATCAAGGCTCCAGCAGGTTTCCTGTGAGGGCGCCCTTCCTGCTCCCAAGACAGTTAGTGGTCTTCTTGCTGTGCCTCAGGTGGCCTCAAGGGCAAGAGAGCTCTCTCTGGGGCCTCTTTAAGGAGGCACACATCCCATTTTTGACAGCTCTGCCCTTCTGACCTAATCATCCCAAAGGCCCCACCTCTGAATCCCATTGCTTTAGGGGGTAGGATTTCGACACATTTTGGGGGGACACAAAATTCAGACCACAGCAAGCAGCTTACAACAACTCCCACAGTCTCTTCTTTAAAAGTTACTACATAAGGCGCCTGGGTGGCTCAGTTGGTTAAGCAACTGCGTTTGGTTCAGGTCATGATCCAAAAGTCCCGAGATCAGGAGTCTTGCATCAGGCTCCCTCCTCAGCAGGAGGTCTGCTTCTCCCTCTGACCCTCCCCCTTCTCATGTTCTCTCTCTCTCTCTCACTCTCAAATAATTAAAATCTTTTTTTTTTAAAGTTGCTACATAAAATTTTTAATTGTGAAATATTTTCAAAGATACCAACAAGAATAAATGATATTATAATAATACTGACTACCCACGTACTTGTCACCCAGCTTTATCAAACCTTAAACATTATGTTGTGTTCATTTAGAATGTTTTCAAGATATTTGAAAAGACAAATGGATACCATTGATGTTTCTTTTGTGCTCTTTTGGATCCATTTGCCTCCCTCTTTTCCAGAGATAACTCAACAATAAATTCAGTGTCATAATTTTTGTGCATGTTGTTATACTTGTTTTCAAATATCTATACAGCCATAAATATTACATAACACTGTTTTGCAGATCTTAAAACTTTAAATAAATGAGGTCGTGATGTATATCCTTTGACCAGCTCTTTCTGTTCAGTGCTAGCTACTCTAGCAGCTATGGTCATTTTAAAGGCTGCATTGTATTTCGTTTTATGACTACGTCATGGTTTATGCATCCTTCTGATGATGGACATTACATTGTTTCAGTATTTTTCTACTATGAATAATTCTGCAAGGAACATTATTGTACATAGTTTCTTGTTCAGAGGCATGTGGGTTGATGACATTATCACTTGAAAATCAAGTAAGGAAAGAAAAAAGAGGAAACACTTGAATGCTTGGTGCAGGGAGCTGGTGGTTACTGGAAGTTATGAATAGGTTGCAGATTAGGCAACTTCAAAGAATTTTTAAACGGGACGATACTGCGAAACATTTTGAGAGGCTGGGCAAATGCGTCAGCTCCTGCCACCATAGTGCTAACAAACCATCCTGAAATTCAGGGGGTGAAAAGAAGTCATTTGTTCTCCCAGAGCAGCGGGATGTCTGGGCTGCTTCATGTGTTCATTCTGAGCCCAGGCCAAAAGGGCAACAGCCACCTGGAGGAAGCCGTTCCGGCATCGTCCGTGTGCAAGCGTGCACGCGCAGCTACACGAGCACTTCTCAGGCCCTTGCACCATGACTTCTAACATCACATGGGACAAACAGGATGGCTGGTCCTACTGCGGGGGTGGGTGGGTGGGCCAGGGACAGTTGTGAACAGTAACCTAACCCCTCCTAGCAGTATACAGAGAGCGGCGGAGGCGGCGTTGGGAGCCCCGACGTGGCCAAACGTCGTCAGGTGGAACAAGGGCAGCTGGAGAGGCTCCTACATCCAATATTCAGGTCTGGACACGAAGGTCTCAACATCTCAGGGTAAGGTTAGCCGTGGAAATAAGACCTTCTGAGGAAAAAGAGCTCAGGCAATAAACTATCAAATATTATTTTGTCTTTGAAACAACAAAATAATCGACAACATAGCTCACTTCTTCAAGTACCAGCTATATGCCGGGCGCAGATCTGAATGTGTTGCACACACCACCTCCCTTCACTTTCACCTCAATCAAAGGAGGTCGGTCCCAGGACGTACTATTTCTTAGAGCTGCATAAACTGTCCAGTGAGTAAGATCCTGGGCCAGTGCCTTTAAGCTTCACACCCAGTCAGCCTGCTCCGAAGCTCATCTTAATCACGACAGTGATTAATTTACACACGATGCCAAGAGGTTGACCCACGGGGCTTCCGTGAGAATGAGCGGGAGGGGAAAGGACTAGCAGGTAATCTAGGTGAAACCGTCCTTCTTTTATGTTCAAAAGCTCCACAGTTACAGTCACATTCTCTAACAACAGAAACTGCCATGATTCATGCCCCCTTGTTAGCTCAGCTGACAGGGAAAGAAATATAGATTAACTGCCTTTTATGAGTCCCTCCCTTTTCTGGAAGCAAATCATTCAACAAAAGAGAGACCCGTGGGCAAGCTGTTGGTTGGCACGCAACAGTAGGAGAGGGGCAGATGGTTTGGGTCTTCTGATTTCTGTGGTTCAAAATTCTGTACAAATTCTGATGGATCTGGACAGTAGGCAAAAGAATGGCCCAAAATAACCCCTGGCAACTTCCAATATGTTATGTTACATGGCAGGGGGGAACCATGGTTGCAGATGGAATTAAGCTAATCATCTGACCTTAATATAAAGAGATTATCCTGGAATATCTAGGCGGGTCAAATGTAGTCCCAAGGGTCCTTATTGGGGAAGAGGGGAACAGAGGCTGAGCAGAGAGATGGCTGAGTGAGAAAGGCTCAACTGGTCATTGCTGGCTCTGAAGATTGAAGGGAGTGATGACCCCAGGAATGCAGGGGGCCCCTAGGAGTTGGGTAAGACAAGGAGATGGATTCTCACTTGAAGACTCTAGATGGGATGCAGCCTGCCACTACTGTGATTTCAGCCTAGTGAGACCCATTGTGGACTTCTGATCTCTAGAAGAGTTAAGATAATAAACTTGTGTCATTTTAAGCCACTAGTATTTATGGTAATCTGTCACAACAGCAGTAGGAAGCAGATTCAGCACTCCTTTGGGCATGACCTCCACTGGGTGCCCTTTGGTACCACCCTCCACGCAGTGCAGTTAGATCTTCCTATCAGAGCCAAACAGTAATTAAATAAATCTGGTTAAGAAAACTCAAGAGAGAAAAGGAATAGTTGAACTTCCTCAGTTAATAAAACTTTAACATGGTTACATGGTTAAAATTTTTTTTACTTCTAAAAGACATCCATCAAAGTCTTGATCTTAACCATCCCACCCCTCCTCACCCCCCAACCTCATCCCTGCCGCTCACTGCTGCCCCGTTCAGGTAAGCCCTTCCTTTCGTTTCTTGTATATTCTTTCATTGTTTTCTTTAAGCAAAATCAAGCCAAATGAACACATGCTCTTATTTCTTCCCTTTCTCACACAAAAGCAGTATATTTTTATAGTTTTGCACCTTACTTTCCTCAACTAATTTATTGCTTTTTGATCAACACAGATGTGTGGATTTATTTTAATTAAAATTCATTGGTAAATATTTATCGACTGCAAACTACCTATAAGGCATAACACTATGGAAGATTAAAAGGAAATAATGTGACATAGTTCAGATATCAATGAATTTATAATCTAATTGAGGTCAAGACCCACTCCTGGGAAGCTAAAGTCAGTAGTTCAAGATGCTTTATAATTTGTTATTTGTAATGCTAAAACCTGGGGAAAAAACTTGTGGCTTTAGAAGAAAAGGGACACTAAAAGTTGGGGGCAGTCAGGGAATCAGGCAACGCAATCTGAATAATTTTAACATTATCATTTGAAAGAATTCTTACTTTCTTTTTCATTTTTAGTGTGCCCCGTGTCTCTCAATCACAGCGTAAGTTTGCCGTACAATCATTGCTATTGTCTTGAGCGAAGTTTTAGTGAAAAGATTAGCTTGAAGGAAAGGATTAGAACGAAGCCACTGTCATTTAGATGCCTGTAAACTTTTGGTTTGGTTTATGTACAACAACGTAAACTCATTTTTTCTAGTCTTTCAGCAAGATAATACACGCTGCCTTTAATGGCGACAGGGGCTGCTGGGGCTCAGGAAGGTCTTGAACAGAGCTTCTTTGGGCTGGGACATGGGGACCCATTAGAAGGTCAAATCCCTCAGACCTACCCCAGACCTACTGCTTTAATCCGCCCTCCAGGTGATCTGGATGCAGCCTGGAGCTTGAGGACCACTGGTTTAAGAGATCAACCCTCCTTAAATGGAAGAGGAGCTGAATTTGGAATAAACAGAGAAAGAGCCTTGCCTAAGGAGCCAGACACCGGGAGCCCGCCAGAGTCACAAATCTGAAGGGATGAAGAGCTTCCTTCCGAGAGAGATGTGGCGGCGCTCTGCCTTTCCTTCTGCCTGTAACTCTGACTCCCACTCAGAGGTTGCCGCGACACACTAGAAAGTATCAACTCATCCTGGAAGATTCTGGGACCAGCATAGTGGCGGGAGGTGGTTATTCATCGAGAAGCTATTATTTATGCCAGACATTGAGCAATGCCTTTGTGGACATGGTCTTATTTCACGCTTACTAACCAGTTTCGATTCGGTGTGATTAGCCGTATTTTGCAAACACAGAGACAGGCTCAGAGGGCTTGGGGAATGTGCACAGGTTGTGTTCCGCACAACCAGGAATTAACCGGGCTGGGCTTACATCCAGAAGGAAGTGAGCAATAGGTGATGGTATTGTGGCATTTATTTGCGCTGTTTCGGGGTCAGGGTTTAACCTCTTTGGTTTCAAGATGGTAACTTTAAAACAAAACACGCTCTAACGATTTTTTGAATTGTTCTCCTTGCAACAACTGCCCAGTTACCATCTTTTAGACCAGAATCAGTCTATGGCATGATTATAAAGCTAATATTTTTTCCCTCAAAGTGTGAGTTTTCTCAGAAGGAAGTGTTGAATGATAATAAATACTAAGATCTCAGAAACCAGGTTTGTAGTCATTCAGAAAAAGAACCCAGAAAAGATTATTTGATGATATTTGCACCGTTCTGAATACACGGAACTACCTAATAGTTTTAGAAGCAGCTAATTTTTCCTGTATCACCTTGTCCCTCTCTAAATAGAACCATTTGGGAGTCAAGCATAAGATTTTAGATCAATGTTATTGAGGTATATTTAAAATCGAGGCTAGCCTGGGAGGCGAAAACTAATAAAAGCAGATTTAGCTGACCGAGTGGTCGTAGGTATTAAATGTTTGCTCTTACAGTGGTGTGCTGAGGCTGGATTGACATGCAAAAACAAATTGCTACATTTTTAGGAATTTTGCAAGCAAACACAGCCATTATTAAACATTATATTAAACAAACGCAATCCTGGGGCACCCAGGTGGCTCAGTTGTTAAGTCTCTGCCTTTGGCCCAGATCATGATCCCAGGGTCCTGGATCACTTCCTGCGTTGGGCTCCCTGCTCAGTGGAGAGCTGGCTTCTCCCTCTGCCCCTCCCCCCTGCTCATGCTCCGTCTCTCTCACCGGCTCTCTCTCTCTCAAATAAATAAATAAAATCTTAAAAAAAATGAAAAGGGTTATTTACAGTGTGTAGGCAGGTTAAGTTAAAGGAATCCACACGGATGGTGAAGGTCCTATGGGCAGGAACAGGATGAAATCATTACTAACTTCACGCCTGTTGGCAAGAGAGGGTTGCTATTATCAACTTTTTGAGAACTGGACTGTGGAAGAGGGGCTGTGGCTCTGGAGGGAATCAACCAGAGCCACACATGGGGCAAGGCAGTGGGGAGTAGGGGGGAAGGATAGACACAGCTTAATTTCTTTCCCATTAGTGTCTCCATTTGGCCAATCTCAACCAGAAGCCAAGGGGCAGGGGAGCCTTGGAGAATCATGTCTGGAAAGTTGGTTTCCTAGAGCACAATCGGGGCAGAGGACTGGTGTGGAGACAGAAGGAGCAGCAAAGACACTTTTGGGAGTCGCTGGTACTGAGCACTGGTTCATTCTGGACACATTCCTAGTGAGGGAGATGTAAAGGAGACATCTTGAAACTGGTTTTTAGCAATTTATGAACACTCTCCCAGAGTGGGATTCTCATAAGCTTTCATAACTAACTCGTCTTGGAACTTGGTGGCCTTAAACCAAGGTGAGCCAGAGCTAAAACCATTAGCTTTTATGTTTGTTTGTTTTAGAAAGAGTTGCAGCTTGGGTCTATCTTATTGTATAGATCAAGTGACCACATTTTTCATGACAAGCATTAAATCCAAGTTATAGGGGCTTTGGACCATATTTAAACACCAGTTTGTGCCCGGGACTGTCTTGTGACCAAGACTTGAAATCCTGGTTTTCATCTGGAACTTTCAAAGAAAACTATCCGGGACAATGACGTACGACTCTCTCCTAGGGCTGTCCTGAGGACGGCATGAGGCAGGATGGGTAAGGGAGTCATTGCTCACAATTGCTGGAAGTGCCCGATGTTTTACTGGGGAGCAGCCAGGGCTACCGGCTACACGCAGGACACCATTCTCGAGGGCTCTAATTAGAATTCTCTCAGCCTCATTTGGGGCCAGAATCTCTATTACACAATCGTGGCATTTTAATATTAGGCTGAGCCACATAAAACAACTAATTCTGGACTACTTTTAACCAACAACATCAACAATTCTATGGTGCTGAACCTCGTGAGATATTCTCAGTATCATCTCCCTCTCCTGTTCCCACAATGTTTCTTCCAAACCGTGGTTGGTGAGGAGTTGCAAAATCTCAGTGAGAACTCTTTTTCTGCCCCTCACCCCCAAGTTTTCTAAATTTGATGCCTGTGAAATTTCAGGTCTCAGGAAGCATTTTCATAGCCAATCCTAAACCTTAATGATTTGGAGTTTGGTTCCTGATACAGCTTCTCTAGGGGCTGGAGAGAAATGTGCTCTGGGACTGAGAGCTCGGCTGTTAGGCAAGGGACAATCACAGGAAACCGGCAGGAAGTGAAGTTTACACCAAGTCCCAGTAGTATCTACGGAAATCCCAGGAAGTCCCAGTAGTATCTTCGGAAATCCCAGGAAATGTGGCCTCCTTTCCTCAGATTTTATGAAAACGTGCTTTCTCAAGTCTTGCTGAGTTTGCAAATTGCACTACTGGGTATTTACCCCAAAGATACAGATGGCGTGAAAAGAAGGGCCATCTGGACCCCAATGTTCATAGCAGCAATGGCCACGGTCACCAAACTGTGGAAAGAACCAAGATGCCCTTCAACGGACGAATGGATAAGGAAGATGTGGTCCATATACACTATGGAGTATTATGTCTCCACCCGAAAGGATGAATACCCAACTTTTGTAGCAACATGGACGGGACTGGAGGAGATTATGCTGAGTGAAATAAGTCAAGCAGAGAGAGTCAATTATCATATGGTTTCACTTATTTGTGGAGCATAACAAATAGCGTGGAGGACAAGGGGAGATGGAGAGGAGAAGGGAGTTGAGGGAAATTGGAAGGGGAGGTGAACCATGAGAGACTATGGACTCTGAAAAACAACCTGAGGGTTTGAAGGGGCGGGGGGTGGGAGGGTTGGGGGAGCCAGGTGGTGGGTATTATGGAGGGCACACATGGCATGGAGCACTGGGTGTGGTGCATAAACAATGAATTCTGTCACGCTGAAAAGAAATTAATTTAAAAAAGGGGGGCCAACAGAGCTCTCCTGGTCACCGCCATTCACAGTATTTTTTCTTTTCTACTATAAGGCAGCTCTGCACACATGCCTCGGCTCGCAGAATGCCGAGACTTTGGGGGCTCAATTGCTTTCTCACTCTGCCGTTGTCCCGTCACACGCCAATCGACTTGTCTGAGCCTTGGTCATCTCTCCAGGGTGAGTTAGGGACGTGTCACAAATTTTTGTGAGCGCGTCAAAGGACCAGCCATTTTCACACTGTATCAAGGATCCTCAGAGGGTCTGATGGTAATAAATACAGCATAAATAATCATCCTATTGTATGGTGTACGGAGATTGAATTATTCCTCTTCCTACCGGGGTTTCACCTGACCGCAGAAGATGAGCCGTGATGATCTGGGACTGTAGCTTCTTCTTCATCTGACTCATAGCTCGGGCCACGTGTGTCTCAGATTCAACCCCTTCCGGCAGGTTTTTTCCAAAGAACTTTGCCTCAAATTTTGGAATGATTTTGCCACCTCAAAGGCGATGTCTTATGTGAATGAGATGAATGATCTAAAAAGAACATAGCAAAAAAAATGCAGCCAGACGGTCCTTTATTAATACAAATTTATATAGTGGCATATGCTATTGGAGAAACCAGAAATTAGTAACACACAAATCGGTATTAGAAATACAAAGATCATTTGAGTCAAGAAACCAGGTTGACAGCACCACAAATGTTTCACTCAGTCTGAGCACGTGTGTCGTACCAAGAACAACGAACACCTACAGGACACAGACACCGAATGTCCTAAGACTGTGCACGCACGTCCCGACACGAATTCCACACCCTGCCGCGGAGTCTGTGGGCGGCCTCCAGGAGGCCTGGGGACCGCTAGAGGACAGCGAGGCAGAAACAAGGCGCAGACCCATCTCCCTCTCAACCCTCGCAGCCAGTGTGGGAGAGCACATCGCAACCCCTGAGCGTTCCTTGTTCCTCCTCCCAGAACGGCATGGTACAGAAAATCAGTAAAAACGCACAGGAGGCATCAGTGAGCAAGTTAGAAAAACTGAAGGGAAGGCTTTGACTGAAATAGAATCTTGCATCGGTGACCAGATTATCGGATTCCTACTGTGAAACAGAAAACAAACAAAACAAGAAACTGTACCAAAGCAGTAAATCTCAGCATCACAGTCTCAACACTCCCTACTTAGTAAGTGCGCATCCCTGAAGAAAGTCCTAGCGTCCGGACAAGTACACGGAGTCAGGGGACAAGCAGGACGGGAGGCGCGGCAGGGACAGTCCCAGGCTCTCCTTTCACACAGACAGCTCTCGGGCTCATGGTCCGCCCAGGAGATCGTCCTTGTCGCTCACGACCGGGTACTGGAGGCTGCCGAAAGCACCTGGAGGTCTCCGTCTCCATCTCTCCCTGTGGTGGCTTCACTCTGCACACGTCTGCGCTCCTCCGTGCACATGTCCTCCCCAGCGGGAGGGGAGGGATGAGCAAGGATATGGTAGCAAAGGTGATGGCGCAGGAAGTGTTCAGTGTGGAAGCGTTCTGGCAAGTGGAGACACTGAAAAATAACAGGCCAACGCGAAAGTTGCTCCACAAATGATAGGTTTTGTGTCCTTGCAGGATTAGCGTTAACCTTCTAGATTGTTCTGCAGGAGATTCCACACCAGGCTGATGAGCTCTCCAGCCGTGAGACACCAAGTCCGGATACTCCCAAGGCCGGTCCACAAGTTCTGCCCCACACTGCCCAAGCTGGTGTCCAGGAGCACGTGGCCAGTCGGGGCTCACCCTGTTCTAGCCTCTCCTGAAGACCTCACTCACCTCAGAATGCTGAGTCAGACTGTCCTGCACTGGAGGCTGATTCGGTTTCAACGTCTGCTGATACGTCCTGAGGGCTTCTCTGTTCCATCATCCCAAGACCCTGCTGGAGCCATGCCTATGTCACATGGTGCTTCTTTGTTCCAACGAGGTTAATTCATAAGCCAAGCAGAAGAGACAGTTTTGGGTTTTTTGTTTTGTTTTTGCTATCTGCCCATGCGATCTGGCCACCACCGTCTCTCACCTCCCTTCCTGAATGGATTCCCCCACCACTCGCCCATGACACCGTTCACTTGCTCACCCGCGGATACTTCTGGAGTGCGAGGCACCGCCCAGGAACCAGAGGCACGGCTCACAAGGTCCTTTTCTCAGGGGCTTGGCGTCAGGTAGAGATGCTGAAAACCGTTCGTGGCTCGTTCTTTCTGGCTTTCTAGCACCAGTGTTTGTGGTGTGGAATGTTCTCAAAGAGCTGGGGTCATGCTAATACAAGCCAGACGCGGCGTGCTGCTCTGTGGTCTGCTCAGTGGATACGGTGCGCCGTGCGCCGGGGAGAGAGTGTGACTTTCACGCCCCAGGAATGAAATTGTGCCTTCATTTCAAAACAACACGACGCACATGCTTGTGCCTTTGCCAGTCGGCCAAAACCAAAATGAGAAACACAAAGGCGCGCTGTGTGCTCACCACGCACAAAATCCTGGAGCTTATCGCGCACTACATCGTTTTGAAGCCGCGTGTTTATGGCCTTGTCGCGTGCTAATGTGGTCCAGCAGTAAGTGCCTGAGCTACCAGAAAAGACCCCTCTAAAGAGAAGTCCCCGGGAACTGGCGCCCTCCTCGGCCGCGAGCGCTGGGACGTGGTCCGTTGTGAGTCCCAGCTGGTGTCTTAACTCAGATTTCACTCTGAGCTGGGGTTTCTCCTAATTTGCTTTATTTGAATGAATCCCTTGCGTTTCCGAAACCCTCACAAACTACAGAACTCGCAGCTAGCCAAGGACGCGGGTTCGCCAGGACGGGGCAGAGCCTGGGGTGGCGGGACACTGAGGTGGGACTCGGAGGCATCCGTGGCCACACGGAATGGACAGGCCAGGCGCACGGATCTTGTTTTGCAGCCTTCTCTGTCAGGGAGGGTGTCCTGACGCGTCCTTGGTGCAGTGTAAGCCAGCAGGGCATGAGGACGTCCCCCGGGGCCGAGGGGGCCGTGCATCACTCATACGTTCGAGGCGCTGGTCAGGCCCCTCCTCTCTGCAGGTTTCAGTCTGCCCTTCTGTAAGGGGGTCCGCTGTGCCAGAAGTCTGGGCACGGGGAGCTGTGCGATTTCTCCTGAAAGTTGCAGCACAGGGCTCTCATCCAGGGCCCTTTGAAGCCCCCAGGCGGAAAGGCTCTGGAAGTGCAAAGGACAGTTAGAGGCCACAGTGTGCAAAGCGGTCAGGAGGATACAATTAGCGAATGTACAGGTGGTGCTGGTTTGCAGGATTCTGAACGAAACCAGTGTCAGCAGTCCAAACACTGCAGCTCGGGGCCCGGGGGAAGCCCCAGGACAAGCAAGCTGGAGGCGGGACAGGAAGCAGATGGCCGGCCCCCCCTGCCCCAGAGACCTGCGCTGCACCTAGCCCAGTCCCAGTCCCCCCAGCTCCAGCAGCCAGCGCAAAGGTCTACCCCGCCAGTCCTGAGATGGCGCTAAGCCCAGCCGTGCAGAAGGCACCGTCCGCAGCGCCCACGCCCTGCACGAGGTCTCCCCGAGGAACTCTGCTCCCGAACTCTGGGGTCTCGGTGGTTCTTTGTCCCGTGAGGTAGCTCAGTTGTGAGTTGATGCGTGTGATGTGTGCCTTCCGCCACTCAAAGCGATAGTCTTCCCTTTTTCAACTGCAAGATTATAAAAATACCAGTATTTGACCCCCGTTTTTATAAAAATGATTTTAGAAGAAAATACACACGGGATCTGTCTCCTCGGCTACACCTCCGTGCCGTCCTGCAGGTTGTTGTGAACCCTGACCTCCAGATTCAGCTTTTTCAGCTGCGCGCCCTTGAACGCAGATGCGCCCTCCGCGGCACCCTGGCTGTGCACGTTCCGCACCGTGCAGTAGTGTCTGCTCAGGTTCTTCTCCAGCCTGTCCGGGCTCCTCTGGGACACGTCCACCTTGGTGTTCAGAGGGTACTCCTCCAGAAAGTCCTCCGTGGGCGGTTTCTTCCTCTGCTCCTGGCACTTCCTGGTGAGGAAGCAAGCCACCGAAAGCACCAGAAGGAGGAGCATGATGGCAGCAAGGGCACTGCCGATGGACGCCCCGGTCGGGGACAGAGAAGCAGCCGCCACCGGCTCCTGCATGTCGAGATGCAGGGACTTCATGTTGGTGCCGTTCTTGACTTGGTCCCCTTCGTTGTCGTAGATGAGGGAGTCGTCGAGGGTCAGACGGCCGCTGGGGTCCACCAGGTCCCTTCGGTCACGCCTCAGAGGCGCCGTGAGAGAGCGCTGCACCCGGGGCCCTGAGATGGTGTCGGGGCCGATGATGTAGATCACCTGCAGGTACCACTGGTGCCCTGCTTCCACCTGCGGGAGGGGCACAGAGAGACAAAGCGCCCAGGTCACCGTTGCCCACGGGCCACTTCTTAAGGAAGGAAATGGAA
Source organism: Enhydra lutris kenyoni (assembly GCF_002288905.1). NCBI lineage: Eukaryota > Metazoa > Chordata > Mammalia > Carnivora > Mustelidae > Enhydra > Enhydra lutris. The sequence goes on from NW_019154105.1 coordinate 4,504,871, forward strand.
TGACCACAAGCCTTGGTAAATGGTCTCCATGGAAGCATGAGCAGCGGTTGGTGTCTCCTAGCCCAGAATTGAACCAAATACTGTAAGTTCTATTTTACTTCCAAACTGGGATCATCTTGGGCCAGCTGTCCACATTCTTGTCTGTTGCCCTATCTGTGTAAGGACGACTCCTAAGAATTGATCTTTCATGGTCCCTTTAGCTAAGTACATTCTTGGGCTTGTCAGTCTTTACTGGTATCAGCCAAGTAATAGGATTAACACCCATGTTTACTCCCCATGACCTCCAGTTGTTTGTGATGCTGACTTACTATTTATTGATGAACTTTGGCTAAACTAGTCGGTCAACAAATATCCACTAAATACCTATTCTGTGAGTAAAATGCAGACATGGGACAAAGTTTCCTGAATCTGAACACTTCCCGGGTCATGCCCTGAGCGGTTAAATCAAGGACTGTACTGCCATTTCCTGTCCCCCAATGAAACCCTCCACGGTTTGGAACTAACTTCTGAGGAATGGGGATAGTTCTGAACTCCCAGGTCACGGGTTACTACTTGAAGACAGGAAAAAGTGGAATAGATTTTGCGAGTTCATATTTATTGCTGGATTTAGAGTACTTTTGCTGATCAAATATTAGTAATTCTTGTCATTCTAAATTGCTGTACTGTGTTTATGACTTCGTGAAATGTTTTCCACATGCCTGTGAAAACCAGCTGGTGCAGCATGGAGCCAAAAAGGCAGGCAACACAGAAGAGTTTAGGAAAAACCAGAGTGCCATATGCACCCCGATATGCACAATGACAAGTGCCTGTAAGCGAATTAAAGAATTTTATTATTGCTGTGGTCGATTGGGATAGATGATGAAAATCTGGGGTGAATAGGGGCGCCTGGGTGGTACAGTCAGTTAAGCTCAACTCTTGGTTTGGGCTCAAGGTCATGATCTCAGGGTCGTGAGACAGAGCCCCACGTCTGGCTCTGCACTCAGCAGGGAGTCTGCTGTTCTCTCTCTCCCTCTGCCCCTCTCCCTGCTCTCTCTCTCTCTCTCTTTCTCTCTCAAATAAATAAACAAAAATTTTTTAAAAATTGGGACTAATGATAAGCTTAACACCCATAAAAAGGACCCACCAGCAAGAATGCTACAAAAAAAGACTAATAGTCCAGAGATAATGTCTTTTCCCTTTTTGTAGCTTTTCAAGCCTTAGCCTTACGCGCCTCCTCTTCTCAGCACACTTACCTTATAGAGCGCGTCGACTTTCAGAGTGAATCCATCCACACCTGGCATGCTACTGACCACATGGAAATCAGGCAACTCGGAGGCAAAGTGGGCTTCAAAGGGCACATCGTGGAAGTACTTATCCGTTACTTCGGGCTGACTGCGGTCCTAGAATTTCAGGAGAAAAGGAACGAAAGGTTTAGAGAGATGGAACCACTGACCTGTCAGAGGGCCGTCACTGGGAGGAGAAATGTACTCTCCACTCCCGCCTTGGGTTGGGTCAGGAGAATTCGCACTACAGCAGCCCTTTCCTTAGATCAACCACCGCCTCGGGGCACCCACAGCTCCCTTCAAGGAAGGGCGCTTGGAGGCACCCGTGAGCTCGAAGCTCCAAGAGTGGGATAGTCGAGACAAATATTTCTCAAGCCATTTGGTCTCAGGACCCCTCACACACTTAAAAATCAAGGACCCCAAAAGTCTTTTGTTTATAGGATTTATAACTATCAATATTTACTCCATTAACATTAACACGGAAAAATTAGCAAATACTTATTTTCTAGTTCATTTTAAAGTGGCAATGAAAAACCCATTACGTGTTAACATAAGTAACATTTTCAAAAAACAAATCCCTATATTCACCCCCACCTCCTCAAAGAGAGCTGACATTGTTTCGCACTTTTGCAAATCTCTGGAAAAGAACCAGATTCTCATTAACTTCTATATTGACTCAGTTGTGATATGTTAGTTTGACTGAAGTATATGAAGAAAATCTGGCCTCACAGGGATGTGTATTTGAAAAGGGGAGAAACGATTTCATACCTTTTTCAGATAATTGTGGATATTCTCTCTGATACCAAATAAAACTCAGTAGGTGGTATTTAAAAAGATTAGTTACAATGTGGAATTTGAAACCATATCAATAAACCTCTCATACTCTCTACACTCACGAGGGGATTAGAGTGGGGAAAAAAAAAAAAAAAAGCAAGCATCATTATATTATTATGAAAGTAGCTTTGACCTCGTGGACTCCCTGAACTGGAATCAGGGATATTCAGGGTCCATACTCTGAGAAACACTGGCCTTGACTTTCCTTTTCCTGGGACGTTAATGATAATAATAGTAGCTTGTCTTGTTGCCCACTGTAACCACCACGTTTGGTAATCCGTCCTCGCAGTTAGCTGATCACAGAGAAACAAGAGCACTGTGCAAACCGAGAACACCGCCAAGGATGGGGTTCCACCTGCTTGGGGCAGAACTCCCAGCTGAGGAATCAGCTCAGGGGTCAGCCATGCCACACTAACGGTTAGCGTACCAGCAGGAGAAACCTGTGTTTCAGGTGTTTGTTTGGCTGGATGCATCCATACTGTGGCCCTTCATTGTAGATTGTCCCCGTGGGGTCAAAGAAAGGCACGTGACCATCCTTTCCAGTACAAAGATAGACCTTCTCCAGCTGGAGTTTGTAAGCCGAATTAAGGTTTTGCTCTGGATTCCAAAGTACTCGGCCGTAAAGGATTTGACCTGGAAAGATTGAGAGGCATTAATTGGGTCACACTTAAAGATTAAAGAGAAAGAAATGTCAAGGGTAGGAAGGATTTAACACACTCCCTTAGGGTCTTTCTATGAAGAGCTTTATGGTTCCATGTGCCCTTAAAATACTCATTCATTCATTTCTAGCTTCTTTTATTCCATAGACATTAATCAAGCATTTAAGGTGTGCCACGGACTCTGCTGTGCAGAAGGGATACAAAGGTGAGAGAGATGCAGCTGAGAGGACAGAAATAAAACCTAACCAATTGCTAAAAATAGCACTGCTAACATTTATCAAACTCATACTATTTGCTAGGCACTGTGCTAAGTTCTTCCCATATAAGAAACTCACGTAGTGCTCACAATTTTACAGATGAGGAAGTTGAGGCACTGAGGTTAAGTGACTTGTTGAAAGTCACAAAACTAGTAAGTGTTGGGGGCGGGATTCAAAGTCAAGGGACTTGGGCTCGAAAACCCACCCTTATCCCAACACTATACTGCTAGGAGCCACAGTGAGGAAGGTTCATAGTGTTACAGGAGCAGATAGCTGGGCACAGAGATCTGCCTGGGGAGGGCATGGAAAGGATTAAAGAGGAGATATTGTTTGACCAGTATTCTCAAACATGAGTCGTAGGCATTTGAGCATTTGAGGTTGGAGACTGGGGAGAGCGTTCTACGCCAGAGAAAGTCCAGGCACAAAATACCGAAAGCTGGCAGGCCACGAGTCCTAGTGTTGCTATTGTCTCCTTAGTACCTGCTGTGGCACTTTCTTTACTTCTACTTTCTTTCCTTATACTATTTCATTTATTCTTCCCAAGAGCCCAAGGCAGGTTCAATTATTTTCCTCATTTTAAAGAACGTGTCCGAGGTTTCCTATCTGGGACATGGGAGGATGAGAATTTGAGCAGAAATCTGTCATGTAGAGTGTTTTCTATGTGGCACTGAGTAGGTCAGTGTGACTAGAGAGGAGGATGGTTAGAGGCTCTGGCAGGAGAGACTCCTGGGAAGATAGGCTAGGGGTGCTGGGGAGCCTGGACTTGGGTATTAAGAAATGGGGAACAGTGGAAGGTTTTAAGCAGGGTTGTAAAATCAACATACAGGGGCTTCAGAAACATGGAGAGTGGAGGAAAGACAAAGAGACTAGAGTCACAGAGATTGGGTTGGGGGCTATGCTAATGCTCTGTGAGAGACAGGTGTCTAACATACAGCTGTGAAGCATGGGATGAACTCAAGAAATGTCTGAGAGTCAAATTTCACTGATCTTAATGATAGATGAGAGGCATGGGAGAAGTGGAGGACGATACTGAAGTTTTTGCCTGGGGCACCTAGAGTATGATGATGTAGTCAATGCAGCAGCGGATATGGTAGGAAGGAGATAAGTCCTGTTCTAGACATTCTAGGTGTCTGAAAGACACCCGTCTGAAGCGGCTTGGTAGTTCCAGACCCACATATGGAAATGTAGAAATGAAGTTTGGAGACATCAGGGCAAGGTCAACTCTTAAGGAATGGCCATGGAGAAGTAGGAGAATAGGGAGTTCAGGACAAATGGATGGGCCAAGCCATAGGTATGACCAGAGGTAGGAGCGAAATAAGACCAGAAGGAGCCATGCATGGAACCTGGGGACAATCACATGGATGTGGCAGAGGACAAAGATCCAGGGCAACAGCATGACAAGTGGCCAGAGAAGCAAGATGGCGTCAGGTGAGGCTGCTGGGCAAAGGAAACCCAACAGGACATAAGTGTCAAGATCCACAAGTTTGATGTCATTGACAAAATCGAGTTCTGAGCGACGTGTGGTGGGACACTCCCAGCCTGCTACAGATGGACGGAGACAAAGGGCCACAGAGACTGTGTGTGCTCACCGCCCACTCTTTGAAGAAGTTTCTCAGAGAAAAGCAAAGGAGAAAACAGACTGAGTTTGAAGGGGAGTGAGGGCTGAGGGATGTTTTGTTTTTTCTGTTATGGGCAGACACACCTGAGCGTGTCTTTAGGATGACAGAAAAACCAGATATGAGGAGAAGGTTAAAGGAAGAAGAAAGGCAGAAGGCGCCACTGAGGGAAGAAAGGCAGATAACTCATTCATTTATTCAGTCAATATTTATCGAGAACCTAGGCACTGGTGGTCTGGTGTGCGAATCTGATATCTGATCACAGTCCCTACCCATGGAACTCAGTCTGGTGGTAGACATAAGCAACAAGTAAAGAAATATGTAATATATATTACACAGTACTTAAAATTGTGAGAAGCACTATGAAAATGAATAATGTTCTGTGAAAGTGAAAAATATGGAGGCCTACATTCAGTTGTTTGGTGTGGTCAGGGAAATCCTCTTTGAGGCAGTTAACAGTTAAGTAGAGACCTGAAGGAAAGAAAGGGCTATCCTTTTGAAACATCAAGGAAACCAGTTTGGGGCAAGGAGGGGGCAGAGGAACCATTTCTAGTAGAGAAAGCACAGAGGAGAGTACACGGACGTTTGGCAGCCCTGCGGCGGGTAGGTAGGGAGGGGTCATGTTGCAATCTCTCTCCGAGTAACTGAGAGATAAATCAACTTACCCCAAGCCAGACAGTGTGTTAGAATCTGGATGGAAACCCTAGTCTTCCTACCATTCAGACCAGTGTTTTTCCATAGTACCACACTGCCAGTCATTACAGTACCAAATATGTGACCTTACTTTGATACAACATGAAGGAAGGATATGGTTCTGTTCCTTGACTAAACCTTGGCTGTCCTGGAACCAAGCCCAGGGGAATCTTCACAGGAGAGTTGCCTGAAAGCCCAGAGCAGAGATGATAGTCCAGAGACCCGTCCTAAAGCATCTGAAGTCTAGCCAGAGTCTCTTTCTGTAGGTGAACGAAACAACTTACCTTTTTATTATTATTATTATTTTTTAATTGACATATAACAACTTACCTTTCGAGAAGGCCCCTTTGTAATCCATTTCTGCCAGGGACATATCGGATGTATTGGGGTCCATCAGGAACACCTTCTCATTATTGCAGAGCTGAAATTCAGTATTGAGCGAATACACAACTGGTACAGGGCGGTTGGTCTGCTGGAATGCGATGGGGATCAGGAATCTAAACGCGGGAGAAACAAGAGCTCCTTGAGAGCAGGGTCAACTTTGCAAACCTCGCGCTGTCCTCCCTTCCCACCCTCCTCAGGACTGTGAACCGTGTTTCGCTGCAGGTGCTAAATAATCACCAAATAAAGCGATGTGTGTAGGAGAAGAGCTTTACTTATTTGGAGAATTATGAGGTTAATCTGCTCTTTTGAGCAGAAATAATCTAATTCATCTTTAGAACTCTTTTGTGCTCTTTGCTCTTCCTAGTCCTCTCATTCCGAAGGTCCCTAAGGTTGCTCTTTGACTGCTGAAGGGCTCACTGCCATGGAGACCTGCCTAGACTTCTCTTTCCCAGATCTGCCTGCTCTGAAACTTTGACTCTTTCAAACCGATCCAAACTTATTTATCCTGTGTCCCACTCTTTAAGACATTGCTAAACAATACTCTCCTGCCTCACTCCTTGCTTCAACCTCCCTGGCCTTCTTTCTTGGTCTTTGGAATCTGTCCTTTTCTTCCCAGACTCTGGCACTTAAGGCTCCTCTAGCTAGACTGGCCTTCGTTAGGTCTCTTGACAGGTTCTCTGCTCCGTATTTCTACTGCTTCAGGACTCACTATTCAACAAATATTCACTGCGCTTTTATTATGTGAGAGACATTGTCCTAGCAACAGGAATTCATCTGTGAACAAAGCACATGCCCTCAGGGACAATACATTCCAATAGAGAGTCGGTTAATGAAATAAATTTAAAAACATATAGAACACAAGAAGGAAGCAGGTGATGAAGAGAAACACGAGGCAGAGAAAGGGAATGCTAGGAACAGGTTCAGCTGGAAATTTAAATATGGCGGTCACAGAAGGCCTCAGTGAGAGGAAAACTAGGAGGATGGAGCTCCGTTGCCTGAAATGGGAAAACTGTGGGAGGACTAGATTTGGTGGAGGAAGTGGAGGGGTTCAGCAACAGGCATGTTCAACTTGGGAGGCCTACAAGAGAGCCAGGTAGAGAGGCAGAGCAGTCAGTCTGATGCAGAAATCAGGATGTGAGAGGTGAGCTCGGGATGAAGGTGCTCCTTTGTATTTAAAACCTTAGGAAGAAAGGATGAGTGAGACCACCATGTGGAAACAAGAGAGAAAAGAGACAGTTCTAGCATGGCACTTAGGGTGCTCCAAATTCAAAGGCAATGGGGAAGAGGAGGAACCAGCAGAACAAACAGTGAGGAAAACCCAGTGGGTAGAAGAAAGCCTATAGAGCTTGACACTAGCTGAGTGAAGACAGTGTTTCAAGGAGGTGACTGAACAACTGTTAACTGTTGCAAAGCCGTTGCAAGACATAAAGGTGAGAGTCAACCTCTGGTTCTAGTAAGTTCATTGGTGACCTTGACGAGACCAAGCTGGGTGAAGGGATGAGTGCGGAAGCCTCACTGCGGTGGGCTCAAGAGATAGAGAACGGAAGGTGCTAAACTGGAGATTGCAAGTCTAGGCAACTCTTGAGAGATAACTTGAGGTACAGGGAAGGGAAAATGAATGTGGAGGGAGAAATGAAGTCAAGAAGTGACTTTTTTTTTAAAGATGGGTGAAGTTACATGTTTTTAATGCTGATTGGAGTGATTCGTAGAGAGGAGACTGGCTTATAAGATGCTCTTTATAAAGTCGGATGAGAGGATTTGGGTTTCAGTGCACAAGGGGGGCGCTGGCTTCAGTAGGAGCTAGGACTGTTCCTTCATGGATAGCTATGTACCTGCAGATGCGGGGAGGGGGTAGATATGATGTTAGGAGCTTGGGTGAGTTCTCTTCTGATTTCTTCTGTTTCCTCCAAGAAACAGGACACAAGATAATCAGCTGAGAGTGAGAATGGGGGAAGATATAGCAAATTTGAGTGGGAAAGAATACAATAGTTGAGAAGAGTGAGAGAGTGAAGCCATTGTTAGGGAACTATTTTGTTTTCTGCTGAGAAGACCTGCGGGTCAACTTGAGGTTAGTGATAATGAATTTGAAGTTTCCTGACTTTGACCTTGCTGGACATTCTGCAAGAACGCTCCTCCTCTGTCTGCCTTTCTTTGCCAACTCAAACATCACAGTGCCTAGGAAGTTCACTCTCCTTCTCTTCCCTTCCAGGCTAGGTCAAATCCCTTATCATTTGTTCCCACTATTTCATGCACTTTTCTTTCACGGTACTTACCATGATCTTTTATTTAAATAAAGTGACTTAAAATATAAATCAGGTCAAAGTCCACTTCACCCGTTACAGGCTGCACAGAGTCACAGCCGGTGTCTACTCGCTCAGTGTTTTACTGTCATTGCTAGCCAAGCTTCCGACACACACGTTTGTTAAAGAACAATGCGTGAGGGATAATTTCAGTGCTTCACGCTTGCGGCAGAGTCCACCTGACTATTCCTTACTTCTGACTGAAGGTGCCGCAGTGGGTAGATCTGAGAGGGTGGGGTACGGGGGGGGATCTTGGAGCGTAGGAGCAAAGGGCACAAGCTAGGGCTGACCCTGCTTCGACAACTTGGATGTAACCATTCGTTGCACCAAGAGCTCATTTAGCGGACTCAGGAAAACAGGTTTTTCTTGGTCCTGGTATTACCAGATTCCACATAGTGCCTGACACCTAAGATACTCAATAAATAGTTACTGATTAAACAGAACAAATCATGGACTAGAGGGGATGACGGTGATTTACAAGGTGAGACGATCCAACAGACCTCACAAAAATAGGCATTCGAGGAGACACAGTTCCTTTGAGTTCAATCTGAGTTCCCTGCGTCGGCCTTGATTATTTTCTGTGTTGCAGTTCTAATGCATCCCTAGGGAGCCACAGAGATGATCCAAAGCAAGGGTAGGCCCTACGGAGAGTCACCCTGGGAAGAACAGGGACCCCACAAGTAATGATCTCCCTGATGTAAAGCAAAGACTCCCAAACCTGAAGCCTCAGTAAAGGAACCCAATGACACTGTTCCCTCTGCGACCCCCAAGCCCACACAGCACCAGGGGTACAGATGGGCTGGTGTCTCCTTTGCTCCTTTCTGTCATTTCCAAATGGCAAAAGAATTAAAAAAAAAAAAAGTTCTGGCACCTCCCCGGGAGAAACTCTTCTCACCTGTGTACGCTCAGAGACACACAGAGCATTCTTCACAATAGAATGTGGGATTATACACCAAGCAGAATGGCCCAATAACGTGCGGCATCCCCCTACAATGAACACTTTAGACAGAGAGGCTCACCGTACAGTACTCACACAGTACACAAATCAACACAATGCTGGTACACTTCTGAAGCAAGAAGTGACTCAGTAGCAAAACAAGAAAAGCTGCAGAGAGAATTTGTGCAGGAGGACCTTTTTATATTGCTCAAAACCACACAAAACCATGCACAAGTCAACACGAGGTAAACCAGAAACCAGAACAAGGGATGATAAGGACAAATATCACTCTAGCAGTTCCCCGGCTGGGGGAGGTGGTGGACAGGGCAACTGGAGGCCACTACAGGTATCTAAAAGGTACTGGGAATGTTCTCGTTCTTTTTTATTTTACTCCAACTTTCACCTGATACAAAATGGGAATAACGGTGTCAACGTTGTGGGGCACACTACAGTGAGAAGTAAATGTTAAGAGCTTAGTGCAGAGTCTCCCACACCGTCTGCACCCCATATGTGATGTTTAACGTCGCCAGCAGTTACAATTACCTACTTGATCATCAGTAGCCCAGTCCCAGAGACACTCGCTCAGGCAGTTGAATTCCTATCAGATGATGCTCTATTACTCGAGGTTTTACAGATGATCTTCTATCTAAAATATATTCATAACTTAGAAACTGAATACGTGAATACAATCCCCCAGCATATGTCGCCTGATTATTTGCCCTCTGTTCCTCCTTATTGCAGCCAACTACCATTTTCCCGGTCACTTCCCTTCCCTCACTTGGCTGACCACCGTGCTCCTACCACGGATCTTGGTGATTTCAGCGTCCACAGGGATGAATCATCTGACACCCTTCAGCTCTCAGTTCCTTGACAGCTTTGCCTCCAAAGAGCTTGTCCACCCGACCATGGCCACTCACGCGTCACGGTCCTACTATGTGCCACCTCCCCAAGTCTCATTTCCCAGCACCTCGCTCTCTAACTACCACCTGCTGACTTCCCCGCTCACCCCTACTGTTACTTCCACTCGTTCACTCTCTAATCACACGGGACCTCCCTGACCACTGTGACCAGGAACGGGAACACCAGCACACTCATGGGGGGGAAGGTAGACACCTTGTTCCCTGTAACAAACACTTCAGAAAACTGTCTGCAGTTTCTTAGAAAGTTAAGCATGTATCCACCATGTGATCCAGCCACTGTATTCCTATGTACGCACACGAGAAAACAGAAAGCCTATGTCCATGTAAAGGCTCGTGTGTCTATGTTCATGGTGGCTTTACTTCTCACCACCATCACCTGGAGACAACCCAAACGCCCGCCAGCGGATGAGCTGATAAGTGAACCAGAGGACCTCAGTTCCCTGGGAGACGACCAGCACCGATGGGAACGGACGGCTGCTACGCACAACGGAAGGCATAAAAATACTCGCGCTCCGTGAACGAAGTCGGAGAAGGATGCATCCTGTGTGACACCATTGACATGAAGCTCTAGAAAGTGCGAAGTAATCTGTAGTGACGGAGGCAGATCAGTGGATCCCGGACAAAGCGGTGGCTCGGGAGGGGTGGGAGGGAAGGCTACCGAGGGGCACGAGGAAATGGATGTGTTCGTCACTGTGCTAGTTGTGGTGGCTTCATGGGTGTACACGTATGTCGGAAGTTATCGAATTGTATCTACCTGAATATGCACAGTTTGTCTTATTGTCAATGAGACGGCAATTTCGGAACTCATCGGGCTCTCGGCACTGCCTGATCGGCCGCTATCGGCAACCCTTGCCCACTTCCCCACTCTCTGAGATGACTGCCTCACGCCCTCCTCTCTTCCCAGACCTCAGGCTTCCTTACTTCCAGTTGAGGCTCAGCTTCTCATTTTGGAGAAAACAGATTTAAGCAGATTCTACTTTGCCATCCCTGTCCTCCAATCTACAAATTCTCCCCTCACCTAGATCCATATAGGCCCTCCCTCCTCTTCCAGTGGATGAAAGCTCTGGGCTTCTAGTGAAGGTGGGCCCGTCCCCTCTTGTCTTGGACCTATCCCTACCCTGCTCAAAGGCTTGGCTCTGCAGACTTTCCCCTCTCCTGCTGCAACATTACATTTCACCTAACAGACCAATAGGGTTGCTCCCACCAATAAACAGACACCCTGAAATATTTTCCACTCTAAATCACAAATAAGACCTCCTTTGGCTTTGTATCTATTTCTAACCACTGTCCCTTTCCTCTGACATTCCTTATAATTAAACACCATAGGCATAGTTTATCCTTGTTGTCTCTACTGTCTCTCCTGGGTCTCTCATGGTCTGATCAGGCTTTAACGCCTCAGTCCACTGGGCCTGTCCTTTGTCAAGATTACCACCCACTTCTCAATCGCCAAATCCCATGGCCCATTCTCAGTTTCTTAATTTGAACGTCACGTTCCAAATTCTCTCTATGGTAATGTCAGATCCTGTCCTCAACATCCTCTTAACAATGTTTCCTCTTTGCTTTGCCCAGCTGCTGGGGAGACGGTGCTAGAGAAGCGCTGCCTGAGAGCAAAGGCTACTTGTAATGCTCTGCTGTGGTCTCCATGCCAGATCAGAGCCCCACACACAGTAAGAGCTGAGTCAACAGTGGGTGAACGAGAGAAGGTGTGGCGGATGCAGACAGTCTCGGGTCTGAGGTGGGTACCGGCTAATGTAGAGTTGATTCTCATTATTCGTAGTAAGTATGTTCTGGAAAGTCACGGTGAATGTGTGTCAGTGAGTATCGAGCCACTGTCCTGGGGCAGACGCAGGGCAGAGCTCTTGCAGCCATGCGTCACATTTTCACCAACTGGCCAATACCTAGCCCCGTTCTCTGCATGTTTCTGTTTAAAACCTTATTTAATGTTGTTAATTTGTTAACATAGAACATGTGGCAACGGCACTTAGAACCTGTGCCCGAGGCTTCTTATACTTAGGCATCAGGTAGACCTCAGCACTAGCTTGGGAGCCGCTGTCAACGTGAAATCACTGGTTAAAAAAAAGCACAAAAGTGTGCAAACCACGGCACTACCCAGACCCTGAAAACGATACTCGTTTGTAGTGAGAAAGCTGACAGTAGAAGGGAGAGTGCTGCCTTGCTTGACCTGAGCTGGGAATGTGGGTGTCCAGAGGCTCAGCGTTTTGCCACCCAGTCTGTGTGCAAATGACCACGAAGCCATCGCGGGAACCGATGCCACCATCACATACACACGGGAGCGAGGGGGTGAACTGACAGGCCGTGAGGCTTTGCCGGCTTCCCTACCTTTCCGGGGCATGTGCGGTGCAGGCCAAAGGCTTGTCCCCCGGGTCAACCCATGGCTGTGTGGGCTGCGCGGTGCACGGGATCAGGTAGATGGTGTACTCGCCCGAGTAGTCCTTCCTGGAAACACGCAAGCACACTGTGGTGAGAGGCCGTCTTCTAGCTTATCTACTCACCCAGACACACTGCCTTTGTTCAACACGGTTCCAGGAGTATCTGCGCTCTGCATCAATAGGCTTTACGAGTCCTGAATGCAATCTTCAGACAGTCCTCACCGGTCACTGCAACCGTCAGGGTATTGTCCAGACGTGTTCAATAGAGCTACTTTACCCCATTCCAGTCCTTTCCATGAGAAAAGCTGAGAGAGGCATCTTGTTTATAAAATCGTAAAAAGGTTCAAGGAAAGATAAAACAGAACTGGCCACTTCCTTTAGATTCCCACGAAACTTGTCTGACAATTTCTGTTTAGTGTTTCTTGTTGATGGGCGCCCCGTTCAACACGTTCTTGACTGTGAAAGATTTTATTTATTTATTTATTAAAGATTTTATTTATTTATTTGACAGACAGAGATCACAAGTAGGCAGAGAGGCAGGCAGAGTGAGGGGGAAGAAGGCTCCCCGCTGAGCAGAGAGCCGGATGCGGGGCTCAATCCCACGACCCTGAGATCATGACCTGAGCCGAAGGCAGAGGCTTTAACACATGGAGCCACCCAGCAACCCAAAATTTTATTTATTAAGACATGGACAGGTCAGCGGCTGCTCTGACAGAAGTGGTGGCCAATGTCTCAGGGTTAAAGGGCACCCCACTCCAGAGAATGCCCGCACCCCCATTTCCTTAGCATTCAGTTTCTGGGCTCCTCTTCCGAACTCTACAGACCCAGCCCGTCACGGGGTTGTAGAACAATGTCTCTTCTCATAGGAGACTAAGCGCTGGGCAATTTCCCTATTTGTGCTGGATCACAGGATTCTGTAGGTTATGTCACCAAGAGCAGGGAGCCTTTGTACCCTCACAGCTGTGGTGGAGCAGCAGCCCCCGCCCTGAGAGCCTGCCTGGAAGACAGCCAGACAGCCAGAGGCTTTGGGAAGATTATTCCAGAGTCCTGGGAGGCTGCCGTCCCCGGAATGAAGACGGTAGGGCTATGAATCGTAATTTTAACTCTTGTGGACAATCCCTGAGAGTTCTCACATTTGCCGAGTTTGTTGTTTGCCCATTTCTTTTGTATTTATCGATTTATTCATAAAGTGATAGCAAAGACTTGGTTAGATAAATAAACAAATATAACTTTTATGACACATCCTGGGGTCATTTTAGTGGAACGGCAGAAGCTGGAAACTGCGAGATGCTCTAAACCTGGCTTGCCTTTGCCTTTCCACAGTTCCATGACCTTCAGCAAAACACGCAAATTTTCAGAGCTGAGTTTCTAAGTCCCTTCCTGCCGGGCCGTCCATATGTCTGCTGTTTTCCTCCATGACCCGTCTCTTCCTCCAAACCTTGGAACAGGGGAGATGAGACCTTACACATCCTATCTGAATTACATGAAAATTGACACGCATAAGGTGAATAGTAACCCGTAATTAATAGAAACACTCAGAACTGTCCGTGCTGGAACCTTGCTTTCACACGGCGGGATCATGCCACCCCTCCGCTCAAGCCTACTGTGGCTCTAGGGTAAAGGCCAAGGTCCAAGCTCTGGTCTGCAAGGCCCTGCGTGGTGCCCCCCACTCCTTCTTTGACGTTACCGCCTGTCCTCCTCCTTCCTGCTCACCCCCCTCCAGTCGTACCGGCCTCCCTGCTCTCCTCCCCAGGGTGCGAGTCATGCTGCGGACTCGGGAGTCCGGCCAGCGAGCTCCCACGCCTCCTCCAAGTGTTCGCTCAGACGCACCCTCTCGACGAGGCCTACTGTGCACATCCTAATTGAAATCACTCCTGATTTCCCTCAGAGCCTGGGGCACCTGGGTGGCTCAGGTCATGATCCCGGGGTCTTGGCATCGAGCTGTGCATTGGGCTCCCTGCTCAGTGGGGAGCCTGCTTCTCCCTCTCCCCCTGCTTCTCCCCCTGCTTGTGCTCTCTCTCTCTGTCAGATAACTAAATAAATTCTTAAAAATAAATCCTTAATTTTTCCATGGCACTCCCACTTTCTGACATGTTCTGCTATGCTTTTTACTATGGCCACATTTTGTGTCTTCGTACTTCACTGTAAATGCTGTGTACATCTTTATTTTGTCCACGGATGCGTCCTCGTGCCCAGAACCTGCCCTAAGGCACAGTAAATAAAATGCTCAATAAATATTTGTTGAACAAATGAATGCAGGACAAAGTACATGGATTCCCAACCCCACAGTCATACTTTTCTCATTCCCTAAATATGATTTAGGTCCATTTCTTCACTATCCCTGCAAATATGCCAAACAAGGCCCTAGAGGTAGGTTTTGAATTCTGTAGGTCTCCTCCTCTCCTTCCTGAGAACTAGGCCTTTCTCATTGCATCATGGGGCACGGGCTGCCCACCTCCTCCATGAAGCCTTGTACAGCTCCCAGCCCCCCCTGAACAGCGATGGTCTCCGCCTCCTGTGCCTCTCACATCGCACATGGCACAGCAAGCTGGATGCTGTTCTACACTTTACCATTTATCTATATATTTTTATCTCCTTTCCTTAAACTCTTGAGGGATGCTTATTCAGGACCTACCACGCACTAAAACCTGCGTCTCTGGGGATTCAAGATCAATCAGGCATGCCTTTACCCTCGGGGAGTTCACAAGCTGATGGAAAATGCGACCCTACTTTGAGCAGGTCACATGAGCTGCGTTCCAGTATAAGCTGGAACAAAGTGGGAAGAGGAGGAGGGGTTTCCAGCACTGCATGGAGAGTCAGGGAAGGCATCACAGAGGGGTCAGCATTTGAGTCTTCGAGCTGGGGCTCCAAGGAGTTCGAGGTCTGCAAGACGGAAGAGCAGGGAGGGCAGAGGGAACTGCAAAGGCCAGGAGGTACTGACGGTCCGGTGGGTTCCGGGGTTGGTGAGATATTTAATGCGGTTCAGAAGGTTGGGTTTGAGATGAGGCTGGAGGGGAGGGCACGGGCTTTGAATAAAGAATTTGGACTTTATCCAGGAGGCCGTAGGGAGTCAGCAGAGGATGTAAAGAGGACAGTTTCTGTGTCTATAAATTAGGACAAAGTACGTGTATGATCTCATGGGCTTCTAGGAAGCAGAGCCTTTGAAGTTTATTACATATTGATTTCAAAGGAATCATTATTAAGAAAATATCTGATATAAAACCTAAAATTCACAAAGAAATCTTTTTAAAAGTGATTCTTAAGACAACCTGCTACGTCTTAACTAGAAAGCTGGAACAAGAACTTCATGCTAAATACCAGTCTTAATTTCATGATCTAGAAAATGAGGATGATAACATTTATGATGGTTGCCTCATTATCCTTTTCATGGTAGTAGTTTTAATAGTGTTTCTCCTATTCTTCCCCTTTACAAATGAGATAGTTTACGTATTTAACCAATTCCTATTCTACCTCTATTTTGGTGTAGGAGAGAAATAAATCTTTATTATTTATTTTACAGAGATTGGACCATAAGGGGTGCCATCTGGACCTGATAACCAGAGATCCTGGATTTTGAACTAGTGGTAGTGATTGGATGGAAATTTTCTTATTATACTAAGGTTTTTTAAAAAAATGATTTTATTTATTTATATTAGAGAGAGAGAAAGGAAGAGAGGGACAGAGCATGAACAGGGGGGCGGGGGGCAGGGCAGAGGGAGGAGAGAATCTCAAGCAGACTCTGTGCTGAGCGTGGAGCTTGACCCAGGGCTCAACCTCATGACCCTGAGGTCATGACTGGAGCTGAAACCAAGGATGCGTAACCAGCAGAGCCACCCAGGTGCCCCACCAAGGTATTAATTAGACGTGTTTTCCAGGCAGTTGTGTCCTGGGACTAAACTCTAGCCTACAGGATGTAAATAGAAGTGATATGCAGCCTTCCTAGTCATATCCGTGTCGTAAGGGTAACCACCTCCTCATCTACGCAGCACGAGCTGATCCGACTGACTTTGTTTCTTTCTCTACTTGTCAAAGGGTCATTTCTACCCCTCCCCTTAAAATGGAAATCCAACTTCTGACAAAAAGAAAAAAAAAAAAAAAAGAAGACGACGACGACGACGACAAGGCCACGTATCCCAAGCCTCTGAAAGAGACTGAGAGCGTTTCAGGTCTCCCCAAGCCCCAGCCCGCACTCACCTGTTGTAGGAGCTCGTGGCTCTCCAGAGCTGATATGGGGAGTCGAAAGTCTGAGCGCTCCACAGCAGCTGCAGCTCAAACTCGATCCCCCCCAGGTGGTCTGGAGTCAGTATGAACGACCTCGCGTCCGGCAGGCTGTGGTGCTCCGTCACAAACTGTCCTGTTTCGGGGGAAGCAACACACTTCACCGTGAGTCTGCTCGTACGTGAGACGAACCCTCTGCTAAAGCCTGCACCGAATTCATATCCTTCCACCAAACAAGTAAGGTTGTACCTTCCCCCGCACACCTTAGGATCTCTCCACCCTGGCTGGACGGCACGGCACACCCCGGCCTATCAGCCGACTCACGATGGACGCGATGGTCACACAATTTGTCAACACCACCAGTGTTCCTTGTGAAAGTGGTGTGGGTGTATTCACAATAACAGGGGTCCTTGTGTGGCAATGAATGTCAAGGACACTTAGTTTTGAATTCCCAAAAACATGTTTCTTTTTTTTTTTTAATATTTTATTTATTTATTTGTCAGAGACAGAGGGAGAGAGAGTGAGCGAGCACAGGCAGACAGAGAGGCAGGCAGAGGCAGAGGGAGAGGCAGGCTCCCTGCCAAGCAAGGAGCCCGATGTGGGACTCGATCCCAGGACGCTAGGATCACGACCTGAGCTGAAGGCAGCTGCTTAACCAACTGAGCCACCCAGGCATCTCCCAAAAACATGTTTCTTAAAGGCAGAAAGGTCTTGGTAGTTTATAACAGAAATATCAGTTTCAGATTAAAAAAATTACATTTAGGGGTGCTTGGATGGCTCAGTGGGTTAAAGTCTCTGCCTTCAGCTCAGGTCATGATCTCAGGGTCCTGGGATCGAGCCCCGCATCGGGCTCTCTGCTCAGCAGGGAGCCTGCTTCCCCCTCTCTCTCTGCTTCCCTCTCTGCCTACTTGTGATTTCTGTCAAATAAATAAAATCTTAAAAAAAAATTACATTTAAAGCCACTCAAGTCCTCAGTAGAGGGAGATGATTGTAAATATCATTGAAAAGGTAAAGCTTACTCAGCAGGACACTTCTACTCTTTAAAAATGCAGTCATATAGTGTCATGAATAAATAAAAGTAGACAGACTTCTAGACTGAGAGATGAAGAAAATGTAACAGCCAGAATGTAATATGTAAATACGGATTGGACCCACATTCCTTTTATATAAACAGATATAAACTAATATAAAACAATATAAAAACAAACAGCAAAGACATTTGTAAGGCAAGAGAGGGAATATGAATAGGAACTAGATACGACTGGATCAAACTTAAATATCTTGGATGTAGTGACAGCACTGTGATGTGTAAGAGAATGCCTTTGTTCTGAGCAGATGTCGACTGAAGGATTTAGGGTAACCTGACATGAAGTCTGCAACTTCTTTTCAAATGTGGTACAAAAAAATGGGTATGCGGGTGTGTATGGAGGCATACCTATAAAGTAAAATGTTAACAATTGTTGACTTTGTTTTTCATTGCTCTACTCTTTTGCCTTTTGTCTATGTTTATAATGTTTCTCTTTTTAAAATATTTTATTTATGTGAGAGACAGAGAGTGTGAGAGCATGAGCAGGCAGGAGGGGTAGAGGGAGAGACGGAAGCAGACTGTGGAATAGGGAGCCCAGTGCGGGCCTCGATCCCAGGTGAGCCAAAGGCAAACACTCAACCGACTGAGCCACCAGGTGCCCCTGTCATGTTTCTTAATAAAAAAAATTGGGGGAAAAACTGCACTGATATTACCTCTGAATTTGGCATGGGTCTTGAATTCAATGACGAGACGGCCGTCCTCTCGAATGTAGATTCTTATTATCTGAAGCCTGGCAGAGAGCACGCTGTCTGTCTGGATTCCTGGGCGGGCGACCATACACCAAACATCCAGGTTAGAGAACAGAGAACATCTCCGAGACAGGAGCCTACATGTGAGTTGTCCCAGTGATACCTCTAAGTAGAGCCGCACAGTCATTTGAATGTAAGTTAAGAAAAATTTGTATATTCATATGAACACAGAATGTATTTAGACACATTTGCCAATTAAAACTGTATAACAGTTCATTCTACTTGGGTTTTTGTTTTTTGTTTTTGTTTTTGGTTACAGTTCCATTCTCCTTGACATAGTTTCTTCATACCTGAAAATGCCGCAGCCCAGAGTCAGGGCTCTAGCCCATTGCTCAAAAAAATTGGTCCTTAAACTTCTTCCTGTCAACTTTACACCAGGATGTGAGGACAGCGCATCTGCTTCAGACTCTATTTACTTTTCCTCACGAGGACACCTTTCATGACCCAACAGAACCATAAGAAATGTCCTGGTGGCTACATTTAGTATTCAAACCAATGGATGATTCAAGATTAGCTTGTAGAAGCCCAGCCACATATGGCATGACATGAGCAAACCACAGCTTCCGGGGGTAATTACAATCATGATGCTCAATGGGTTCGGTAGGACCCAAAACTAAAGGGTAAACAAAGGAGGGGGAAAACAACATTCAAAAAGAACCCCAAAGCGTAAGAAATTATCTGATCCAGAGTGTGAAAATTTCCAGGTTATTTTCCTAAGAGAAATATAAAACAAATGATTTAAGTTCAAATCACTCAACAGAAAAAAAGATTGTACTTTCCGTTACTAGAGATGAAGCCCTACCTACGGGGCATTCCTGGAGCTGTTTCGTAGCTCAGATCAAGGAAATCCCCTCCAGGGAGGCCAAGAGGGAGAGCGGGAGCAGCAGAAGGAAGGGGAGATCAGTCTGGGGCATCGTGGGGTAGCAGTGGGAAAGCTGGGGAATAGGAGAAGGTGTGAGCTCCTAGCTGAGGGGCTGTCACCAGTAGATGGATCTCTGGTTCCTGAAAAGAACCATGTCCATATATGCTGACACTGGAAGGCTTCCAGGGATTAAAAACTCAATCCAGATAGCTAGGGATCCAGAGTAGAGGACAGCAAGTGACAGATAGATTCATATACTGCCTGTTAGGGGTTCAGAGGTATCCTCCTGGAGTATAGTCATGTCATTTGCTCCTAGTTAAAAATGGTGTGATTTGTGGCATTTAAGAAGCAAAAGCGTCTTCGAATCAGGTGCATGGGAGCGGAAAAATATATCAAATCAATCTGGTTCACTTTGTTCATTCGGCCTGAGGGGCCGCCCTCCTCTGACTGTCTGCAGGACAACGGGATGAGGAATGGAGCTCCCGTCAGAAGTCACTACTTGCTACCTCGTTTCATCTTGCTTGAACATAAGGTCGGGAGAGTTGAGATATCAATGGGTGTACCTGTTCTCCACAGAACGGTGTCATAGAAGAAGGAAAACTCCATTTCGGTGTGGTGCTCCAAAGAGGCCCAGCCCCTCGGGGCTGTCACGTAGATGTAGGACACATAGAGCGGCACGTGGACGGTCAGGAAGGACTGAGCGGAGTCTCTCACCTGCCAAGCAAATGGTGTGCACACAAAGGGTTATTTCTTCCCTGAGATGAAGAGGCATATGGTTATGACATCTCAGTTCAACTTTTACTTCCTCATTTAGCCACTGACTCACTCAATAATTTCTTTTTAAATTTAAAAAAAGATTTTATTTATTTATTTGTCAGAGAGAGAGAGAACAAGTAGGGGAAAGAGCAGGCAAAGGGAGAAGCAGACTCCCCGCTGAGCAAGAAGCCCAATGCGGGACTCGATCCCAGCACCCTGAGATGAAGGCAGAGGTGTAACTTACTGAGTCACGCAGGCGCCCCTCAATCAATAACTATTGACCAAGTGCCCAGGCACCAGACTGACCTTCCTCCTCAGCAGTGAGAAGCCCTTATGGAACCCACAGTCTAGTAAGGCAATGCATACATTTTAAAAAATAAAGAAAGGGATGGGAAGTGCCCAGGAGGCTTCTTTTATAGGTTGATCTGGGAAGGCTTCTCTGAGGAGGTGACACCTAAACAAAAATAATTCTGAAGACTGAGAAGGATATTTGCTTCCACTGTTCAATTGCTGGAAGACTTGACTGAGACTTTAAAAGTAACAGTTATTCCCAAAGGATTAAGACATAGCCCCTCGCTGACCACACTTTCTGGTGACCTGTAGGAGAGTCCGAATCAACCCTAATTGGACAGACGCCCAAGTCTGGACCCTTGGAACGAGCGTGTGGCTGACGGGGGTGTTTTAGTGAGTAGTCACATCTCTCGCAACAGGAACTCAGGTCATGGGACTTGGATATTGTATCTAGGGAACTTAGCCACACACAGTTCAGAGCTGCACATGGCTTGTGTAATTCCCCGTCTCATACTACGCCTCACTGAAGAAGTTTTGAAAAGGCAGCACAGCACACTTCCAAGAGATTAGTACTTCTAAGGGGATTCCTATTACTGCTATTAATTAATGGCTCAAAAAATTTTTATTTTACTATGCAATGAACAAAATTGGATAGAAAGATAACAAAATACAAGCAGAAGTTTTCATGGGGAAGGTAATTGTGTATACATGTGTATGAATGAGGGACTTGATTTATTCATTTTGTATTTCCCTCTGTAAACATATTTCTTTGATAATAAAAAAGCTTAGTTTGAAAAAATGTTATTTTTGTCATTGGTAAAATGCTATAATATACTCTACTATGGAACTTATATTTTTTCTTTTGTTTTCAAACACAATGTAAAGTGTTTCCTTGGGTAGTTTAGGAAAAGACCCAAATGTTTCATCAATATTTGGGACATCAACATTTTCTTTTTCTACAGAATTTTTTCATATTCAGTGGTGTCAGGGATTCAAGGTTTGATTCCAAATGTTTCAAAAGACTCTGCTAATTCCATATTCATTAAAAAATATCTTTTGAAATGTTTTATTCTGTTTTCTTTGGAAAATTTTCAGATTTTCTCTGGACCTCACGCCACATTCTGCCCCTTTAGTACACAGGCTTTGTTAAAAACACGTGGTCCAATCTCAGGATTGTTGATATTAGAACCTCAATAATTATTTAGTTGATTGGAAAAACTAATTTTCCCTCTTCTGTTTTTGCTTTCTATTCTTTATCCCTCATGATATTACTTGCTAATCCTTAAAAAAACAAACAAACAAAAAAAAACCCCAAACCTTGACAAATGCTTACCACATACCTACACTGTGCTAAGTACCCTCCCATGCTGAGATGATTGGCTACAATTTCAGAAGAGATTCAGAGCAGTTATGAGAGGGAAAGACATGAACTAGGGCTTGGTTGTAAATTCTACATTCTTTCTACCATATACCAGCTGTTTCAACCATTTTTGAAGAAACAGACTGCAATGAAGTACTTCTGTGTATCTATTCTATGTTGCTTTAAGAAGTGGGGCATTTATAATGAGAAATCTTAGTCTTTGAGATTTTTAGGCATATTCTGAACAAAAACACCCCAAAATGTAATTAGAGTAAAAACCATGGAGAACACAGAATACTAAATTTTGAGAAGCCAGAGGAGGAACCCATCACTTAGTTTTGCATTTTGAGGAGTTGAACTTAGGTCATGCAACTGCAGAAACAGAGAGCCAACCTAAGAATGCCTTCATTTTCCATTCGGTAGAGGGCAGTAGTGCACATGAAATGAGAGTGAACCAAAAGGAAAGGCATTACAAAGAAACAAAAACATTTTAATCAAAGACAGGGTCCCAAAATAATTACTCTAAGTGCCTCCAGAAGTCCCTCTTTCCTACTCAAATCTGATTTGAAATGAAGAACAAACGTCACTTTTAGCTCACTGAGATAACCGCTCATCAGTGGGTACAATCTGCTTTAGATTTAATTTTCCCATGAGGATACGTTAGCCTCATCCCTTTGATAGGACTGCCCTCCTAGGATGATGGCTTCTTACTAAAATTCTGTCACTCGTGTTTAGTAACTGTTAAGAAGTGTTGGGGGCACCTGGGTGACTCAGTCGGTGAAGCGTCTGCCTTGGGCTCAGGTCATGATCTCCAGGTCCTGGGATCAAGCCCCACATTGGGATCCCTGCTCAGTGGGAAGCCTGCTTCTCCCTCGCTCTCTGACCCTCCCCCTCACTTGTATTCAACCTCTTCCTCAAATAAATTTTTAAAAGTGTCCATTTTTGCAAGGTTGTCAGTTCGGCATAGGTTTGAAGTGGGCATGAAATCAATGTATTTTCAACAATTCTCTCCATGATGCTTAAAAAGAGAGCGGCTCTACTTGTCTTCTGAAAGGGCGCACCTCCTTTCAACTTATTTCCCCATGCACGGAAGAGAATACATCTACTCTGTATAACTTTGACATCAAAAGTAAATCCTTTTGGCTTTCCACAATATACCTAGAGGGGAAAAAATATATATATATATGGAGAAGTAAATATTAGATTCTTATATAAGTGGCTGTGCCAGAGAGTAAATTTTTTCCACATTAATTTGAACATTTTCCACATTCTTTTTCCAATGAATTGATTTAGCAGACTTTGGGGGGCTCCTTCTAGCCACCATGCTGCTCAGGGACTTAAATTAAAGACGACTCCCTTGGCTTCCCAGTTCTTGGGGGCTGCTGGAAGCAGCATCCTAACAGAAGTGCTTTCAGGAACAAACCAGGTTTCCATGCAGCACTCAGGTGTGCGCCCCCTTCCCAGAAGCCCCCGGAACACCCACCTGGAAGTCGGCAGTGACAGACCCCCCGCAGACATCAATTAACTCGGTCATGTCGTAATAGGCATCAAAGGTCCAGACGCAACTCTTGAGGTTCAGGTGTTTGTAGAGCTGGATGGTCTTGGGCTCCCGGACGCTGGGGTCGAATTGGAAGGGGCGGTCGTATCCAGGCCCCAGGGCCGTGCTGTCATAGACCCTGTCGTCCAGGAACCCGGCCTCTGTGCGGGGGGAGGAGCGAGGAAAAGTGACTCAGTCTGTGGACATGCCCCTCACTGGCTGCCCAGGAGCTGAGCGGGGAGAAGGGACGTGTCCTTGTGAGACTGAAATAACCCATCCTTCCTCAGTGACTCTATAAGAGAGCAATCCAGGCTCCCAAAACACACTGGGTGAGAAGGCGAGGGGAGCTAGATGACCTGTTGCCTGGGGTTACATAGAGTGACCGAGGTCACAGGTCCTCTAAGAGGCTGCAGGAACCCCAGGAAGAAAGGTGAGCAAATGACACTATCCATGGAGCCAGAGCTCATGGTCTCATGTGTCTTGGAAAAGAAAACACACTGAAACTTTGCAATCAATCCTTGAAGACACAGACTTACTATATGGATAATTTGTTGATGAATTGTTATTTTTTAAGACTGATTTTTTTTTTTAAAAACAGCTTTTATGTAAAGACAACAAACATGTAACTTTCTCCTCCCTCCTATGGTTTCTGAACACTTGGGAAAAAAAATCTTAATTTTGTGTTAATGAGTAAATAGCTCGCTAATGGTGCCTGACTGAACCTCCCGTGCTGCGGGAAAAGTTATCGGCAAAATTGTCGCGAGAAATACTGCCAAGCAACTGAACTGTTCTAGATTCAGGAAGACCTTAACGCAGCGGCGAGCTAAATACAGATGCGGTTTTAGAGTATCAGGATTAAGGTTCTTTATGGCACTAAGGGCAACCATAGTATTCTGAAGGAGTTGATGCATTTCTTAGAACATTTAACACCAGCACGTGGTCCTCTGCCCCGCAAAAGGACTGGGATCTCAGTTAACACGTGTTGAATTTGATTGTGTTTGAGTAGGAAGAGGAACAAACGTTCAGCCGCTAGCCAGAGCATGTCTCTTTCGGTGGCTGCAGATGTGGACCGGTTAAATGCTCAGGTGTAGCTCAGTGACTTGCAAATAATTTATCCTCAACCAATCTCGACTGGACAAAGACCGTCACTCCCTAAAGGGAGGCTTAATGAATGTGAACGAGCACAGGAACACTCTTCCAGCTTCCCAAACTCTGGTAAATGATTCATCAGTTGTCAAGGGAGGAAACGCGCGTTTAATGGGCACTTGCTCGGGTAAATGGACATGGACAGGATGCTCGGTAGAGTCAAACGTCTGCCCCGGTTAACACGGGGTCGGGCCTCCTTGGCCATCAGCAGCTTAGGGCCTGGACCCGTGGCACGTCGGCTCCTCGGGCCTCCCCTGGTGGCCTCCAGTGACGGAGGGAGCTGCAAAGAAGGCCTGTCAGCTAGGGAGGGACGTAGGGTGAGTCGGGCTCATGGCTCTCTCCAGAGCTCCCGGAAGAGTCAGGATTGTGCCCCGACCTTCCCCTCTGCCCAGCTCTGCTTCCTCTCCTTCCCTTTGACGGATGCTGGTCCCCAGTAGCCACCTCACACCCCACACTCCGTGTCAGCTTCTGCTCCCAGGGAACCCATCCTGCAACATGCGACGTCTGCACATTAGCTTTTGAAGGAGGCCGCAGTAAGGCGACTTTAGGGTCCAGACCCTCCCCCACAGTGAGAGAACCAGCAGTTACCATGACAGCTGCTTTGAAAACGTCAACAGATTAAACCATCACCCCGACGGGTGTCAGTTGTTACCCTCATGTCGCAGATAAGGAGACACTGGTTTGGGGAAGTCCAGCTCTCTGTGTGCGGGAGTGTAGAGAGTGGGACAGGGATTCGGACCCGAGACAGTTTGATGGCAAAGTCCTTGTTTTCCCCCATTCGCTTCACTGCCTGAGCGGCCTGTGCCTGGCCACCTGCTAGGAGGAACGCCACTCATCCCGCAGATCCTGAGGATGGGGGACAGGAAGCAGAGTTCTCTTTGCTGTGTCCCCAGGTCACAGGGCTGGGCTGGAAGGGGAGAGCCACGCGGAGGCTGTCCCTCACCTGAGATGCCTCTCAGGTCGCGGGTGCTGACGAGATTGGAGCAAACGTGCTGGTGTCTGTAGATGGACTCGGACAACAGGAAATGCAGGTTGTGCAGCGGCATGGTGGAGATGAGCGGCAGCATTCCGTCCTGGTGTGGGATCTGCACAGAGATGTGGATTCTGGGGCAAAAATGGGCAGAGATAGTGTTGAGGTGCACACTGGGAACCGCTAATGTGCTACGTCTCTTCCTCACGACTTATTCTGCCTGCACCAGGGAGTCTACCATTTTCCATCCTGAAGCTTCCCAAAGGGGACGATGCACACGTGGGGTCATCCCCCACCCCTCCCGCAAAGAGCTCCCCCCGCTCAGACCTGATAGCAATCAAGAATCACAATTTTTTTCTCTTCTGTACCAGAAAAGATAACATCACATCCACAAATTACTTTAAAGCTTTCTTTTGCTTTCAATGGAAGCTTTGTTTCCTTGTGAGCTACAGTGGGGTAACTGATAGAGGTGGCATCTCCTTCTCTGTCACAAGGGGTGTCTGGGGGAGACCGGGGAGGGCTGACACCTATATTTTTTTTAAGTATTTGTGCCAAATGACATCACTGAGCTCTTTAAACTCTAAGGTCAATTATTCCTACCCAGGACAATATCTTAGAAAGAGTCATATCCTTCTGCTCCTACTGTCTCCTCCCAACTTAAAGAGCCTTCCCCCCCCCTCCCCTTCAAGTTCCAAGCGGTGTGGGCGGCCCTCACTGGCCCCCACCCGCAGTGCACTCTCCCCTCGTCTACATATCTCAGAGCTTAGCTGCCTTTGCACGGGGACATCTGTAACTTTCAGACTCTGTTTATCTCGCCTCCCCACAACGAGGACAAGGATCATTGCGTTCACTTCTTTTCTGTCTCCAGAGCACATAGTGTAAAATTCTAAATAAAATAAGAGCTTAATAAATATGGGCTAAGACTGCGACACGACAGAACTGTACTTAGGGGCTGTGTTATTTTCGTTGTACAAGTTTAAATTTTCAGCATGTTGATTGAGGGTGCCTTTGAGTTTTTACAGCTTGACTCTTGGAACAAAAGCCCAAGAGACATTTTTAAGAGGAATCAGAATCTTGAAATAGGAACGGGATGTCTCTTTTGCTAAGAAGGGGTCAGTCGTGCCTTGGGCACTTCTGCTACTGCTTTCTAACAAAAGTAAATCTTATTCTGCGAGGAAAAAAGAAAGAATTTGCATATTCCTGGCTCCATATTTAAATCTGTTTTTTTCTCCATGCAAATGAACCCTCTTCTCTGAACTCAGTTGCTCATAAAGGCACACATACAATTACCACAAGGTTTAATGAATATGTATAATACACATGGATTCTTTTTTGCTAGGCAAACATGAAAGCATCTCTCTTCCATCAAAATCATGGGAGCATAGGAAAAAATAAAAGCACATCTGTCCAGAGACTTTCAATTTATATGGCATTATTATTCCGTTCACTAGATATTTAACAAGTGTTTCTTAGGGGCCAAAAAGCACTGTCCTGGCCAGAGGGGATCAAATAATAATGATAATCATGGTCTCTGCCCTCACCATCAACTGTAGGGACAGAGAGGGAATGAATGATGACAACGCTCTGAAAGAGGCATTCGTGGGGCCAGGGGAGCTGGAAGGAGGAGCTTCCAAATCAAATTGGGAAAGAGGATGAGGAAGTTTCTAGAAGGGCTGTCAGGAGCTCGTAGAGTAGGACCACAGGATCTCACACCAGTGAGTGGACGAGGGCTGCGGACTGCAGTCAGGAGCGACCTGGTGGAAGCCCTGGGGACTGGAGTTCAGTGTGATTCTCTGTGGGCAGACTGGCAGGCGAAGTGACAGGCGAGGGACAGGAGGCTAAGAAGACAGGCAAGGGGACGGATTTTAGGGGTTTTTGAAGAATTTAAATTTTCCTGAGGCATTTATGACCATGATTCTAAATTTCACAGCAGCATCACTCGTTGATCTGCCTCATCCGGCAAACACACAAAGGAGAGCCCCTTGCTGTGGACGGCGCCCCGGCCCGACCTGTTCGGATGCTCCTTGTGCTTGACGTCCAGGTACTTCAAGGTGGCGATGAAGGACTGTGCCTGGAAGCCCCTGGCTGTCCCGGCCACCACGGGGGTGTGGCAGATAGCACTGTCTGTTCCAATGGTAACGATGTTGCTCCTTAAGGGGGTGCCCACGTGGCCCACTTTGTCTACAGCCTTTGCTACACAACGCACGTGGAACCGCCGGCTGAAGTAAATGCTGTCCAGGACCTACCGGGAAAGATAAAGTACTTGAGACGTGTGTCTGTTCCTCAAAGAGCTCCTGCCACTGTATCTTCTGGATGATATGACACAACCAGTCTCTGGTACAGGGTTATCTGTGCAGACCATCCGTCATCTGTCTCTCCATCCATCTATCCACTCATCCATTGATCTGCTCATTCCTTCACCACAAAACTGCTGACTTTCTCCCAGGAGCCAGGCACTAGGGACAAAGGAGCGAGTATATACAGCCTAAGGCCGTGTGTCAGACCAGGAGCAAGTAGACAGATGGGAACAAGAGCCCAGAGATGACCGGCCACAGTGACAGCATTGTTCTCTTTGTCGATTAGCTGTAGCATAAGGACCACTCGGCTAGTTTCCAGCCCTTCCATTAAGACTGGTTGGCCTCCAGGTCACTTTTGCTGAGGATATAGTGTCAGGATACTGAAAAGAGAGGCTTCCTTCCCAGGAGTTCTTATTTTCCTTTCTTTCCCAGGGCTAGTCCCTCCCCCCAACCCCCGCCTAATGACCACACACACTGGAAAGGTTGTAATAACAGGAAGAGCTGAAGTTGAGAACTTGGCCTCTGACACCTACTGGCCTTTGAAGGTCCTTCGACAGATCCTTTCATGTTCTCAGACTTAGAGAAGCCATAAGAATGCTTAGCTTGGGCTCTGCACAGACTACATGGGTCACCACAACTCTCTAGATAATGTGCACATACACGTAGGGAAGTACATAAGAAGGAAAATTAATTGGTAGTTCTGTGTGCCATAGACCTCCCACAAAGCAATCATACAAACTTATAAATTCTACCTATGAAAACAATTTTCACTGAAGTCCATTAAAAATTAAAGAGGATTTTTCCATTAAAATTGTTTTAATTAGCTGCCAAAGCTTTATTTATTTATTTACACATGAACTTAGTTCTGAAGGGATTTGAGGCCTCTTACACAGATGCACACAATACAATGGTATTAAATAAATAATTGAAGAAACAAAGATAGCGCAAAGGAAACTGGGATAAAAGTATTAGTCACCAAGTCATCACAAGAAGAAAAACTGAAACATCAACTTGGTTAAGTTAAAAATGTATATTTGGCCAAATCAGACCAAGCTGGCTTCTTGGTTTTTTCAAAAGGGAATTAGATACTTAGAAAACCATAAGCTGTAAAGTCTTATCATTTAAGTTTTTAAATTTTATCAGCTAGTTTGAACTAGGTTACTTTGCAAAAGAATTGACTTTTTGTCTTTTTTGAATAAGCTGTGCAAAAAACAATGGATATGAGTGACGTTGCTTCACCCAGAGCCCTCCCACCCACCTGAGCCTCCCCTCCACCATTATCCCACCTATGGAAGCACTTATTAAAGTGAGAACAAACTGAGAGCTGAATATGAAAAAGTCTGGAGAAAGTCCGTCTGAAAGAAATCTCTGATGTCCCAAATTATTAAGTGCACTACTTTTGATCAAAACTGTTGAGGGCTTACTAAGTGCCAGATACCAGGCTGTGGGCCTCCACTGTTTTTAGCTGTCTCTCTGAAGGAGAATGTCGTCACTGGAGTGACGAGCAGTCCCCACAGTGCGCTCTTTCTTAAGGCTGGGAAAACCCTCACTGTTCGTTGCTCTGTGATGGCGGCAGAGGTGTTGGTCTGGTGTCTCGACTCTTTGAGGACAGCAACTGCGTGGTGAACTTCTCACACCCTCCAACAATTCTGTATAACACCGATCACTTGAGAAACAACCTATCCTTTGTTTAATCACTGCGCCATCCCTACTATGTGCCCTCAATGTGCTGGGCATGTTAGGCTCCACAAACATGGTAGAAGCCTTGGTCTTCTACCAAGGAGTTTATAACCTACTACTTACTGAATGACTGAAAAGATGTGGAAAAAAGTAATCAGTAGTTATACCTACGTGAATTTTTTGACTTACTTTATCATTTATAGATCACTTTTATATCTGATTAGTCAATGATTTTGTCAAGTGACTAAGTGGAAGTATTATTTTGCAGATCAGGAAATGCAAACCCAAGGAGGTTAAGTGACCTCGTAACATCACTGGTTAAAAGTAGGCAGAATCAAGATTAGTAAACAGATTGTCTGATAACTAACTTGGATCTCTTTCTACGACACCATAGTACCTTACGTATAAGAATAAAAATACCTGTGTATATACTGTGTGTACCTGCTTATTTGTTTATTTTATTCCAAATGCCACACAAGAGCCTTAAGTAGCCTGACAGAGTTGGAGTGACAAAGAGAAGCACCGGGCCCAGACCCACAGACCTACCATGTGGTTGACACTGGTGAAGGGCGTGTTGTCAGTGATGGTTTCAAAGGGTGACCGGGCGCCGTTGCCATCTGTGGGGGTGGCCACCTCCCAGCTGAACTGCACCAGTGTTTGGTTGATACCGGCCTCGCCGCAACGCTCCCTCATGACGGCGTACTTCGGGAAATGGGAGTCGCAGGGGGTCACGCAAACCAGCGGGTAGCCTGGGGACGGGGATTTCTTGACTCCCTCCTTGCTCACTTCTTCTACATGGTCATAGTCAGAAAGGGTGACAACCTGAAAAGGAGCAACAAAGCTTCAGACTGGGCTGGCTGTTGGGAGGCTCTGAGAACTAAGGGTCCCCTCCCTAGAGAGCCACAAGGTCCCTTAACTGCTAGGGATTCTTTAAAATACAACAAAAAGAAAAAAAGAGAGAGAGAGAGGAAGGGCGGGGGAGAAAGAAAGAAAATATAACGGTGGAAGTTTTCATAGTGCTTTGCTAGGCATCCCTAGAAGATTCTACAGACCTTTAGTGGTGAAGAAGACCCTCCGTCTGCCTGAGCTAAAAGCTTTAATATCTCGTTAATCTTATTCCTAAATCAGAGCTCAAGTACTCATATGAAAAATACTTTTATGTTTATGCACCACTGTAACCAAAGCTGTATGATGAATCACAGTTACTAGTTTAAAGTTGCATTAAGAAAAAAACAAAATAAATAAAGTTGCATTAAATTATTAATGGTATGCAGTAGTGTATTTGGCAAAACCAAAGCAAATAAAGGGAGAGTGTTTCCTCCACGGTTGAATAAGAGACCCCCTTTGGGATGATCCTTCTACTGTATGAGACTAGCCAGGGAAAGCTCGAAGACTTATTCTGGCTGCTCATTATGACAGCTTAAATTTCACTTGGCAACCTCCAGGCATCTTCCTCCTGATTGTAAAGTCAGGGCATTCGTTCTACACATCCCCAAACTGGGGAACTGGGTACTGCGCTTCTGCAAATACTTAACTCTATGCATTGGCATGTATGGGGGGGGTTAAGAGCCATGGGGTAGCATTACTTTTTTTTTCCCCTTCTTCTAGGTCCCACCAAAGAAATGAGAGCAATTGCATTATGCTTCCCATGTTTATCAGGCTAAGGCGTCAACATGGTTTGGTCTTACTCTAATGTTCAAACAGGGTTTCTCATCCTCAGCACTATGGACATTGGTGCCAAATAATTCTTTGCTGTCGGGGCTATCCTGTGCATTGTAGGATGTCTAGAGGGCCCTGCCTTCTACCCACTGGATGCTAATAGTACCTAGTGTGACAGTCGTGACAACCAGAAATGTCACTAGACATTGGCAAATGTCCCCTGGAGGTGGTGGCCCAGGGAGGGGATTTGGGAAGGGAAGGATGAGATGGCTCCCGGCTGAGGGTCACTGTGTTGGAAGAATGAAGTCGGCCCCAGAAGGCCTGCTTCTCTCAAGTTACCATCTACTAGTCACTAGGACATAAAGGCAACAACCCCTTTGGGTCAAGCAACTCACGATGGGCGGTGCTGGCAATATGAGACTGCCCGCTGCCTCCTGGTCTAGAATCGTCACCGTGGCAGTGGTCACATCGCCAAGAACTGCTTCCACTGGGTCATCTGGGCCAAGGACTAGGGAGAAAGATTCGTGCCATTCCCGGTCTTCATTGGCTAGGATCTCGACTTTAAAAAAGATATGGTCCACACCTTCACCAAGGACAGAAGAGAAAGAGAGCAGAGGTTCTCGTTAGCTGACCTGCCTCAGACAACGCAGGCTGGTACCGCTGAAATTTCATATTATAATATGCCCTTTCCTTTCAGAGGTTTTCGATAAACACGGTGGCTGCTAATCACTTGAGTCCTGTCTCCAGGGAGAAATCTATTTTCGAGACCAAACTCCACTAGAGGCTCAGTTTTGCAGACTTCCTATCCAACACCGTATGAGGACTAATGGGCCCTGCCTGACATGAGCTGGTCGTGATAAAAATCTATGATCCAAAATACACTCCACCCTGGTTATGAGGTTTTTTGCTTAATTTTTCTTTCCCTTTACACTTAGGCATGAGCCCCTGCGTGGCTGTGAGCACTTGCACACACAGACACCCCTCAGGGCTGTCCTGAGAACCAGGATTTCAAAGGCGTCCTGCAAGGCCGTCCCCACCGAGACAGGAGTGGACGGGTTTGGCAGCCTGGAAGGAGGTGGGTTAGGGCCATAGGAACTGCCTTCCCTTCCTGTCAAAACGATTCTCTGGGGGAGCAAATATCCCTGGCAGTGGTTAAGTTTCCCTTCTTCCTCGCCTACAAAGACCTGGGCTGGGCTGTTTCCAAGACCTCTCTTTTCTCTAGATCCTTGTGCAGAAAAAGAAAAAGTAAAGATACATGGAGGAATGGTCCTGGTGTGGACGCGGAGGAAGGGCTTCTACCTTTCTGGCAAGCGCCAAGCAGATGCACACGGGTTGGAGACAGAAGCCCTTTAAAACTCCGTGGAATGAGACATCAGAGATCCCTCTCCCCACATTTCTGAGGGGGACACTTCCTCCCCCCACCTGCCAAGACGTCTCTGGAGAGGCCTTCTACCACTGCTGCCCACTTCTGGCTCTATCATAAACGGCGCCAGGACCCACACCGGTCTGTTCATCTCACATTGCTCCAGAAAGTTCTGTGAGAAAACCTAGCATATAATTCAAGTCCTTCTCTGTCTCATTTCTTCATCAAACCACCATATAAGAAAGTTAAACAGCTACCTGTGACCTGAATCTCATCTTTCTCTCTTCCCTGACTCATGTCCATAGTTCCCTGTAGAATAAACCTTTTCTGGAAATCTCGTAAGAGGGTATCCCGTCTCCTAGCACATGTTCAACCAGAGGAGCACAGAGATTGTGCCTTCTGGATCTGAGTCATCCCTGAAGGACCCGGCACACTGCCTTGTACCCGGGTTTTACGGAATGATGGTGGTGATGTTTGTTCTTTAAAATCAAATGCATCTATGACTCAACCAAGTCATAGGCTCACAACAGCCAAAACATCCTTTTAAATGAGCCCAAATCAGAAGCATGTTCTGAAGCAAGGGACCTCCTCTCGTTCTTTCTCAAAGCCACTGTTACCAACTAAAGATTTTAAAGACTCCTGGAGAAGCAAACGTGTGCCTAATGAGTACTTCATGCTCAGTCAGTACCACTGTTTGTCTCTTTTCTGCTCGTTCCTTCCTTCGAATACAAGATATTTGCCCTTCTGTCAAGTAAAACCCACAGCCTGGGACTGGCGTTCAATTACCGGGACTGAACTTCAAGACTCTGCTCTTTGGGTAATAATCCACCCCGGACTGGGCAGACCCGTCCCGCGTGCTGCAGCGAATCTTGGACGTCCTGTTCTGATCTCCTCGGCGGATGACCTTGATGTTCAGGAGGGCAATGGCGTCTGGCCCCGAGGGTTCCCGGACCTGGTATGCAGCTTCTTCAAACTCAATGGTAGGGGCTAAGGAAACAGGGTTAGAAAGACAAGAGCAAGTTGGAGAAGCACAAAGGATTCCAGTCCCCTGAAAACACCTTACAAAGGCAGGAGGGAGCTTTCCACACTAGTAAGCAACACGGAGGAAAAATGGCTTGCGGTCATAAAAATCAATCCGTTTTTACTCCTTAGTAAAGCTTTGGGGAAGGAACTTAATTATGATTCTGCGGGAGTTGCTCCTCACATGTTCCTTACTAAAAACAATAGTGGGGGAAATATTTTTAAGCACTTTGAAATGCATGATGTCCACGTTTCCATCTGGGCAGTACAGCTCACAAAATGTTTTTAGATTCACACACTTGTCAGGGGACTGAGACAGAGTAAGCCCTTGATAAATACTGATCGACCGATTGCATGAATCAACTCATTTTCATTTATGAGATATGAATTTCTAAGCTTTATAATTTATCTCACTTATACACTACCTAAACTTTCCAAGTCTCTCTCTCATCTCTGATCTGAGTCCTTCTTCCCAGAGCCCTCATGCCTCCCTTTCCTTAAAATTTTCTAACTACTCATGGGTTATTTAGTTAAAAATGAGTGGTTTTCATGAAGAGCACAAGACTTCCTAGCCCAATCTGGTTTGAGGTACTAGTCTCATTGCTATGAAGTGATGAATACGTTGCTTTTTACAAAAATTTCAAATTGTGCCTTCTTTTCCACTATATTTTCATGGGGAAGGGTGAGGTGGTAGTTGTGGATAGAGACAAAAAATGTGAAAATTGAGAGTAATTACAAATTTTATACCACTTCTAATATACTATAATATTTTGCAGATATTTCTAGAGTCTCTGTTCATTTTCCTCTTTCCTTCTCAGAAAATCAATTCGTGCTAATCATAAAAGAGAAGCTTCCTTGGAGACTTGGTAGTTTTTGATGAATGCTCCTTGGAACTTGGGAGAGTCACTTACAACCTCTCTGAGCCTCCGTCAGGTTTCCAGGTGACTGGGAGGGGTTCACTTCAGGATCTAAGCCTGAGTCCCTGGATAAAGGACGAATCCAGCTTCAAGGCTGGCTTTTCTTATTTTACCGAATGTCCACGGTAGTCCTGATTTTATGTCAGAAACTATGAGAGTGTCACTAACTCTCAGGTAGATTCTAGAATCTGATAAAATAAGGGTTACAAACAGTTTTGCTGCTGACAGCTGTGTAACTGGGAGCATAAATTATATAAATTTGCTGAGGCTCAATTTCTTCAGCTGTAATACAGGGATTCTAACGCCTCCCTCAGGGGTTACCGTCAGGATAAAATGAAATAATATAACATGCTTAGCGTGGTTCTTGGTCTACGGTAACATAAAAACACCGATTACTATTCGTAATATTACCCATTCCCTCATTAAAATATCTATCTGAATAAAACAATTTTGTCCCAAGTTGAAACAGATTTGGTTTTGTTTTCCCTAGTGCCGGGGGCATTCTTTGCTGACACCTGACTCAAGAATTTAAGATTTGGGGGGTTAATAGGCCAAATCAATTAGAAGGAAACTGAGAAATTAGACTTTTCCGGGAAGGTGGCAGTGTTTAAATTAGTTCATTGGATTCAACTGATTCTGATCGTATTTCCAATCTGGCTTCTGAACTGTAGTTACATAGGTTTTATTCTCTGTCTGCCTTAGCGTCTCTGTCCTAGCTTGTAAGCATACTCATTCCTTATCTCTGGGCCAAGTGGCGGGGCATCATGAGATGAAGAACCGCTACCGCCTTACTGGGACTGCAGGAGAGTGATGGCTAGCTGCCAACGGTTTATATAAATACTCTGAGACTGTATCAGTAGGCACTTTTATGGCACTTTCATTTAAAAAAAAAACACCTATAATTGCATTATTAGTAACACATCAGTTCATGTTCTATCAACCAGAGAGTAACTAAAGGCAGTAGCGTCTGTTACCGTCTTCATCATTGGATATGGTGACGGTGGCCACGTTATTCTTCCCGATTCTGGCTCCGCTCCAGTGGTTTCCAAGAGGATGGCCAAGGTAGACCCTGAATTGTTCCTCAGGCTCAAACACGGAGTCATCATGGATAGAGACAGTACAGTTCTTCATCTAGAGCCAATGCCATGAGATAGATTAAAATCTGCACTGAAAAATCAGTACCTTTCTTGCTTTTCCTAGAAAATGATTTTTCTTCTTTGCGGCATCAAAGAGTCAACACAAATTTGAAAGGTCTCAAACCATTTTGTTTGTAAAACAGAATATTTAAATCTAACAGTTCATGCCTGACAGGGACATACCTATGTGAGGAGCCTCGTATTAGAATATTCCAAACCACTCAGAATGATTGGTTTTGTGGAAAAACAAGATCAATAAAACAACCCAGTCCAATGTACCTGCACTTTCCCTGATCAGACCAAGGCATCTGTGTGCGTTCTGAGAGGTGCAGTTTGGATGATGGGGGTGAACACATGCATTGGGCTTCCTGGGCAAGGCTGAACAGTGGTCTGTTCCCTTGGTGGCAACTGACAGGTTTTAGAAGGAACTCAGAAAGGCTCCTCTGATACCTCTCAGTGCCAAACGCACTGTCAAATGGTGTCTCATCGGAACACTGCCGAGTTCCCAAAGTCTGAGAACACAGCCTAGATCCCCACTTGACAGGAGGAAACAAGTGCTTCTCACACTGATTATTCTCTGCTGAGGACTGTATTCTTAAGAAAACAGAAAATAAGGCCAAAGCATTTTAGATGATGCGGTGACCTCAATGTAGAGTCACGTGATATGAAGTGGGATTATTTTTAGTCGAACCATGTTAAATCCACTCTGCCACTGTGTTGCAAAGGATCTGCGGGTACAGAGAAGTTCCACTCTCATTCTTCCGAAGGCACACGAAATGGAAGGAGAGCATTCCTGTGAATGTTTATAGGTAACTCGCTAACCAGGTTTTAAGCCCCTGAAGAATGTCCCTTTTTTTTTTCCTGATAGAAAACATGAACTTAGTAGTGACTCCTCAGGATATCTCTTAAAAAACGACATTCTAGTGAATGACAAGTTTCAAAGACAAACTGCTTAGCACGCCAGAGAAAATGAAGATTCCAAAGTGCGCTTGTGAAGAATGGGAGGTTGTCATGTGGGTAACATATAGATGGTTAGACCGTATTTTCTTTGTAATTTTATTAAATTATAAACTGTCTCTTGGATAAGCAGAGAATCCTCTTTTGAACTTAAGACAAATACAGACATGTAGACTCAAAGCTGAAGATTGTATCTGTTGCATTTGTGTATGTTTTTAAACACACGTTTCAACCTGCCACCTAGTAAAATTCCCATAAAATACATAGCTAAGACAGGGTTTCTATGAGTCACGAATGCATAAAAGACCAAGAGCCTAAAAGAAGGCAGCTGTCACTTTTTTTTGGTAGTAAAGATGTACAGAGGAAGATTCTGTGTGACCTGGGCTGGCTAAGAACTTCTAATGCTAACTTCAAAAGGACTAATCATAGGGCAAACATCTGATACGTTTGACTCTACCAGAATTGAAAACTCTGTTCAACTAAGAACACTGTGATTAAAGGTTATAGATAAGTGACAGGATGCAAAAATACGTTTACAATATCTAAAATGTCTACAACCAGCAAGGAATTAATAATTAGAATATACAAGAAAGACTGCAAATCAGCAAGATAGCAAGGGGGTCCCTGGGTGGCTCAGTGGGTTAAAGCCTCTGCCTTTGGCTCAGGTCATGATCCCAGGGTCCTGGGATCGAGTCCCACATTGGGCTCTCTGCTCAGCAGGGAGCCTGCTTCCTCCTCTCCCTCCTGCCTGCCTCTGCCTACTTGTGATCTCTCTGTGTCAAATAAATAAATAAAAATAAATAAAAAAAAAGAAAGAAAGAAAAAGATAGCAATGCAATAGTAAGGAATAAA
Organism: Enhydra lutris kenyoni; assembly: GCF_002288905.1. Lineage (NCBI taxonomy): Eukaryota > Metazoa > Chordata > Mammalia > Carnivora > Mustelidae > Enhydra > Enhydra lutris. The sequence continues at coordinate 4,541,980 of NW_019154105.1, forward strand.
GGATAAAAATGACAAATTTACCTAAGAGGAAAGCCAGTTAGCTAACAAGCATATACACTGGTAGTAACTGGAGAAATGCAAATTAAAATGAGATTTAACTATATACATATTAGATTAGCAAAAATTCAAAAGATGAGTACTGTATTGGAGAGGATATAGGATTATAACAACCTTCAGGCCACTGCTAACAACCTTCTGGAAAGTGTTCTGACACTATTTTTTCAAATTAAGCCCATACGTGGCCTTCGGTCCAGCACATTTGCTGCTGAGTGTACATCCGAAGACGTTCCCACTCAGGTCTGCAAGAGGACATGTAGGAGAACGTGCCCTCCAGCATTCTCTGCGGTGGCGGCATGTTAGGAGATGACTGGGTGCTGTCTCTGAGGTTCCTCACTGTCTACTGCTAAGAGTGGATGGTTAAAATGTACTAAGTTCCAATCATGAAATATTACATGCTATCTCAGCAACAGATTAGTAAATGACGTGGACAGATACTAAAACACCTTACTGAGTAAACAGAGTAAAAGTTTGAAAAAGAAAATTGTTTAATGTATAAATTAAAATCTGCATACAAGACAACCAGCATTTTTAAGGAACAAATACAAATTAAGATGTATGTAAACACAACAGATTGATAAGTTCTCAAGTGGGGAAGAAGTGTGGCTGGAGAACAGGCATAAAATAACGCAAAGTCAGAGAAGGGCCTCGAAGTGACTGAGGGGACTGTGTGTCTCAAATCAAGAAGGTACAGGTGACTCAATGATCTCAAACTGAAATCCAAAAATGTGGAAATAGGATTCTTGTTCAATATATCTACACTTTGGACATACACTGAGGTTGCAGGCTTCGGTTCTAATGTGGTCATGTTTACTGACTGGAATTTCTCAGGAGTTCTTGTGCCTATATGCCCACTTTTCCGTAACTGCTAAGAAGAGAGCACTTTCCTGCCTTGAATCTGCTCAGTGTCTGCCTACTTGGTCCTATCCTATGGCTTCTTACCAGAATCTATGCTGCCCTGGGACAGGGGCCCAGGTTCTAGAGGATTGTCTCATCCTCCTCTGGGCAACACTGGTGGAGTGCGTCATCTCTAATGTAGCTGCAAATTAAGAGAAGCCTCATTCATTTGATTTTGCTAAATTCCAGAAATGTTACATGTCATCTAAATTCCTGGTTCAACCAACGATATACGGATTTGGTTGTAAGTAGGAGACCAAGAAAACAGCCACAGGGGACAGATGATAGTATTACAGATAGTATCAACCAGTAAAAGAATTCCTAGGATGTTCAGAATTTGTCTTGATGACTTCATTATGGGTAAGTAAAGGCATCAAGGAAAAAGAGAATCTGATCTTTCAGCCATCACGAATCCACTTACTTTCTCCCCCTTCAGAAACGTAATCCGTGAAGAGTCTGCATTTCTTCTCTCCTCAAAGTCCTCCATGACCTGGGCTGAATGGCCCTGGGTGTAGCACCTCACGGATGACTCATAGCTCAGGTCTCCGCTCCGAATGATGGGCACATGCAGGACACCCTCCTTCTCCTTCACTAGGAGCAGATCCTTGGCAAACTGCATGCTGGGCACTGCGGGAGCCGAAGGAAAGATGGAGGCATTGTTAGTGAGGGACAGAGGCATGGTGGCCGCAGCCCTCACTAGGCACTTGGCAGGACAGGTCTACTAAGGGCCGTCTGCCCAGGCTGGCGAGTCAGAGATGGCAAGCAGACTTCAAGGCCTAGTTGCTCTCAGGACCAGGGATCTGCTTCCATTGTTGAGCGGGCTTCTAATGAAACGATAACTCCATTTTGCACCTGTTTCTCCCAGCGTCAGGGTGAGGTCCCCATCTCAAACACAGGTAAGTAACGCAAGCAAAGAAATGGGCCAGGTATGAGGAAAATTTTGGTTGAGACTTGGACACACACACACACACACACACACACACACACACACACACACACAAATTCACTTTCCTTCTAAGGCTATAAAAGGAAAAGAGCAGTGTAAGCCTGATGATAAATGGGCACTCACACTGGTCCTGGGGCCAGGGAGATGACAGGGAAAAGTGGGGGTACCGGGAAGGAGGAAGGCACAGGCTGTTTTAGGGAGGGTCGTCCCTCAGCTCCAGTCTTTGGTTGGCAGGTTACCCTCTTTTCAAATGAAGCCAGAAATCTGGATTTTTATGTCATATCCACTAAAATTTTAAAAAGCAATGAGTTAAAACAGTAAAAAGAAGTTCCACAGAGACCAAACTACTGGGCCAAACAAAAGACATCCACATGCTGAATTTGGTCAGTGGGATAAAAATCACTTTTTCTTTTATAGTTCACATTGGTCTCATTTGACTTTAGAAAAGGACCATAGCCAACCTGTGGTTAAAAACACGTGCTTTGCAATTGGCAGGCCTGCATTTCCATCCCAGTCCTGCTACTTACTAGCTGTGCAATATAGGGTAAGTTATTTAGATTTTCTGAGTCCTGGGGTTTTTTATTTATAAATTGGAAATATTACCATCCAACTCCTAGAGTGGTTGGAAGGACTGAATTTAATGAAATAATGTCCGCACGGTGCTCAACACAGTATCTGGTACATCACAAGCACTCATATTTGGTAGGAATTATATTATGGTTTGTAATGTCCCCAACTCCAGTATTCTCAATATGAAGAACCACTTTTTTCTCCTTATTTCCTACAGTGCCTACCATGATGCTCTACATTAAGACATGTCCTCTTCTGAGACTAACATCTTGTCAATTGCTGGTTCGTTCTTTCATATATATATATGTGTATATACATATATACATATATATATATATGGAAATATATATATATGGAAATATATATATATATATATATATATATATATATATATTTATTTATTTATTTATTTATGAGAGAGAGAGAGAGAGCAGGCAGTGGATTGGGGGAGAGGCAGAGAGAGACTCAGACGGACTCCCTGCTGAACACAGATCCTGATGTGGGGCTCGATCCCACGACCCCGAGATCAGGACCTGAGCCAAAACCAAGAGGCAGACATTCAGCAGACTGTGCCACCTAAGCACCCTGCTGGTTATTTATTGCTTAATGAGCAGTACAAAGAGGGAGTCCCTGAAGTCACATGTCAAAGCCTCCTGTGGCAGAAACTGACCCTGAAGCTGTCATCTCCCGTTTCCCTGCCACGTCTCGTGCATTCCCTGCCAAACCTGAAAGGAAGGAACCAAACGCCTAGCACTCTTCAAGTCAGTATGTAAAAAGTTCTGTTTGCCTCCCATCTGCCCACTGCCCAGAACTGTGGGTATTAGCAAAAACAGAGCAAACTCATTATCTAAGCTAAAGCAAACAGTTATCACATATTACCAAAGAAAAACCCAGCAGATCCTTCTTAAAAGAACACAACGCCTGAGGGATAATTAACTTTGGCATCAGGCCCTGAACATGTATCCCTTAGGGCTCTGTCACCCAGTAAGACGGTCTGTACTGTTAAGAGGTGGCAGTGACGTGACGTAGCGTGGAAGGACGAGGAGGAAACCTGTTGGCGGGTAAAGACGACAAGCAAGGACGCTTCCGCTCGTGAAATGCTCATCTAAAGCTTTGGGCTGGTTTTCCTTGCCGGCCCGACAGGCATTAAGTCAGATGAAAGTTAAAAGCGAAAGTGGTAATGTTTGGGTTTTGTCCTGTATTAACCAACCCCAAATTCTCCTTGAGCTGTAAAAGACTGCCCCCCACGCCCCCGCTTTAACGAGAGAGTAAACCTCACTCCTTTCCCTATTTGGGAAAAAAAGGCCGAGTGAGAAGTAAGGGAAGTGGGTGAACACGTCTCATGATGCCTGAAGTGCCGGGGACGGCCCCTGCCTCACGAGGCCCCGAGTCTGGCGGGAGAATGTGGCAAGAGACAGCGGAAGGACAATATTCAGTAACAGATTTGTGCATGGGGCTTTACGGCGTACAAAGGAAAGGTCCAGCCCAAGTCAGGCCGTGTGTGAAGGACTTGACCCGTGTCATTTCATGTCTTCCTCTCAATACCCCAACTACCATCCCCTCCGGAAGTAGGAGCACGGCTCTCAGTTCTGCCTGACTGGGGCGCTCCTCTCCTTCCACAGTGATGGGGGCATGCCCATGAGGTGGGGATCGTCGTGGGGTGCACAGGCTCGTGCTAGATATCACACTCACTGTCAGCACTCTCAGCGCCCTCGTCACACACAGCCCAGATTGCACTTATCTCCTGACTTGTGTCCATCCTGTGCCCTGAAACAGACTGTGGGACTCTGCGTTACTGCACAGCGCTGGGTGCCAGTCTTAGGCACGGAAAATGTTCACGATATGCTGTTATCCACTAACCTTCTCAGTAACTGGCAAAGTTAAGTGCAAACGCTACCTCCTGAGATTCGAGGGCCTCTCTGTGGGCAACGGTTAGGCTGGAGATGTAGGAGAGACCCTGCCTCTGGTTCTCCTGAGTTAGGGCAGGTAGGATGCAGTGAGCACGCAGGGGTGTGATGAGATGGTGGCTACGAGGCCTTTCCTGCCTTGCTCAGCATTCCTCAGGTCCACCCCAAAGTCTAACTCCAGATACCAGAGCAGAAGAGGAAAATGCAAATAGGAAAAGGTTCTGAGATGAGTTGCTTAGATGATTTAAGGGCCTGCGATCACCCTGTGAAAAAGAAGGAAGGCCTAAAGTCACTTTGGAAGGCTAAAGGTTGACTTTATAAGGATGCTGAGGGACATCAAGCATCTGCAGGTGCAAGGTGAAGAGTACAAAACTAGAAGACTGAATGCGGACAGAATAGACCTAGGCTTTAGGTCTGGTCCCATCGCCTCCTCTCTGTGTGACCTTGGACAAATTATTCAGCCCGTTTTACTAGTTGGAGAGCTTGTGAAGATTAGAGAGAAGGTAAGATCTTTCCACCTCACAATGTGCACACGGACGAAACTCAACAAGAGTTAGTGATCACTAAGAAGAAGATAACCAAGAAACACAACCACTGAAACACTACGACGGGCTCCTGAAACAGGTTTGGGGATTTCTTTCTCTGGGATAAATTCTTGATTGAATATAGTTTCTTGTAGCATTACTGAAAGATGAGAAATATTTTAACATATTCATTTTCTAAGTTTGCAACACTCGTGTTTATCGATAAAAGGTGGAGAGAAATCCCAGCGGAATATTTCCTGTTAATCTGGGGCAATGCATTTTGTGTCCCACTGGCAAATGTGAAAAATTACCAATGTGTCAGGAAGAAAAGAAATAAACATGTAATGAAATCTACTATGTGCCAGGTATGGTGGTAGATACCACACAAAGAGTAGGGACAAGCCCAAGCCTTAGAACGCATGCTGGTCCCTCTCCGTATGACTTCGGGTGTTTACTCCCCTTATTCTAGTCTCCTTATCTACGGAATAGAAACAAGTATGAAGTCACAAGATTGCAAGTGAGATAATGTCTAGGATATCACTCTGTAAACTCTGAAGCAACATATGATATAAAATAGTTTAATTGTTATAATGTTGTTCACAGTTAAAAAGTTACCATTTTATGAATCACAAACCTAAATGTAAAAGTTAAAACTAAAACGTCCAGAAGGAAACACAGGAAAAACAATCTTTATAATCCTGGGTCAGGGAAAGATTTCTTAGAGACAACATTAAAAGTACAATCCATAATAGAATTATTGATAAATGGCACTATTTCAAAATGAAAAACGACTGCCCTTTGAAAGACATTATTAAAAAAACAACAAACAAGCCACGGATTAGGAGAAAATATTTGCCAAACACAAATATTTCTCCAGATCTCATGACAGCGCGGTAATAGAGGGAAAAACTCAATCAAAAGTGGGGGAAATATTTGAGTAATACTTTGCCAGAGAAGACACGTAGATGGCCAGTAAGCACCTGAAAAGATCTCAATGTCACTAGTCACTAGAGAAATGACCTTCCCACCACAAGACATCTCTGTACGTCTACTAGCATAACGACAGCAATATCAGACACCCAGAGAAAGTGGAAAACACCAAATGTTGGTGTGGAGGAGGGGCAGCCAGAATTCTCCTACCCTGCTGGTGGTAACGTACAGTAGCTACAACCACTCTGGACAACAGGCTGGCAATTTCTTGTAATGTGAAACAATTACCATCATACAATGCAGCCACCCCACTCCTAAGTATTTCCCCCAGAGAAATAAAAACCTATATTCGTACAAAAACCTATACACAAATATTTATAATCACTCTAGTCCTAACACTCAAAATCTGGAAACAACCGAAATGTCATTCCCCGGGTGAATGGATGAACAAACTGTAGGGCATCTATATAATGGGAGACTGTTCCACGGTGAAGGAAACGAACTTCTCGTATATGTAACACAACGGACGGTTCTCAAGCGCAATCTTCTAATGGAAGAAGACGGACACCAGTTGCTGTATTACAGGATTATGATGATAGGAGTTTGTTGAAATGGCAAAACTGTATGGGCAAAAACCCAGCAGCGGTTGCCAGGGCTGGAGATGGGGAAGAGGCTGGTGGCAGAGGAGCGCGGGAGGATTGTGCAGGTGCTGAAACCGGTCCACATTTTTTTTTTTAATTTTATCTATTTATTCGACAGACAGAGATCACAAGCAGGCAGAGAGGCAGGCAGAGAGAGAGGAGGAAGCAGGCTCTTTGCTGAGCAGAGAGCCCGAGGCGGGGCTTGATCCCAGGACCCTGAGATCATGACCTGAGCCGAAGGCAGCGGCTTAACCCACTGAGCCACCCAGGCGCCCCAAAACCGGTCCACATTTTGATAGTGGTAGTGGGCACGCCACTATAGGCATCTGTCAAAACCCATAGAACTGTCCACTAAAGAAGGTGAATTTTAACTTATGGAAGTTAGATCTCAATAAACCTAGGTCTAGGAGGGAGGAGTCAAGATGGCGGAGAAGTAGCAGCTGAGACTACTTCAGGTAGCAGAGATCAGCTAGATAGCTTATCTAAAGATTGCAAACACCTACAAATCCAACGGGAGATCGAAGAGAAGAAGAACAGCAACTCTAGAAACAGAAAATCAACCACTTTCTGAAAGGCAGGACTGGCGGAGAAGTGAATCCAAAGCGACGGGAAGATAGACCGCGGGGGGAGGGGCCAGCTCCCGGCAAGCGGCGGAGCAGCGGAGCACAAAATCGGGACTTTTAAAAGTCTGTTCCGCTGAGGGACATCGCTCCAGAGGCTTAACCGGGGTGAAGCCCACGCGGGGTCAGCGTGGCCTCAGGTCCCGCAGGGTCACAGAAGGATCGGGGGTGTCTGAGTGTCACAGAGCTTACAGGTATTAGAACGGGGAAGCCGGCTACAGAGACAGAGCCGAGGAGTGAGCTCTAAGCTCGGGGTTACCTTGAACCGGTCGCAGGCTCGGTCAGCTCGGGGTGCGGCCGGAGGCAGGGTGACGGGAGTAGATCGGCGCTGTTCTCTGAGGGCGCACTGAGGAGTGGGGCCCCGGCCTCTCGGCTCCTCCGGGCCGGACACCGGGAGGCCGCCGTCTTCATTCCCGCCCTCCGGACTCTACAGAAAGCGCTCAGGGAACAAAAGCCCCGAAAGCGAACCCGAGCGGATGACTCAGCCCGGCCCCGGGTAAGGGCGGTGCAACTCCGCCCGGGGCAAAGACACTTGAGAATCACTACAACAGGCCCCTCCCCCAGAAGATCAACAAGAAGCCCAGCCAGGACCAAGTTCACCTACCAAGGAGTACAGTTTCAATACCAAGGAGAGCAGCGGAATTCCAAAGGAGGAGAAAGCAAAGCCGGAGCTCATGGCTTTCTCCCCATGATTCTTTAGCCTTGCAGTTAATTTAATTTTTTTTTCTTTTTCAACTTATTTTTCTTCTTCTGCTAAATTTTCTTAACTTTTACCCTTTCCTTTTTTAACGTTTTTTTAACTAGTTTATCTAATATATATATATATATTTTTTTCCTTTTTATATTTTTTCTTTATTGGTTTTTTTTTAATTGTTTCTTTTTTTTTCTTTTTCTTTTTTTTTTTTTTTTCTTCTTTCTGAACCTCTTTTTATCCCCTTTCTCCCCCCTCATGATTTGGGATCTCTTCTGATTTGGCTAAAGCATATTTTCCTGGGGTTGTTGCCACCCTTTTAGTATTTCACTTGCTCCTTCATATACTCTTATCTGGACAAAATGACAAGGCGGAAAAATTCACCACAAAAAAAAGAACAAGAGGCAGTACCAAAGGCTAGGGACCTAATGAATACAGACATTGGTAATATGTCAGATCTAGAGTTCAGAATGACGATTCTCAAGGTTCTAGCCGGGCTCGAAAAAGGCATGGAAGATATTAGAGAAACCCTCTCCGGAGAGATAAAAGCCCTTTCTGGAGAAATAAAAGAACTAAAATCTAACCAAGTTGAAATCAAAAAAGCTATTAATGAGGTGCAATCAAAAATGGAGGCTCTCACTGCTAGGATAAATGAGGCAGAAGAAAGAATTAGTGATATAGAAGACCAAATGACAGAATAAAGAAGCTGAGCAAAAGAGGGACAAAAAGCTACTGGACCATGAGGGGAGAATTCGAGAGATAAGTGACACCATAAGACGAAACAACATTAGAATAATTGGGATTCCAGAAGAAGAGGAAACAGAGAGGGGAGCAGAAGGTATATTGGAGAGAATTATTGGAGAGAATTTCCCCAATATGGCAAAGGGAACAAGCATCAAAATCCAGGAGGTTCAGAGAACCCCCCTCAAGATCAATAAGAATAGGTCCACACCCTATCACCTAATAGTAAAATTTACAAGTCTTAGTGACAAAGAGAAGATCCTGAAAGCAGCCTGGGAAAAGAAGTCTGTAACATACAATGGTAAAAATGTTAGATTGGCAGCAGACTTATCCACAGAGACCTGGCAGGCCAGAAAGAGCTGGCATGATATATTCAGAGCACTAAACGAGAAAAACATGCAGCCAAGAATACTATATCCAGCTAGGCTATCATTGAAAATAGAAGGAGAGATTAAAAGCTTCCAGGACAATCAAAAACTGAAAGAATTTGCAAATACCAAACCAGCTCTACAGGAAATACTGAAAGGGGTCCTCTAAGCAAAGAGAGACCCTAAAAGTAGTAGATCAGAAAGAAACAGAGACAATATACAATAACAGTCACCTTACAGGCAATACAATGGCACTAAATTCATATCTCTCAATACTTACCCTGAATGTTAATGGGCTAAATGCCCCAATGAAAAGACACAGGGTATCAGAATGGATAAAAAAACAAAACCCATCTATATGTTGCCTACAAGAAACTCATCTTAAACCTGAAGACACCTCCAGATTTAAAGTGAGGGGGTGGAAAAGAATTTACCATGATAATGGACATCAGAAAAAAGCAGGAGTGGCAATCCTTATATCAGATCAATTAGATTTTAAGCCAAAGACTATAATAAGAGATGAGGAAGGACACTATATCATACTCAAAGGAACTGTCCAACAAGAAGATCTAACAATTTTAAATATCTATGCCCCTAACGTGGGAGCAGCCAACTATATAAACCAATTAATAACAAAATCAAAGAAACACATCGACAATAATACAATAATCGTAGGGGACTTTAACACTCCCCTCACTGAAATGGACAGATCATCCAAGCAAAAGATCAACAAGGAAATCAAGGCCTTAAATGACACACTGGACCAGATGGACATCACAGATATATTCAGAACATTTCATCCCAAAGCAACAGAATACACATTCTTCTCTAGTGCACATGGAACATTCTCCAGAATAGATCATATTCTCGGTCCTGAATCAGGTCTCAACCATTATCAAAAGATTGGAATCATTCCCTGCATATTTTCAGACCACAATGCTCTGAAGCTAGAACTCAATCACAAGAGGAAATTTGGAAAGAACCCAAATACATGGAGACTAAACAGCATCCTTCTAAAGAATGAATGGGTCAACCAGGAAATTAAAGAAGAGTTGAAAAAATTCATGGAAACAAATGACAATGAAAACACAACGGTTCAAAATCTGTGGGACACAACAAAGGCAGGCCTGAGGGGAAAATATATAGCGGTACAAGCCTTTCTCAAGAAACAAGAAAGGTCTCAGGTACACAACCTAACCCTACACCTAAAAGAGCTGGAGAAAGAACAAGAAAGAAACCCTAAACCCAGCAGGAGAAGAGAAATCATAAAGATCAGAGCAGAAATCAATGAAATAGAAACCAAAAAAACAATAGAACAAATCAACGAAACTAGGAGCTGGTTCTTTGAAAGAATTAATAAGATCGATAAACCCCTGGCCAGACTTATCAAAAAGAAAAGAGAAAGGACCCAAATGAATAAAATCATGAATGAAAGAGGAGAGATCACAACGAACACCAAAGAAATACAGACAATTATAAGAACATACTATGAGCAACTCTACGTCAACAAATTTGACAATCTGGAAGAAATGGATGCATTCCTAGAGACATATAAACTACCACAACCGAACCAGGAAGAAATAGAAAGCCTGAACAGACCCATAACCAGTAAGGAGATTGAAACAGTCATCAAAAATCTCCAAACAAACAAAAGCCCAGGGCCAGATGGCTTCCCAGGGGAATTCTACCAAACATTTAAAGAAGAACTAATTCCTATTCTCCTGAAACTGTTCCAAAAAATAGAAATGGAAGGAAAACTTCCAAACTCATTTTATGAGGCCAGCATCACCTTGATCCCAAAACCAGACAAGGATCCCATCAAAAAAGAGAACTACAGACCAATATCCTTGATGAACACAGATGCGAAAATTCTCGCCAAAATACTAGCCAATAGGATTCAACAGTACATTAAAAGGATTATTCACCACGACCAAGTGGGATTTACTCCAGGGCTGCAAGGTTGGTTCAACATCCGCAAATCAATCAATGTGATACAACACATTAATAAAAGAAAGAACAAGAACCATATGATACTCTCCATAGATGCTGAAAAAGCATTTGACAAAGTACAGCATCCCTTCCTGATCAAAACTCTTCCAAGTGTAGGGATAGAGGGCACATACCTCAATATTATCAAAGCCATCTATGAAAAACCCACCGCAAATATCATTCCCAATGGAGAAAAACTGAAAGCTTTTCCGCTAAGGTCAGGAACACGGCAGGGATGTCCGTTATCACCACTGCTATTCAACATAGTACTAGAAGTCCTAGCCTCAGCAATCAGACAACAAAAGGAAATTAAAGGCATCCAAATCGGCAAAGAAGAAGTCAAAGTATCACTCTTCGCAGACGATATGATACTATATGTGGAAAACCCAAAAGACTCCACTCCGAAACTGCTGGAACTTGTACAGGAATTCAGTAAAGTGTCAGGATATAAAATCAATGCCCAGAAATCAGTTGCATTTCTCTACACCAACAACAAGACAGAAGAAAGAGAAATTAAGGAGTCCATCCCATTTACAATTGCACCCAAAACTATAAGATACCTAGGAATAAACCTAACCAAAGAGACTAAGAATCAATAAACCTAGGTCTAAACTATCATTTTGGACATTTGCATTATAAATGTATTACGTATGCATGTGCCTAGATGTGTATTCTCTCTTTTCGAGGGCAGGATATACACATTTCTCTTGAAGGGTCCACACAACAACAAACTGGTGAAAATGGTTGTCTCTAGGAGAACAACCAGAGAGTTGGGACATAGGATTGGAAGGGAGACTTAATTTTCATAGCATACCTTTTTTGGGTCATTTTAAATACTGTATAAATAGACAAATTATTTAAAAATAAATGAAAGCATTAAGGATCACCCTGCTGGGCTGCCTGCTTTTTTTTTTTTTTTAAGATTTTATTTATTTGACAGACAGAGATCACAAGTAGGCAGAAAGGCAGGTGCGGGGGGGGGGGAGAAGCAGGCTCCCCGCCGAGCAGAGAGCCCGACGCGGGGCTCGATCCCAGGACCCTGAGATCATGACCTGAGCCGAAGGCAAAGGCTCAACCCACTGAGCCACCCGGCACCCTCTGCCTGTTCCTTTTATGGTGACTTTTCAGCCCCCGAAAGAGTTTAATTACGGGCTCTGTCATCGACCGGTGGGGATGTTAAGGAGGGTGCTCCTGCTGTAGGGAAGGAGCTTTGACCTGATCTTCTTACCCAGCTCTAGAATCTGACAAGTCTGATTTCATCAACTCTTCCCGAGAAGCCTCTATCCTTTCCGGGCCATCTTCCTGGTACATGTTCAGTGGCGACTGGTATTTTCTTCATACACTTGCTGTCTATCCTCTCCTGTACACACCCACAGGACTGCCGGTGTCAGTTTCCTCCAACAAAGATCACACCGCTGCTCGGCTTAGAGCCATCTGCTGCTCCTCTCCGCTTACATGTCCCTTAGGCTGCAACATGAGACCTTTCAGAACTGGAAATGAAACGGGGAGGCGGGTGGGAGTCCCAAACTATTTGCTTCTATTCACCTCCTGCCAGGCTTAAAGCAAAAGTAAGCATCCCACACTTTTCCAGAGATGCATCTCTCAAAATTCTATACTTCATATATGCTGTATCTCTCCATCTGACAAAACTGTATTTTACTATCCATTAGATGAACTCCTATCTCACCCTAAAACCTGTTTAAATATCACGTCCTTTGTGAAATCTGTGATTCTCCCACACGTAGCTGCTGTTCAATCCCTTCTACTCCCCTCGCACTGGATTTATAGCATTATTAGGTCATTTATCATAATATGTGCTAATTTTTCTGCTTGAAGGTCTGATCTCCTCCACTAAACAGTGAGCTTCTTGAGGACAGGGCCCAAAGCTTATATATCTTTTTGTGCCCAGCACAGCACCAGAAACATGAATGCTTATTTCTCCCCCATATTTTTATCTGACAGTAGGTACATAAAACATATGCACATGCACACGTACACGTACACGTACACACACACACACACACACATTTCTTGAATGAAAATGTGGATGAGTTCCAATGTCACACACTTGGAGGGCAAGGAAGAAATAGGAATATAGTCAGAGCCATGAGCTGGCGTCTCCAATATCTTACCGTCCTGGAATGTGTCATTAATTGCAACGACAGCCTGGAAGGGCTTGGTCAGTTCGGCCCCTTGTGCTGAGCTGAGAACAACCACAAACGTCTCCAGCCCTTCAATTACTGGATACTGAGTGTCATCTAAGATACTCAAGGTGCAATACTAGAAGAAGAAAACCGAGATGTTAGACCTAGTGCGGTGATCATTTTGCAATACACTACGTCATTATGTTATATACCTGGAATTAACATATGTCAATTACGTCTTGATTTAAAAATAATATAAATATAAGAAGAACAATCAAAGTAAACCTTACAGAATGTCCGACACACAGCACCCACTTGCCTTCGGAAGAGCAGCACAGAGATGATAACTTGCTTTCTCTGGTGGTCTTACAGTAAGTCTTTCTAATCCATAAAATAATAGTTTCTTAATTACAAACCCTTAAGTGTTTTGTCTCTAGATGTTTACATCAACAGAGTGTAGTTCCCATCCTCAATCTGTGGTGATGGATATTAGATGCTGACAATGTCACTTGGAGAGTCTGTAGAAGACCTCTCTGGCTTTATTCTCTTGTTTGCACAGTGGTAAGGCAAGGATGGTTTAGACTCCTTCATGGAGTTTGGGGAGCAGAACAGAGACAACATTACAGGCCCGTCTGGCCTTTGGCTGCTCTGTGCTCACCTGCTCAGTGACACCCGGCCCAAATTCCACCTTCCTAGAGCTGGGGACATAGTCAACTCCCGGAGTGGCGGACGCTGGGTCTGAGGGCCGTGTTGCACACCAGACAGAAGTGAAGGTAGAAAGATCAGTTCCATGACGAATAACTGGAATCTTCACTGTACCTAAATGGAGATCCATAGAGATGTCAATGGTCACCATTGGGCCAGAAGCCAGTGGGTATTCAGAACAGTGTTCTCCCTCGCAGTGGTAGAGCTTTACGCTGGGAGCCCGTCTAAGCCAACTTCAGTGGCGCTCCTGTGTTCCCTCTGAGGAAGGCCGGGAGGTATCCCTACCCACATCTTACCGACACTAAGATCAAGAGCAGACCTGGAGGAGGGCCTCACGGAGGTGGTACTGGAGAGACAGCCCTTAGGGGAGAGTGGTTTTGTGGTTTCAGGAAAGACACCATTCACAGGAGAAAAACAAACTGGAGAGGGCCCATTGAAAAACATCTCAAGCCTATTTTGGGAGAAGAAACTTAGAGACTAGGGCCTCAGGGATGAGCTAGAAAATAGTCAATTAAGAAAGAACCAGCTAGGGGACTCCATGGGGCCTGAAGCTGAATGTTTCTAATTAAAAGTTCCTAACTGGGTTGATTTCCCCATTTTATTTGAGTGCTGCACACGTCGTTACTTAAACCATATGTGCTATCGCTTATCTTAGGAACGAAGCTCATCTTCTGGTCCACTGTAACATCACACTTTGTCGTGTCCTAACAATATACATGTAGATTTTTAGCGATGTTCACAAGCAAGGTCAGAGAAAAGCTACATGAAAATCCCATTGATCATACTTTTTGTCAATAAGTTGTGAGCTGACAGTAGTCATGGCTGAGCACTCAGTGTAGAGGAGAGGAAACGGTATAGGAGAGGTCAGGGTTCTAATCCCAGCTCTGCCATGTTAGCCACTGATCTTTGATGCTTTACTTCACCTTTCTGAGCCTCCATTTGCTCTTCTGTGTAACGTTCTCTTTTCTACAGAACATAAACGAGAAAGCATGGAAAGCCGATGGCCGGGTGCCTGGCGTTCTGTAAGTGCCTGGAAATATGAGTTCCCATGCTCCCTCATTCACCTTCAGACAGGTGAATGGCCTTGACCAGGTGGCTCAGGTCCGTGCGTGTTCAGCACAGCTGCGGCTCCTTCTGGCAGCACGTCTGCTAGCGGCGTACAGACGACTTTGAGACCTTCGTGGAGCCAAAAGAGGGAAGGAGCCTGGGTGGAAGAAATCTGCCCACGGACTGCTTTGGAGTGTTATATGAATGCGAAAGTTTCTTTGGCCAGGACACTGAAACTTCGGAATTTATTTGCTCTGGCAGCTGGCAGCACGCTAAATAACTTACCTCCGTCCTCAGCAGATCACAACTTCTGATTTCAGAGGCCAACAGGCTTAGCATCATGCCCTCCTTCCAGACCACAGAGATCCAGCAAAGAATCTCTGAGCCAGATCCGTCCCTGCCATCAGGAGCCAGGGCAAGGAAAGGGAATGGAATTCCCTACTCTGCACTACCTTTCATTCTTGGTCTTATTATTATAGGTCTCGGGCCGACAACAGTGTCGCTGAGGAATGTCATTCTCAAATGTCTTAAGAACATTCTGAAAACTACAAGGAAATTGTCCAAGAACGGGGTCAGGACATGGGTGATGGAGTCCCAGAGATGCTCTCTATTACCTGCATCCTCACTGACAGTGAAAGCCGTGTTGCCCAGGGACACGGTGGAGGCGTCGTTGGGACCACTAATGAGCACCTTGGCCGATGCCACCCGTCCAATGCGAGCGTTGTTGGAAGCTTCTGCCAGGACAATCTCGAACTCCTCTTCTTCTTCATACTCACTGTCATCAATGAGCATGACATCACAGGTGGACATGGTGACACCAGGCCCGAATATCACACGGCTGTCAGGAGACAGCCCTCTAGATTTAAAATCCGAGCCCGATTCTAGAGCATAGAGGCTACTTCCCATAGCTGACTTCGGGACTGTGTAGCAAACTGCAGAAACGATGCTGCTTGAGTCCCCTGAAATACAGACGGTGAGAAAATGAGCGCATTTGAGCGAGTGCATCACAAATTCAGAAATCTCTGATAATTTGGTAAGCTTGCTTCCCTCTGACACATTCTATCACTGCTTCTGTTCCGACGCGGACATGAACCCTTCCTGCACGGCAGCTCCTTAAGCCTGTGGGATAAACCACATGAGGCTTTAACATACCCCAGACACTTCACCAAACAATTTAAAATGGATTTCCTATTCTGTGAATTTTGTGCTCTGTTAATTCACAAGACTCATTGCTCACCATCTATGACCACAGTGGGGAGAAAGATAAGAGACATATTTGGTACTTCAAGTAGCAAAGTAATTGTGTCCCAAAGGTAGTGCTCTGAGCACAGTTCACCGCCTTTCTGAATAAACTTATGCACTTTAATTCCCAGGGAGAAATCAGCTTGTTTAAAAAAAGAAAAACAAAACAAAATAAAACCTGCCTCTCTGTACAAATGACTTTACTTATTAGTGCTGCCATGTCCCCGGAAGACAGCCTGTTCTGGTCCTGGCTTGCTGGCCCAGAGCAATCAATGGGGCTTGCTTGTTTTCCAAGGGGCATCAGCAAGGGTTTGTGCTATCTACAGTATTTGTTACACGAATACCCAGTCAGCAGATTCCATACTAAACCTGACATCATCACTTACAGTCATGTTCGGGCTTTGAATGGGGATTTAATATCCATGACTTTTAAGGTTTCAGTATTGCACAATCACAAAAGCACATGATATTTGTTTTGTTTTCAATCCCTCAAGCATTGCCCTTTATCCCTCGCACATGGCTTATTTCTCATCTGAGCTCCGTACATGACACTCATGTAGGAAAACCTTTAAATATATTTCTGTCTTCCAAAGCTAAGATGAGAAGCCAGTTCTTACAAACTTCCCTCCTTGACCAAGGCTACTAAATATTTGATAGACTGGGTGATTGATTAAGAATCCTAAACTCATGAATAATTTGCAAGGCCAAATATAACCAGTCTTCTAGTCCCATTAAAGAATAAATGGGAGTGCTAACAACTTGAACTAAGAAGAGAAGCCTTCTGATAGTACTCACTAGAGGTAGGATCGTTAGTAGGGTTGTTCTGGGAATTTAAATAAGCTAATACATATAAAGCACTTACACACAGAAGTTAATATGACACATGAGCACTTGGCACATAGAATGAACTCGAAAAATGCTAGCTGCTATTAGAGCTCCTTGTCACCTTTGGCACCAACAGACCTTTTCTTTCAATAGGTGCAAACAGAAAACCAGCGCTCTCGTTGACCCGGTAGGTCTTCTTATCAAACTCTAATGTGGGCTCGTCCTCAGTGTCATTGATAATGACCTTCGCCTGGGTGAATTCCCCTAATAGGGCATATGCTGGCATGCTGAGCTCCACGGTGAAACTCTCCACGTTCTCAAACACATCATCATCATTGATAACAATGGTGCAGGACTTGGTGTCCTCTCGCTCATCAAACTGCACCTGTCACAAAGCAAATAACAAGGAGTACTACTGTGCCTCAGATTCCCCTGCTCGTCCCCCAAGAGCATCATTGGAAGACAGAGGACCCAAGGTTAATGGCAGAACATTGAACGAAACAGCTGGTCCTTCCACCTCAGCTTCCTGCTGTATCACCTGGAACCCATGGCTACCTCTTCCTATCCATCTACATGTTGGAGCTGATTTACTGCATAGGGACCGGGGGACGACGGCATCTCTTACTTTTTGGTGACTGTAGAAGAACATGTTGGTAACTATTTATATCTTGTTTCGTTAATTCATTTGGGATAGCAAGAGTCATTTGATTGCTCAGATCCCCTTCTATTTGTGGAAAGTTTACCTGGAAAGATCTTTGAACTTGGAGTGTGAAATTCTGGCCTTAAGCTGGGTTAGTTTATGAATCTCTACAAATGTCAGATTCCTCATCGGCTAAATAACAATTTCACATACTTACATCATATATTTACTCGGAGGACTATAAGACACAATGTATTACGAAAGTGAGAAGTATATTTTAAAGCACTGAACAAAGGTGAACCGTTATCCTTACCACCATCCACACGCTGCTTACACAACCAAAACTGACACAGAATCCCAGTGTACGGAATGATGGAGTTCGAAGCCACAGAAAGTTACATTATGAACAAGCCAGACTGAATTTTAACTTTATATTTAACTAAATCCCTTGCCATTAAGATGGGCTAGATCTATAATGTAAATGAATTTAGCTCGTTACAAAACAGAGAACTTATTTTATAGTCACACAATTGTGAACTTGCACGGATTTATTCTGGATTTTACTGTGCAAGATAAAGACAAAACCTTGAAAAGGAACCAGGGTTATGGATTTACCCAAAACTAAAAGGGTAGGAAACAGGCCTGGACCACACTTTGTATAAACTGAGAAAGCTAAAATGTGTAAAATAGTCATAAACCTCTAGGGACACACAAATCTAAAAAATACATAATTTTCATCAGCAGAAAATTACTATTCCATATCTAATCAAGTAATCAAATTTAGTTTTACTAAGCTCCCCATTTGAAAACACTCCCAACTAAATGAATCACCCCTAGATCTCTACGTAGTTATAGAACCCACCGCCTTTTGTCTTTCCTGAACAAACACCAGTACGAGCTCTTTCTCATTACTTTGCTAAAAGACTCCTGGGCTTAGATGTTCTTTTCTAATTCCTCATTTAAATTTGACCTCAGATGAGCTAAAATGCCTCAAAGAGAGAGCCTGCTCCCCTTTACAGAGATTTATGCTGTCATAAGAATAGTGAAATTACTTTGCAAAAACATTGAAGAAATAGCTAGTAAGTGCCGGCATTGTCCCATGTGCCAAAGGTGACAAACATGGGGTATCCTGCCATAGAGGAGTTGACTATGTAAGTCCTCCTCCTTTCTCTTGTGTTCACTCTCTTCTCTCTGTCTGCTTCATCCCCATCCCCGTGCTGGTTCCCACTCCTCTGGTGGAGACCTGTCCAGGCACCTCCACCCCAGCGGCTCTCACGGGGACCTCAACACAGCTATCCCTTCACGTCTCAGGCACCTCATGCTTGGCCTGTCCCAAGCACAGTCCAGACCAGCCCCTCTCCAAACCTGCTCCTGGGATGATGTCCCCCTCCCGGCAAGGGGCGTCACCATCCATCCCGCTTCTGCCCACTTTCTAATCTGCTGTGAAGTCCTATCGGTTCTCACTCATCTGCTCAATCCACCACTCGCCTCCAGCTTTGCTTCGTAACTGACATCATGCGCCCATCGTCTCTCACCCAGCCTATCCCGAGAGACTCCTGACCATCCCCACCCTCTCTCTTCCCTTCCTTCAGTTAGAGAAGACGAGGGGAGAGAAAGGCCTTGGATCCTAAAGGCCGCGTGTAGAACACCACGCCTCGGAGACCGTTTTTGGTCATGAAGCAACATGTAAAGACTGAGAAGCTAAACAACCCAACTTCTGCAGTTAAAACTTCCCCGAGGAGTAGACAGACTGGGAAGACCTATGCCCTGTGGGAAGGAAAGGCAGGAAAGTCACTTGAGGAAGGGCGCCAACGGAAAGGGAGGTGGGATAAAATGAGGGAGGGTGCCACACTTGCAACCGGCACGGGGCAGCTGTGGCTGGTGCCTGCTAGCGACCAACAGTCAGAGGCCCCCTTGCCCCCTACCTGGCCGGCGTACTCCACGTAGTCCTGCTGTCCGCGTTGGGAGCCAACCCTGGAGTTGGAGCTGGCGGTGCCTTGCTCCGTACGACACAGGACGATGGCGTACTGGTTCAGGTTCCCACTCCTCTGCACTGTGACGCTGACAGATCCCGCTGTCTCACTGACATTGTAGCTAGAAACACACAAAAAGGCGGTCTCGGAGATCCTGGGCTGGGGCTTCGAAGAATCCCTTGTGGAACGCCTGTCTCTTCGGGTTGACTGTGGTGTCAGGCACCTCAGAGAACAGGACGGTTGGCTTCTCGAAGAAGCCGGGTTATAAAGTGAGGAAACGTGTTCACCTAGGACAGTCATGGCACCCAGGGACCAAGTACGCTGTGGAGGCGGAATGGTATCTGCCCCGTTTTCAGAGTGAGTTGAAAGAGATCCAGAAGACGGGCAGTGCGAGGAGCTATGCACTTTCAAAACAAAGTGCATTTCAAAACAAAGAGGAATGATGATCTCTCCCTAGTGTGGTAGAGCAACTAGAACCATGGGTTCTTAGGGAAGACAGAGGCTTGGAAGACAGCTGATGACTTCTCTCAGGTGGGAACCAACTGGACTGGAAGCGTGCAAGGGAGTCAGGGCGGTGGCAGGGACAAGAAAATAAGAATGGGGCCTGGGAACAAAGGTGTTTAGACAAGCGGAGCTTTGTGACACTGGGGAGTGACAAGGTGCTGTAGACTAACCGTGTGCCCCAGATTCACATGTTGAAATCCTACCTCCAATGTGCTGATGTCTGGGAGGTAATTAGGTCGTGAGGGTAGAGCCCTCGTGAATGGGATTGGTGCCCTGAGACAAGAGGTCCCACGGAGCTCCCTGGTCCTTCCACCACGTGGGGCACAAGGAGATGACAGCTGCCTCTGAACCAGGAAGAGGTTCCTCACTAGACACCGAATCTGTCAGCACCTTGATCTAGGACTTCCCAGCCTCCAGGACTATGAGGAATAAATCTGTGCTGTTTATAAGCCATCTAGGCTGTGGCATTGTCAGAACAGCTCAAACAGACCAGGACGTAGGGTTAACTTAGCTGCTGCGACGCGCTTGTAGTGCTTTGGTAGGTAGAAGACAAACTGTCCATGAGCGAGTGGGGCCTGAGCTGGGCCTTGTGTTTCATCACTGAGGTTGAGTATTGGGCTGGGGCTTCTGTCTTATTGTGGTGAGGGCTGCCAGCAAAGTGCCTCTGACGGGTCAGTCCTCAGTGCCAGCGCTGGGACACTCTGCGCGATTCAGCCCATTAAACATTGGTGGGCTGTCCAGAAAAAGTGATCAGACTGTCCACTTATTTAATTGTTAAGGAGATACAAACAGGAGGGAAATAACAGCAAAACGTGTGTGTGTGTGTGTGTGTGTGTCTATATATGTATGTCTATATGTATGTCTATACATACACACATACACACACACACATATGTGTGTATATAGACATACACACACACACTGAATATAATATTCCACTAAATTCTCTGAGTCTGTGTGAATAAGAGTGCACAGCCCAGGTCTAGGGCACATGAAATCAAGTTTGTATGTTATCCCCCACCTCCATTCCAATTTTCATCTGAATTATCATGAACTTGCTTTCTTAGAATAGTGAGTCTCTGAAATGTAGACTTAAAGAATTATTTGCTCCACAAAATTATAATCCTAGTTATAATGTGGGCTATAAAATCAGTACTGTGCTTGCCTACCTTTACCAAAACTGGTGTCTGTTTGCCTCTCAACACCAGCCCCCCAACCCAAAGACTACAAAAACACCTTAGAGAGTATCTATATTAAGCTATGAATCTGTCCCAAAGGACATATAATCCTACGAACACCAAAGGAGCTAGGGGAGAACACAAGCCCGAGAACAGAGAATGTAGAGGGTGCGGCCCAGATGCTCTTATTACGGGTCAGTGACTACTTTCAGCTAGTATTGATGTGTATTTTGTTTCTTATCAGTTCTAGTGGATTACCTTTGAAAACTTGAAGCAAAAACACTCGTAGGAGACGCAGTACAGCACAATGGCTGAGATCACTGAGCTTCAGTCTTAGTTTTACTGCTTATTAGCTACGTGACTTCGGGTAAATTAGTTAACCTCTCTCCGTCTCCATTGCTTTGTTCTTGCGGGGACAACAACAGCACTGCTTTCACAATTGCAAGTATTAAACAAGATGATGTATGTCAAGTGCCTGGTATGTTTAGTATTAAAAACATTTGGTGACATTAATTATTTTTATTATCATTATCTCCTGCCACCACCATCATCAGATGACCAGAGCAGACCCCCACGTATTTCGATCTGATCTCTGCTTGCCTGATTCACTTCTCAAGAACAAACACCAATAACCCTTGTACCTGGTATATTTAAAGCTGATGAGGGACCACTGAACGTGGAAGACATTGTCGCTGACCACATTGGGTTTACTGTCTTTCACCAGAAACTGAAAACTATCCATCATCTCACGGATCTTCTCCTCATGTAACACGTAACGGATCAATCCCAAGTTCACATCCTCTGAGAGAAAAAACACAGTATGAATTAACCCGGGGAGGGAAAGACAGCCTCATAGGTTACATGCTGACATACCCAGCTTATTCTTCTAATGGGTTGTAGACAGAACTTAATTTCCCAGGAACCAAAAGGGATAGTAATCTTAAAAATAAATAAGTGTGTCTGCCAGATTTAATAAAACCCCATAGCTCCGTGTGACAAAGAGCTGTCTTTATCCAGGAAATACCGCGATGCTATTGTAAAATAAGAATCCCAGGATCATGGCAAAAAAGTACCTTAATGAGTCTCTCTGGAATTCTAAAGGCAAATCTGAGAGCTGGGAAAGAGTCTTTGACTCCATCCTTGGACACACATGTTCACACTCACCCCTACTTCCTTCTAAATAAAGTTCTTTGAAGGTATGTGCTACTATGAGAAGCTGGGGTTGAATTAAAACAGCCCGTACACATGGCACCAATTAAAGTTTCTCTTCTAGGAGAGAACACAAGACTGGGAACAGGGAGACGAGGGAAATACGGTGCCTGAGTTGTAAGGGGCAGTTTTGGCAATGACTGCTCAAGGTCAGGTCCATCCGCAAAAGAAGCCTGAAGAGTCTGACATGCTTACAAGACTACTAAAATACAGGGACGCCTGGGTGGCTCAGTCAGGTAAGCGGCTGCCTCCAGCTCAGGTCATGATCCCAGGGTCCTGGGATCGAGTTCCGCATTGGGCTCCTTGCCCAGTGGGGAGCCTGTTCTCTCTCTGCCTCTGCCTGCACTTCTACCTGTTTGTGCATGTGCCCTCACTCTCTCTCTCTGAAAAATAAATAAATAAAATCTTAAAAAAAAAAAGACTACTAAAATAAAAAATGGTCCACTTGATGTGACTCAAAATAGGAAAATATTTCTGTTGAGTAATATACCCCTGGTGATTTTAATTTCTTTGCTGAAGACTTAAGAAACAACCCATGACCCTTCGAGAACAAAATTAAGCCACAAAGGATCACAGATATTTCATAAAGTATGGTTGTTGTTTTTGTTCTTTGTTTTGAAAGAAAACCAAGCATATTGCACACTTGAAACTAATTGAACATTGGTGTCAACCATGCTTCAATTAAAAAAAGAAGAAGAAAAGCAATCAACATCACAGGCTCTTTCCACTAAATCTCGCCAAAACCTAAAACAATCTGGGAACTGAACAGGCATGGTAGAGACAATTTTGTTTTCCTTTTGCCATAACTGAGAATATTAGGAAAAAGAAATCAGGAGAAGTAAAAATCCAAAGTTGGATGGCTAGACACTAAATGATCTATTTGTTTGCAAATAAATGACTTGTTAGCTAGAAGTGGTTGTGAGAAACATCTGGGAGGCAGGGAAAGCGATTTCTCCCATCTCTCAGCTCCCATCTCCGGTTCTCCTCACCCTGTGTGAAAGTGACAGCAGCTCTGTCCGGCTGTAGCTTGTTCTCCACGTAGCCGTGTTTGGGGCCCGCTGTTATCTCATAGACGAGATGCTGGTCCTCTGTGTCTGGGTCCATGGTCAGCAGTTCCTTCTTGGTGATCAAGTTGGTTGCCTGGAATAGAAACCCATTAAATGTGATTCCTGAGGTGGGACTAAAGCCAGACCAGGACCCTCTGACTCAGAATTAGTTCAGTTCAACAATGATTTACTGAGCGCATTTACTGCATGGAAAACTCTGTCAGGAAGGAAGAGACCACGAGGACTGCAGCCCTTCCAGCCTCTGTCCTTGAGATGTTCACACTTTCTTGGAAAAGAAAGGCTCATGAGCCGGGTAGTTGTGGCAAGAGCTGTAACGGGAGATACAAAGAGTACTGTGCACTTTTGGGGATGGGAGAGATTAATTCCAACTGGATCGGAGGAGGGATTTGAGGTGGCGGGATTTGAGTTTGGTCTTTAAGGAAGGTTTGAACTTTGAAATAATGATAAAATACAGAGAATGTGGCCATGTTATAGCCAATCACAATTCTTGAAATTGAGTAAGATAAATATATGATACCCCGATATTGCCCAAATATACTGGCTAAATTGTAAGTTACTCACTCACTCATTCATTCAACAACATTTAATAGGAGTAAAAAGGTCTGAAAGAAAAAGAGGGTGGTCAACAGTATTAAATAATAGATCTAGTAAGGGGCACCTGGGTGGCTCAGTGGGTTGAGCCTCTGCCTTTGGCTCAGGTCATAATCCCAGGGTCCTGGGATCGAGCCCTGAATCGGGCTCTCTGCTCAGCAGGGAGCCTGCTTCCCCCCTCTCTCTGCCTGCCTCTCTGCCTGCTGTGATCTCTCGCTCTCTCAAATAAATAAATAAAATACATTTTTAAAAAACAATGGATCTAGTAAAATAAGCACAGGTGTGTGACCTTTGGACTTGGCAAAATAAAGGTCATTATTGACTTTGGTTAAGAGTCATTGCAGTAGGATAGAAGGGAGAAGTAGAAAACCATCTGGAGAATGTTGATAAGAGAATGGGATGGCTCTGAATATGAGGAAGAAAACCAAATAAGGGATGAGAGGAAGCTGTAGTAAGTTAAAAAACCCCAACCAGTTCTATAGAAAGCTACCGCATAGCAGCTGCTCATACAGACGACTGATCAGCTCCATGGAGATGAGAAAATCCACACCCTAGAGGGAATACCCCTCGCAAAAGAAAAATCAGTTCTTGAGCTGAAGAAGTATGTGTGTTTGGGTGAGGATGCGGATTTAACGCTTGACAGGTCACCCGGTAAGAATCGTGGCTTACCTTAAAATGACAAAACTGGGATTTAGGAGCAGAAAGGAATTTCTAAACTAGAAGTCCTCTGAGGATACTCACCTACAAAATACCCACTTCTTTCCCATCTATGGCATATTCCAGATATTCCCTGAACCCCATCCTCCCCTTCTTCTAGTTAACAAACTTGTAGCTAAGCCAGCAAGAGACTCTATTCCCAGCCTCTCAGATGCAACAGATGGAGCCATAGAACTAAATTCTTTTCAGAATAATGTGAGCAGAAGTGATGTGTTTCGCTTCTGTATCACCTGCTTCCAACGGAGTTCCCTGCCCTCTGCTTCTCTGCTCTCTCCTGCCCACGGGCGGGAATCTCCAGGAACAGCTGAGGCATGTGGACTGTGCTGCCAACAGCAAGAACCCAGGGATGTCAGAATAATCAGACAGAAGGAATCTGGTCTCTGAAAGGTCATGTAGAGCCCGGGACTGCCCACTTACTGCCACCGCATATGTGAGAGAAAAAATAAACTTCTACCTTGTTCGAGCTTCTGTCTTTTGGGGGTCATTTTGTAAGAACATCTCAAACTATATACAATTGTAACCAAACTCATGGAGCGTGCCAGTCTTAGGAAAATCAGCTCCCTTAGGGAGGGGTAAACATGAGTTAAACTGGGCTTCTATCTCCATGTGGTCACAAATAAGGACTTAGCCCACATTGGTTCACGTGAGTGTGGCAGATGGAAAGGCCTTACCTTGCCATCCATGTACTCCAGCCACTGGAGCCCCAGGTTGGTGACAATTCTAGGAGTGCCATCATCAACCGGGAGGATGTCTACTTGGAAATGCTGAGGTGCTGCTGTCTTAACCTATGGGGGAAGTCAAAAGAGAAAAGTCATCATTCAAGGACATCTGAAATATGTCATGTCCTACCGCATACAAAGCTGGATCTCCTGACATCTGCTGGCACCTCAGAATGGGCAGCCCTGCCAGTGTCCATTGCTTATCACCCTTGGCATGAGGCACAAAGAACGCTGATTGATCAAGTGGGGACAATGTGAGAAGAAAAGTTGACTTTCACACACCCACGCATTCCTTAGATGGGTTCAATATTGCCCTGAGGTGAAACAGCAAACAGTATTTTCCTTTCAATAACTCCTGTCGAAATTTTCAGGAGAGGCAGACTGATCTTACCATTCACGTGCTAATGTCAGACTCTCCAGGTGGGATTCTGACAGGTGTGAGAAGAAATTTCATGGGAGGATATTTTCTTTCCTTTTTTTTTTTTTTCCGAGAGACAACTGTCCATATGGGGGGGAGGGGCAGAGGAAAGCATTTGTGGGACCAGTGAAAAGAACCTGGTCTAGAATTCCATTCTCATGCAGACACATGTACACACACACAGAACCTCTGCTTCTGGGACCATAAGGCCCGCGCCAGCGTGCAGGGCAGCGAGATGCTGGCTTCTCGGTCTTCGGCAACCCTCCTAAATAATTTCCATTTCAACAACAGTACAGTCCCTCTGGAGACCTACCATGACCTTTTATGTTTACCAGAGAGGAAGCCCTCTTGCTGATTCATCCTGAAATCTCTCTTCTCTTCTGAAAGTCAAATGAAGGGGGGAGCAGCCACGGTTCAGAAGGGAAAAAATAAAAGCAACGAGCCACCAGGTGGTGAAGCGGTGCGGACACCAAAATGGCAGGAGATCCCAAGAGCCGTCTCACGGACACCTGCGCCAGCAGACAATGACCTTCGTTCGGACTGTCGCTAGAGGATGCGGGGGATCTTGCTTCCAGAAAGGAATCATTCCCAATCAGCCTCCGGATAGGAAAGGACCGCACAGGACTGAGGGGCTGACCCTTCTGGTGTCCAGAAACGCAGCAGGGCGGGAGCGCTTGCTCAGCCACACTGCTTCTGAGCCAGACACGGACCTGAGAGTGCGGGCGGGTCCTCGGGCCCACCTTTCACCGCAGGCGCTATTGTTGCCAGAGGAGGGCGAGGACCCCCAGAGACCCGGCTGAGGAATGAAGCAGTGAGGAAAAACGGCGGCGATGGGGATGGAGAGGCCGCCTTCAAGTTTCTTCCGGACACCTGAACCTTGGAAGGGAGCGATTCTCTTAGGGAAGGAAAGCTCTGACAAAAACTGCAGGAGCTCAAGGGAAAAACACCTTCACCTGTTTCACCAGCTGGTCCTAAAACGATGACAGCGGTGGTGACATATGACGGTATTATAGCCAGAGCCCTACGTTGCCTGTGTAAGGCATTGGGCCAAGTGCTCGATGCGCAGCAGAAGGACAGACACCATCCCCATTTTACAGACATCTCAGCTAGTTAGTGAGAAAACCAGAATTTAAATCAGTGTCTTTCAGAGGCGAAAGCCATACTCCTAACCAGGTTGTTATTCATGAGATCGAAAAACTCTGGGTTGGCTGAGGGCACACATAAAAGAGAAAGACAATCTACAATCCTTTGAGATTAGCTACTCGAATTAGATGAAAGAAAGATGAAATGAGTCAACGGTGGGCCAAAGGGAAAAGAGAAATAATGACCGTCACAGGAACAATCACTATCACCCTTCTTCGTGTCGTTTGATCCTTAGACTAACTGAAGCTGGTGATTGGCATCGTACCCATTTCACAGATGAAAAGCTGAGACTTGGAGAACTTAACCAACTTGCCCAGGCCCGATGAGAGACAGAATAAAAACAATGCTATTCTCGGCTGAGAAATGCCCCGTTCGGCTTCTGGACAACCTCCGGCGCACTCTGCCTCTCTCTCTGCCGTCTGCCCCTCACCTCTTTTCCTCCTTCCTCAACAATAAAGAAGGGGTTTGTCCCATCTGCCACGGTGAAGGTGAACCGGTCTCTGAGGGAGTTGCTGCCATCGTGGCTGTAGCTAACCCGCTTCTGGTAGACGTCTTCCATGGTGAAGGTGGACGCGGGCCGGAAGCGCTGCCCGTTGGTGGTCCGCTCGATGGTGCCGTGCTGCGGGAGCTGTACGAGGCTGAACATGACAGACTCGGCCTGTCAAGGAGGAGAAGGGAAGTTTGTAACAGAAACCAGATTCGTTTTGATTCAGAAGATTTATTTATTTATTTATTTGACGGGTTGGGGAGGGGCAGAGGGAGAGAAGCCTCATGCAGACTCTCTGCTGAGCGTCGAGCCCAACCTAGGCCTCGATCCCACAACTCCCTCGATCGTGACCTGAGCCAAAACCAAGAGTCGGACGCTTAACTGCCTGAGCCACCCAGGTGCCCCAAACCAGACTTGTGAGGGACGGCCAGCAGGCAGTCAAGGGTGGTCAAACCCAAAGACGCTTATGAAGTAAGAATTGCATTTTCTTTAGACATATCAAAAATAAAACTAAGGAGAGAAACTGTATTGGGTATTACACTTGAACTTACGTTCTGGTGCCTTCTGGGGTGAGACTAAGACATTTAAATTTGTCTTTTAGGAGTCATAGTGGAAAACCTGAATTTTTTACCTCTACTAGGGTGATAGGAGCTAGACCTTTTATAACTACTCATTTCCTTCCCAACTCCCCCTCCCCCAACACTTTTCCAAAATTCTCATATATAGAATCCCATATGCATCAAACAGAAGCTAATTTCCCATTTCTAATTGCAGCTTCGAGGGTGAGACACAGAAGGAAAAATAAAAGATGTAGAAAACCACGCTGAAGCCTTCCCAGTGACTTGCCACCAACTTAGGATAAAATGCAAAGGCCTGACCTGGGCCAGCGAGGCCCTCCTCTGTGACCTGGTGGCAGGGTTCCTCTCTGGCTGCCTTCTTTCCTCTTCGCTCCTTTGTTGTAACTCCAAGGTTCCAAGCACACTTGACCACAGGGCCTTTGTGCTCCTGGTTGTGCTCCGAGAGTAACTCAGATAACTGCATCGCTTGCTTCCACTTCATGTTATTTCTGCTCAAATATCAGCTCCTCAGAGACGTCTCTGACCATCCGTCTAAAATAACACACCCTCCAATCTCCATCTCCTTCACCTTGCTTTGTTTTTTAATTCACAGCCCTCATCATCTCTGACATGGTATTACATGTTCTTTCTTGACTGTTCCCCTAACCAAAAGCTGAAAACTCCCTAAGGCTGGAGCTGCGGTTTGTTCACAGCCCTGTCCTTAGCACCTGGAGCACAGGCTGGCACGTACCAGGTGATCAGTATTTTTTTTTCTTTCTTTCTTTCTTTCTTTATTTATTTTTTAAACATATAATATCTTTTTATCCCCAGGGATATTTTTGAGAATAAGTGAAAGATCGAGTGCCGGCACAGGGAAGGGGAAGAGAACTAACGGACAAGGCGATGGCCCTCTGTGAGAGCTAAGTCAGGCCAGAATGGTAGACTCTGAAAGCATCATGAGAATAAGAGTTTAGTCTCTACGTGCCCTGTTTTACTGAATAAAGCCTACTTCTTGGAGGAAGTGCAAATCGCAATATTCCATTGTCATTCAGAGAAGTCTGAATGAATGAGGTAAATGATAGGAAAAACGAATAGGTGCCCCAAACCTTTGTTTGCTTCAATAAGAAAGAATAAAAAAACTGGCTGAAAGGTCATCTATCTAATTTTCTATGAATCACGTAAAAAAAAAAAAAAATCAGCATGTTAAGGGATTGTTCCCGGTAATCAGGGGAGAGAATGAATGTATCTAGGAGTTCAGAAAGGGTTTAAAAACAATTTGATCTCAAATATATTAGCTTCTCTTTTCCAGAAGGCCACAGTGTCCTCTGATTTCTAACCTCTCAAGAATGCTTGCACTAACCTCGCTACTCTACCCTACCCCCGGGGACACAGAATCCCAGTGTGACAGATCAGCCCTCATTCAGCCGGGGAACCGAGGGGATTGCTTTTACCTCTGTGTCTGCATCCACCGCCTTGAGCTCAAACTCAGTGATGGTCTTCCTCACACCCTCCTGTACCCGCAGGCCCAGGTTCCGTACAACAGGGAGCGAATCGTCCACAGGGCGTATGGTGATATGGAAAGTCTGGGTCACCTAAATGGCAGAAAGTGCAGGTGGGACACCTGTCCCCGGCACCCACATAAGTAGAAGGTAGGTGCTCTCTCTCCACTATTTTTGGGTGAGAGCAGGGGAGAGTGAAGCTTGCAGAGTTGCTTTGCACACTCCCTTCAAAGAAGACTTCCGAATCAGAACCCATTCCCTGAGGGAACGGAGTGCCTTGCCTACCTCACTGATGCCATCGGAGAGTGTAAAGGTGAAGGCGTCGGAGTGTTTCTCGGTGTCGCTGGAGTGGACGTACTGAATGTTGCGTGAAGTCAGGTCAGCTTGAGTAAAGGAACGAATCTGGGTACCTAGCAGAAGGGGAAGTGAGAACCAGAGAAAGGATGTCCAAATGCTAGCCATACTTCTAATGCCAGAGAAATGCCATACTCTCATGAGACGGAGCCCTTTGTATAGCTTTTATAGCATTTAAGTGCTTCTCTGAGAACTTGTGCTAGAGTCGTCTGTGTATCTTCTTCCCTACCACAGCATATGTTCCGTGGGAGCACGTGTTAACTTAATTATCTGGCTTCTGCTATGCGCCAAGCCAACAGCAGGTGCTCAAGAAATGTTCCTCTCCTTTCTCTGGGGGTTTATGTATGCAGGTCAAATCTGTGAAACGTAGAGTCATTGCCTTAGTCTCCAAACTCCTCTCTCCTAAGTTTTATATGCCCCCATGGCCTCATAGTCCTTTTTGGAAACCTGTCCTAATTTTTAATATTGTGTGATGGTTTTGCTTTTGAACACTGGAGTCTTGGGCTTGGCTACACATAAGCTTTTCTCTGTGACTGGTGAGCCTGGCATCCATGACTTCATTGGATATTCTGCAAGGTCCCTTTCATCTCTCTGGTCTATGATTTCCAGCTTCTCATATACCACCTGGGCCAGGCTGGCAGTTACAAAACCTTACTGCATGACTGTGGGGTTGGCGCGATCATTCTATCTCAACTCTTAAGTGACCTAAAGAAAACACCAGCATCCTTTCATAG
This sequence comes from Enhydra lutris kenyoni, assembly GCF_002288905.1. Taxonomy (NCBI): domain Eukaryota; kingdom Metazoa; phylum Chordata; class Mammalia; order Carnivora; family Mustelidae; genus Enhydra; species Enhydra lutris. The sequence continues at coordinate 4,572,614 of NW_019154105.1, forward strand.
CATGATAAAGAGGATGCACATTAAATTTTTTTCAGACTTGTTTTAAAAGTTAAAAAAAAAACTCAAGTGATTTTTAGATAATGCCAACATAGCTCACAAATGAGTAACATCTTATGTTTTTAAATGTCCCGCAACATTTAGCAAAACAGCCCAGAATTCTTGCTTCTATCTTAGGGCTTCTGTGGCTCATGGTCTGTGTAGCCAAGACCGAAACAAAACCACATCTTTTATTCCCTCAGCGCAAATTCCCTCTTTCCGATTCTGGGTGTTGGGTTATTAATCCATTGAATCTAGTCCTTTGGTTTGGTCCTGAAATTCACTTGCTGCTTCCTGGGACATATTATTTATTACTGTTAATCCTGGCAAAACCAGTTTGGCTTTTCAGTTAAAAAACCAACAAACAGAGATTCCACTTTGTTTTACATTTAACTGGGACATCAATATCACTGGCTTTATCTTTCTTAAAAAAAAAATCAACCCGCATGGTTTACATTTGGCAACTCTCTTTATCATCTGAAATTTGTTACCTAGATACAACAGCCTTCTGAATATTGGGGCATTATTTTCTTTTGATGAGGAGGCATTTGATATTTCTGTGCTTGCTACATCAGCTGTTGACAGGCAAAAAATGCGGCCCCCTGTCTTAACGCTTTGTCTTGTGGATCTAGACAGAAATCCATACATTCTTTAAAAATTTAATAACTTCAGACTGTCTGCACTGAGAAATTTAAATCTCTTTCCCTGCTGTGAGTCCATCACCCCAGCTCATGGGGAAATACTTATCTGGATTCTCACAGTCAAACTGTGAGAATCCAGACAAGTCACCCACTTCCCTGTTCCCTTTATACGCATTGTTAGTCTGGGAGTGATTAAGAAACGTGATAGATTTTTCCTTCTTGGAAAGCAAGGTTTGGAATTGATCTTTTCTTTTCTTAACATTTCTTATCGAGAAGAAACTGACATATAATAAATTGCACATACTTAAAGTGCACAATTTCATGAGCTTTGGCACATCCGTGAAACCATCACCTTAGTCAGCATAGTGAACGTATCCATCACCCCCCAAATTTCCTGACACTCTATAATTCTTCCATTCTTCCCTTCCTTGTCCCCTACCCTATCCCAAAGCAACAAAACAATTATTTTCTGTAACTATAGATTGGTTGGATTTTTTGTAATTATTTTCAAATTAGAATCATAGAATATATACTATTTTATGCATGCTTTCACTTAACGTAATTATTTTGAGTTTTACCCATATTGCAGCATGCCTGAATAATTTTTTTCTTTTTTATTGCTGAACAGTATTCGATCATATGGTTGTGTCATACAACAAATGTGTCAAACAAACAACGTGTTTGTTTCTCCACTCACCTCTTGTTGGACATTTAGGTCATTCCTAGTTTTGTGCTATTGCAAATAAAGCTGCTATGATCATTCGTGCCCAAGTCTTGGTATGGGCATAAGGTTTTATTCTTGGATAAATCTCTAAGAGTGGAATGGTGGGACTATATGTTGGGTACCTGCTCTACTTTCTAGGAAACTGCAAACTAAGTGGGTTTTTAAAACTATTTTATAAATATAGATTTTATATTTTTTATAAATACAAATATAAATTTTTAATAATTTTTATAAATTTAGAGTTTATATTTTTATAAATATATATATTTTTATATTTTATAAATATAAATTTATAAATTTTTTATAAATATAAATTTTATAAATATATATTTTAAATATAAAATTTATATTTATTTATATATAAATATTTAATATTTATAATAAATATAATAAAATTATATAAAATAAAATGAAATAACATAAAAATAAATACAATAAGTATTTATAATATATTATAAATTTATATAAAATTATATAAAAATTTATATAAATACATATTTATATAAATATTTACAACATGTTATAAATATTTATTATAAATATTTATATATAAATATAAATTTTATATTTATAAAATATTTTTCTATTTTTCTATTTCCACTAGGAGCATATGAGAGCTCTAGGCTTGATCTTCCCAGTTCAACCTAGCCAACACTGAGCACCTACCATGTGTGGAACTCTGTTTCAGGCTTGCTTATACCTACTGAGTTTTCTCTTTTAACTGTTCTGGGAGGTCAGGGTTGGCATATTACCTCCATTTTTCTATATTATGACATGAGTAAAATTAGAAAAGCAGTGTGACCTACTCAAGGTCTCATACAGCAAGTACAAGGGCACCACCAGGGTGAAACTCAAGGTTGTCCAGCTCCAAAGTTAATGCTTGCCAGAAATACTTTTTGTACAACTCATCTAACCTTTTCAGGCTGGGCAAGGAGCCTCTTGGATTTTACTTTTATCCTTTAATTTTTTTTTTCAATATAAGAGTAACACATGCTTATTAAAGAGAACGTGAAAAACGCAGAAATGTGGTAAAGAATCCCCAAAGCCACTCATGGATCCACCCTGAAATATCACCATCGTAATATTTTTAATTGAATCATTTCTTCTAGAATACTTTTTTGGCTGTAGCATTTTTCTTGTCTGAAGTACTGATTTTGATGGGGTATTTAATATGAACACTTAAGTGATGTCCCTAACTTCGTGCCAGAGGGTAATGAGGGCCATGGCATCTACAACAGAAGCTTCAGGAGGACAGGACTTCTGTTGTTTCTTCACCCCTGGGCACCTACAACAGCGCCTGGCACACAGTAGGTGCTCACAACATGCTTGGGGAATGAACCCAGTTGATTGCTATCTAAGAGGTCCCACTGAGCACAGATTCTCCATCTCTGCAAACTTAAAAAAATATTCGAGCCTTTGCTAATTGGGTATTGGAAGACTTCAGCTGCTCACCACCAAGATGGCGTTTCTGCTAACACGCTGCCCCTCCTGCCTGTCCGGGCGGGTCGCTACCGTTTGAAACATCCTGGAGCACTTTCAGCGCATCGAGGACGCTCTCCGTTACGAGCCGGCTGGCTGAGCTCTGAGTCCGGCCGTACCACGGAGCCGCACATCCACCCTGTCCGTTTTCCAAGTCCCCCGGAGGGCCAGCCCGTTGGAGAAAGCTCAGTCCGGGTCAGGGAAGCGTGCACGGAGGCCGCATCTTGAAGGGACTGCCTTCCTAACAGGACTTGAGGCGACTGCCTTGGCCTTCCTGCTCTCTGCAGAGCAGGGGACGGCGCCATGCACGCGGCCCGCGGCCCGGTGCAGGCTCAGGCGGTGGGAGACCCTCACTCCTCTGCTCCAGCTTTTGTTCAAAGCCTCCTGGTAGGGAACGAATTGTGCCGTTCCTGCCCCCATGTCCCCCTTCCATACACTGAAGTCCCGACCCTCAGTACCTCACGCTGTGACCTTACTTGGAAACAGGATCATTGCATATGCACGTGGTTAAGATGTGGTCACTGAACTGGGCCCCAACCCAATCTGAAGAGCGTCCCTAGAAGAGGGGAGAGTTTGTCACGCGCATCCACGGACAGGGACAGGGAGTGCGCCCCGTGAGTGCGAAGACGGTCAACTCTAAGAAGCCAAGGAGAGAGGCCTGGGACAGGTTCTCCCTCACGGCCCTCAGGGGGGATCTCGACGCTGCGGACAGCGGGACCTCCGACGTCCAGCCCCGGATCCGTGGGACAACACGTGTCCTCTGTTAGGTAGCCCAGTCCGTGGCACTGTGTTGCGGGAGTCTCAGCCCACTCGAATCTCTCTGCTCCTGGGGAGAACCCAAAGGTGTCTCCTCTTCTGGTTGGCGTCACCATCTGAGAGAGGCAGAGGAATGCCTCTGAGGAGTCCTTCCTGACTCACCCCCACGCCTCTCTCAGGCGGACCTCGCCACCGTCCTGTCATGCTGTGTCTTGTCGCGGAGACACGTGTGCGCGTGTCCATCTGCGCGTGTCCCTCTCCCGCAGGAGCCGCTCAGCGAGTGTTCGGGTTGCTGAGACCCGGGGTCGTGCCGGAGCGCGCCCTCCTCCTCCCTGACTTTGACACACAACGTCTCCCCGTTAGCTAAGCCACCGGATGCCAGGTGGGGTGTCCCACCCCAGCCACCTCGCAGCGGCGTCTGACCACCCTCCTGCTCGGGGCGGAGACGCGATCCGCCGCGATCCTCCTAACACAGACACCGGCGTGGGCTCCCCTGGCCTTTGTCCCTTATCGCCGGCTGGGAAATGACAACAGTCACAGGAGTCACTTGGACCCGAGATGGGAGCCTCATCTTGGGGTTCACTGAACCATCTAGGCCATCGGGGCCCCCACCTCTGGATTTTTCTGTGAGAGAAAATTAACTTCGTGTGCAAGGCACCGCAGCTTGGGTCTCTTTGCTTCAGAGGCTTAGCTCTATCCTAATAATGTAACTTCTTACTCCGATGCCACGAGAAAAAAACGGTCCTCAGAGTCCCTGACGTGAGGCTGTGGCCCCGCAACCTTGACAAGGGCACACACGGCGCCTCGCTCTCACGCGACGCCCCAGAGGCAGCAGGCCCGGGTGTGTCTTCCGCACAGTTTGCACAGGCATGTGGCGCCCTGCATCTCCTCAGGGGAGGAAAACGGGGTCTGCACGCCTTCCCCGTCTGTCTGACAGGAACAACCGTCCCACCCACGGACTGAGACAGACGTGAACGGGTCCACTTCAGAGCTGCCCCGTGAGAGGGTATGCGCAGGCGTGTGGAAGCCCACACAGCCCAGAGGCCCCAAACACACGACAGAGGCTCAGACACACGACAGAGGCTCAGACACACGACAGAGGCTCAGACACACGACAGGCCCGAAGTCCGCTCGCTCCTCTCGGGAGCGCCGCCGGCCCGCCCCGCCCCCGCCGACCGTCCTCGCCCACTGAGGCGAAGGGGGAGGCGCGGGTGCCTCCTCTGAGCTGCGCCCGCTGCCTTAGGAAAGGGATGCGAGACGTCACCGTGCATTTCCTCTGAAGGGACACTTTTCACATCTAAAAACAATCAAGTTCAGGGCTATGTTCGCACTGAGGGCAGACGGGGAAGGTGAGAATTCTGGCCAAAGAAAGGACGCGGAACGGGCTTGGCGGGGCAGGAGGGGCAGAAAGCCGGGTTCCATTCGCAGCGGGAAGGGTCGGCGAGAGGACAGGGGAGGGGGTGGCCTCCTCGGATCTGGCCACAGAGCGTGACCGGAAGAGGGGCGTGAGCCGGGGGCTGGGAAGTCCGGCCTGGTGGCAAAGGGCAGGTGCCGGGTAGTGTCCCGGCGAGGGGGAGCGCTCCCGTCATCTTTGGCGGTGCCTTCCCAAGAGAAGGGAGAAGTGTGGCCACCACGAGTGTCTCTCCCTAGGCAGCCCGGGACTGGTCTTGGCAGCCAGAATCCCAGCCCAGGCAAGGCTGAGATTGTAAAACTGAACAGGAGTAAGGGAGGCGGCCTCGCACTGAAGCCCTAACACAGCCCCCGTCAAAGACGAGTGAGGGCGGGGGCGCCGAGCCGGCCGCTGACAGAGCCTTGCGGGGGCTCCGTGCTTTCCGAGCTGCAGCCACGAGTCTGGCCTTTCATCTTCCCGAGATACAATCTGCAGCCTGACGGGACTCGGGCAGAAGCAATTAGCTCATGAATGAGTTATCGAATATCTTCTGCAGCCAAGGTCTTAGGAGCGCTGACGTGCGTTCTTCTCCCAGGAACTTCGGGACGAAGTGTTTGCTCCCTGTGCACCAGGGATTTCGGCCAATCTCTCCGACCTTCCCCACACCCCCCACCAGACACTCACAACACCTCCCGTCCGCCGGCACCCTCACCGTCACCGCGGTCTGCCCCCGTCACCTCCTCTGCCGGGCTACCCTCCGCCCCTCGAAGCTCGCCTCCCCACAGAGCGCCCTCCCATTCGCCCTCTCACTCGCTGGTCTCGCTGCCTCTGGAATGGAAGGTGCCAGGTGGATCCCCCTCGGGGTGTTAAACCCACCATCCCTCCGACTGCAACACCCTTTCCTTCTAACGGCAGCATGGAGGGGCCCACAGTCTCCTCGGACGTCTGGTCAAACGTCACCTTGTAACAGGGAGTTCTCCCCTCACCCCCTTGCTCCCTGCACTCTGGAATGCTCTTATTTCTCCCCCAAAATATGCGTAGCCATTGATACCCGATCTATCTGTCTTGTTTGCTCATGGCCTGACCCCCGATATTAGAGAGAGCAGAAGCCCGGTGAGTACGTCCCCTATTCTGTTACTCCCCCGGCTGAATGAAGGAAGGGTCTGGAACCTGAAATCCAAAGGATGCAAACCACCAGTGCCTCTACGGTGTAGGAAACAAAGACAACTCCACCTTTAGACGGCTCATCCGGCAAGTGTCTCCCGGGCCTCAGGTCCATTCGGCGGCCACGTTCTACAGGTTCTGCCCCCCAAATCCTTCCCTCCCTCCCACTCTCCACCGACTGCTGCTGACTGAACACAGTTTACCGGGCGCTGGGTACGATCTCTCACATGGTTCTCGTCTTCCCATCCCCACGACCGCCCCTCCAGGGGAAGCTTTACTACCTCCTACTGGGCCAGATGCAAGACGTCTGACCCATTGTCACTGCTCCCCTCGCCTTCTTCCTGTCCATCTGCGAGCACTGGATCAACGTCACTCTCCTTCCCTGCTCAGAATTCTGCAGTGACTCTCCACACCTGCTGAGTTACGTAAGGATCCCTCATCCCAGCTTTGAAAACCGCGTAAGATCTCAGTCTACCCATGGGCCACATCTACTCCTATTTCAGAGTATAAGCTTTAGCTAAACCTGCCCACTCACTATTTTTCGAATGTGCCCGCGTGCCATTCCCATCTTTGAAAGTAACACCATTTCTGGCTGCTCAAACTTTCCTTCCAAGGGCCAATTTTTTTTTAAAGATTTTATTTATTTGTCAGAGAGAGAGAAAGAGAGAGAGAGCACAAGCAGGGGGAGCAGCAGGCAGAGGGAGAAGCAGGTTCTCCACTGAGCAAGGAGCCCAATGTAGGACTCGAACCCAGGACCCCAGGACCATGACCCAAGCTGAAGGCAGATGCTTAACCGACTGAGCCACCCGGGCACCCTGTAAGGGGACTTTTAAACACCACCACTGTGCACCTTCCTACTTAATGCAGCCTCTCCCATTTTTGAACTTCTAGGACACCAGGTTTACACAGTTCTGAAAATACCTGCTGTATTCTGTCCTTATCAGTGGTTATGGGCAGAGGTTCCTTGTCTCGTCCAACAGAGCACACTGGAGGGTGAGGGACCTCCTCTATCTTTTTTTGCCGCCTCAGCAGAAGCTCAACTAGAATCTTGCCCAACACACATGCTCACTGGCTATTTCCTGAATTACATTTTTTAAACGTGGTGCGTCATAACTGTGCCAGGTGCTCAGACGTTAGAAAAATGGTTTTGCAGTGTTCGCCCTAAAGGAATTGACCATCTGGTCATGGTGAGAAGACTGCTTACATAAAGTTGTAATTGTCTGTTCAACTTCCAGCAAGGAATTACTGAGCATCTACTGTGTGCCAAGTATGACACAAAGCAGTACATAATGGTCAAGATCAACAAGGCAAAAATAAACATTAACCAAGGCAGGTTCTAGGTGTGTGTGGCTTACCCCCAACACTTACAAATCCCACCTTTTGGTTGGACGAAGCAAGAGAGGACAGGCTCACCTGGTGAGGCGGCATGTTCCAGGTGGCCCAGCTCGGGCTGTCCCGTGATGGTATAGACCAGGTCTGCCGGCGTACTCTCCTGGTCAGTGGCAGAGAGCTGCAGAGCGGTGATTTTCTCCACTGAGTTCTCATCCAAGACCAGCCCTTTGTTGGTGGTGATGACTGGTGGGGAATTGTCTTCTGAAAATGTCAGAAACAGTGATTGGAAAGGGGATCCTTTCAGCCTCCTTTCTTCAGTTCCGGGCCTGGGGCCCAGGAGTAAAATCAGAATAACCCTTGGACCTGTCCCTCAAAGAGAGCCCCAAGGAGCCAGAGCTTCTCGCTCCGGAGGGGATAGGGTTCCAGAGTCCCATGGAGCAGGGTAACAAGGTGAGCACAGTGTACACTCTATGACCTCAGACCTTCTGGAATGTTTTTAGAAACCCAATGCCCCCTTACCCAAAACGCTGATGGAAAATGACTGGCCCATCAGCGTGTTGCCTTCTCCATCAACCACATCAAATTTAAAAGCGAAGCTCCCGCCAGATTCTCCTTTCCTGTGTCTGTATTCCACTTGGCCTGTAAAAAAGGACAAGATAATGAAGATTCAGGATCAGTGCTTTCTGCCCTTATTTCTGAAGCGGGAAGTGGGGATCTAATCGGTATTCGCACCAATGACGCCATTAACACCTTCCTCTCTTGGACATTGCTTTAGACATTTTAATCTGAAGTTTTCAATTCCTCCCTTTCCCCTCCCACTCTTGACTTCCTCCTCATCAAAAACACTCTCATAATGAAATCAGCCCAGTACCACCATTCATGGAGGCTCGGCTTTTGGGAAAGACTCGAAGGAAGTAACCACATGGAAAATGCGCGGCGATGGCATCCGCATCATGGGCCAGATACCCACGTCGTGCGGCCCATATTCTCCCAGAGCGCCTCACTCCCACCTCCCAGGGCAGCCTTAAGTCATTTCTGAAACAACACTGAATACAGCTCCAACCAACAAGTTAACAGATACATTCTACACACTCGTCACAAAGATCCACGGGGAGAAGCATGAACCCGACATTTTTGTTCAGCCCCCGCATCACGTCCAGGTACCTCATGATGTAAATGTAACCAAACATCTGGGGGGAAGTACCCAGTCTCATTCTTACAAAGAGACACCGAGGCCAAGAATAATTAAGGAACTATTACCCCGTGGTCCACTCCAGGCCCTTCGGTAAAGTACAGACAGGCCCAGTGAGAATTCGGCTGTGACCCATCTGAGTGTCAGCGCATGGACAAGACCTTTATTTCTGCTCCTCAGGGCCGTGTTTCCATCTCCAAATGGAATTGCACATTGTCCCATGACTTTGGGTTACTTTTTCCCCCCCACGATGTAACCTTCCCCCTCCTTTTTTACTCCTGAAAGAACTGTACAGTAACGCTGGAGCATTTAACATTTATGCTTCTACGTTACATCAGCATTTCCTGGAGGAGGGATGAGCTATGTCATCTCCCCCAGGCGGCTCCGATTTACGCCCTTCCATTTTGCTTAGTTCATTAACTTGTGCTCTTTGGGGAGCTGAAGAGAGATATAAATTGCTCACCTAAGGCAGGCATAATTTCCACCTTAATCCATCCCAATTCACTTCCTTTTCCTTTTCTCTCTCACACACACTTTTTAGCATCATAGCAAGTCAAAATTATTTTTTTCCCTCCATAATAGCCCCAAATTTCATCAATGCTATGTCAAAGCATGAACACATTTTAGCTAAGAAGGACAGTCTCTTTTTTTTTTAAACAAAAATTGGAGGAGACAAGAAAGAATAAATGAAACTATAACCAGCTCTCATTCAAAACAAAGAGTGCAGTTTACTGACACAAGCCACCAGGCATTTAACTCCCATTTGCTACCGTGGGTGGACTCTGTCTGAGTCCGGGCAGGTGCGAGAGAGCCGGCTGACCTTGGCTGATGTCGGCCTGCGTGAAACTCCGGATGGGGCCGTTCACGGAGATTTGCTCGGGGTTGTCATTCTTCACCATCTGCAGGATCCCTGCGCCAGGATCCTCCTTCATTATGTACATCACCTGGCGGTCGTCCGAATCAGTATCTGTCACTTTCAGATGCTGCTCCGTGATGCGTGCCACAGACCCTGGAAGAGAATGGGAGACAGGAGGTCATTGTCCATCACTGTCAAGTGATTTCAGGAGACTAGAGACTAAATGATCACACATTGCCTCGGTTTAAGTGAATACTGGGTGCTTGCACTTCTCCAATTCCAGCTGCATACATTTTAATTTCCCTAAGTGAAACAATCCCAACTTCCCAATTTGTTAATCCTCCCTTGGGTTTAGATCTGAGCCCTTCTCTCTCCTGATCCATTTCACTCTGCCTGTGCTGTGCTCACTCTACTCCTGGGACCGAGCAGTTACCCCTTTCTAGACTGATGTATCAACTCCTACATCTTTGGTGAAACCTTCTTGGACCTAACTTATTTACCGTCTTGAGGTTCATTAAATCATAAGCAACAGATTTACATAAACTCATAAATGCATCTTGTTGCCACCTCAAACCAAATAGTTAAAATCAACGTTTACAAGATTATAAAACAGGGGGCTCTGAGTGCTGGGCCCTGGAAGGCTATGAAGGTTGCTGGGGATGGTGGCGAGACACGAGCAAGTGGTGAACACTTCTTCTCAGGGCCTTGCCCCTTGCTTTCCTGTCCAGCTCATATTAAAAATAGTAAATTCAGGTGACGTAGATGCTTGTCATTCATGTGTAATACATCCTAGTGTTTGGCTGAGCCCTGGGCCTCCTGTGCGCTCTTGCTGGTAATGCCAACGATGCAAGACCGAACTATTCTTTCCCAGGCCATTCTCCGCAAGCAGCCCCGAGGGATGAGGTGATAATCTTCCTCTGGGACAAAGATCAGGCTTGCTTATTGTTACTGTAACAGGGGGAGTCCCCCCAAGCTCAGCGTTCCTCTTCTGTAACGCCTCCCACTGCACGTGAAGGCATCCCTCCGGGCCTTTGGCATCATCTCCGCCAGTCTCGGAGTGCCGAGGGAAACGATACAAAGTTGCTGACGGCAATGCTGCCCATTGCGCAGTGAGTAACAAAGTATGTGGTCTCTGACCCAGGAGCCTCTTGTCTTCTATCAGCACCCATGAAACACCGACGGGCTGACTGACCGGCTTGTAAATAGGCGAGAGGGAAGTCTCAGATCCATAATGGGGACCTTTGGAAATCTGCCAATTTTCAGATACCATCATGCTGTATAGTTTTCACTACAAGACACATGTGAAACTAAGGGTAGATAAACACATAGGACCCCACTGGGATGCAGATGTTCTGGGGGGAAATGGTGCACTCTCTAAGTGACTCCCTACTGCCAACTGATTCAAGACTGACATGTCAAGGGTCCTTCAGGTGCTGCTTATAGACAGGCAAACTTGCAAATCTTATACCCTAGGATACCACGTCTAGTGACTCTCAGTTATTTTTATAATCTCTTTCAGTGTATGATGGCTTCCGAATTGCACCCCCCATGCTCCCCTGCCACTTGAAAGTAAGTGTTTTGAAAACTCTGTTGGATTTCTTCTGTTGCTGTTGCCGTTGTTTCTCATGGGGCTGGCTGGGCATTGGCCGTGTTCTAAGAAACCTGGCCTGAGTAGCTGGATACACTGAGGTTTTGAGGGCCCTGGAAGTACTCTAAACTCTTCTCAATCCCTTCTCAAATTCACAGACAGTTACACAGAGATTTACATTAGTCACTCACAATGCTTGTGTCCCTAAAAGAATAGCTCTCCCCACCTTGGGTCTCTCTGACTTCTGAAGGCCTAGTTCAATACCCTCCCACAGAGCTAACATGCGCCCTGACAAGGACGGAATGAATGGAACGGAGGGACTGCAGCCGCTCTCTCCCATTCCCGCGGTACCTGCTGAGAGCTGAAGGCCTCGGTTTACGGCCACATTGGGGGAGCCGCTTGTAGGCAGCTCTATGTATATCTCCATCCTCCCGGTGTCCATGTGGAGGCCGTCCGTGAGGGAGAACCGGAACTCATCCACTGCCACCCCGGGGCCACCAGGCATGTACCCGACCAGCCCGGCCAGCACATCCTGGTAGGTGAAGGAGGAGCCTTGAGTTAAAACCCTTCCATGTTCCAGAGGCTCAGAAGCAGTTTCCCTCCAGAGCAGACGGCCTGAGGAAGAGAGTAAAGAAAAACAAAGAAACAAGAGTAGAATACATATGGCACCAAAGAATGGCCCAATTTTGTCGGCTAGCACGAGCCTGGGTAGACTGTCCAGCACCTCAGAGGCTCCTGGTGACACACACATAAATGACCAATGACTGAGAATTTTCTACAGAGGCACAGGGGGCTGCTCTGTGGCCTCATCTACAAATAAAGAAGATAAGATCCAACTTTTCCTGTTCAAAAATCTCTTAAGGAGACACAATTCATGTGGTAATACAGTGGCTTAGAAATCAAGTCTCCCTCCATGAACTCAAACTCACTGCATTAACTACACCTTATTTTCCCCACCTGCAAAGTGCAAAGAGCACGTTTCTGCTGCTTTCCTTCTAGGGCACCTGGGAGGGGAGAAGGGACCGTGTTTTGAATTCCTTTTAAATTCAGAAGGACACTAGACATCTTTGGGAGGGAGCACATTTTTCTGTTTTCAAGGGTCGTGTGTATCATGATGGGACAGTTACAGTGCTTCATTAAAGAAAGTAAAAGTGAAGGAAGATAAAATGCAATGACCAACAGACTCTTCTATTAACCTTCCATCGACAGTGAAACTTCATCTTTAAAAGACCACGGGGGTTAGGATACACTAAGGTACCACCTGGGAGATGAAAGTTCCAGAGCTTTGGCTAATACCAGAGGGACGGCACTTAGAAAAGAAGTAGGTGAAAGATTCCCATGGTGGTTTTTACCTCTGGTTTAATCAGGAAAAGTGCTTTCTTTGCAAAAGGATCATCAAGTTCATAAAGACATCCAGCTCACCTCTAACCTGATGTGAACACCTTGTGCAATTAGTAACAAGGGGGCCGCACTGTTCCCTGCATGAGGTGGCCCAGGACCATCCAGCAATGCAGCCTGCTCTGAGAATAGAACTCTAAACCTGTCTTGCCCGAGGTTATATAGGAGAGCAAGGAAACAGCTGAAATTGAATTTCCGAGACACCAATTACCTGGGATTCAGACTTTTTAGAACCACTGGTGTCCACGGTGACCCCAAAGAATATTGGCTAGCTGTGAATCTGATTATACTCTGATGCAAAGAATGGGCTATGCACAGGCAAAGCAGAGGAAAAACCAACAGAAATCTGTGCTTATTCTAAAATCCTAACAGCCCTCTCGATTAAGAAGCTTGCCATGCAGTTGGTCCTACCGTGGTCAGGCTTTTTTGTCAATACAAAAACCAGCTCATTATCTGGAGTGTCCAGGTCCTGCAGGCTCAGGGAAGAATTGCTTATCACCACTCCCGAGCTCAGCTGCACGCCGAGGGGCCGCAAGGTCATCCTGGGAGGCTCGTCGTTCTTCCTCTGATGAAAGCATAAAATATCAGGTCTCACGCGGATATTGGTTTAAGAAAGAAAATGCACCTTAGTCAGCGAAAGCACCATTGTCACACCAACTTTCACTCTCAAAATAGTATTTAATGGTCACCATCTTCAATTCTCCGTCAAAATGGTTTGTTTGAAAGAAGAGCAAGTCACACCAGCAAAATGTCCCCTTGAAAAGAAATGGACGTTCTACAGAAATCTTCAAGATATTTTCCACGGGGACAGTGATCGTGTTTTTTGGACCAAAAATCTGGACATGTGGTTAGAGAAGTATGAGTATATTTTGAGGATAAAAGAGCACATTGTTTGAAATCAAAACTGTCCTAGAAAACCCGAAGAGTATCATAGTACTGTAGGACGACACCATATTTAAAGGCGTGAGTTCCTAAAACTGTCTCCCTGACCCCGTGCCAGCCCCCCTGCACCACCTCGGAAGGTGTCCTTTCCTAGGAGAGAGGGTATTCCATTGTGAGTTTTACCTTTTCTCTCTCTGTCTCACCGGGCTGGGAGAGCAAGCTCTCCAGTTGCTCAAGTGAGAATAAATACAGCATCAAGGAACATGTTTCTTTGATGTTACAATTTAACAAATACATGCATCAAAAATGTAAGAAAAGGCAAGTATGCATGTGACTAAGTACAATAGCTTCAGGGGATAATAGGTATATGTTTGTTTTCAGCTAAATATGAGACTGACACTGTTTCTCTGTCTGACCCTCACAAACCGTTTTCACACAGAATGAACACATTTTATCCCGAAGTGGAAATTCAGATTTCCAAATCAGACCCTCTCCAAATGCTAGCCTTAATTCTACAAGTGTCCTCAAGGTCAGGGTTGTATTTTTAAGTTGACCTTGAAAACTGAAGGTTAAATGCGAGCTTGTTTTTGAGCTCCTGGAAGGCTAGCTAATGCTGGGACATTTTTGTCAGAGGCCCCCTGAAGTCTTTACCTCAATGGTGATATTGATGCTGTGGACTTCTGAGCGACTGTGTCCATCACTTACATAAAAACTAAAAACGTCATGCGTTGGCTCAATGCTTTCATGAACGCTCTGGAAGTAGTAAATGTAGTTTTCCAGGACATCTTGAATAGGGAATGACGCCTCTAGGTCACTGGTAGTTCCAGGGCCAAAACGATCACCTGCGTCAACATCAAGACAGAACTTTTACCGTGATCCACCCGTGCTTGCTTACTAGGCTGAACTAGAAAACATGACAGCATTATCAACAAAAGACAAAATACGCTAGAGGATAAAAATGGAGAATGGAAAGAACAGAAGGCTCGAAGTGGAAGACTTGGGGTTAAATTCCAGTTTCCCTACTATTTCTCATCCACACATGGTTACGCCTGCCCGGCTGTTTCGACAGGGAACCAAATGAGATAAGACGCATGAAAGCACTCAGAATGTTACTGTATATAGCAAGAATTAAAAAAAAGAATCCGCGGTTGTTTTGTTAGAAATCTGTGATAAAGTAAGTTCTCAGACGAGTAACAACACAAATGCAAGGTGCCGCCTTAAGCTTTGGTCAGTTTCAAAAGCACACTGCCTCGCACACCAGGCAAGAGGAAGCCTCCTCCTCCTCCTTCTTTTTTTTTTTTAAAGATTTTATTTACTTATTTGACCGAGAGAGCAAAGCGAGAAAGGAAACACGGGCAGGTGGAGAGGGAGAGGGAGAAGCAGGTTCCTGCTAAGCAGGGAGCCCAATGCAGGGCTTGATCCCAGGAGCCTGGGATCATGATCTGAGCCGAAGGCAGGAGCTAAACAAATGAGCCATTCAGGCACCCCAGGAATCCTCCTCTATGTAAGAAAAGATTAACTGTATACTTTATCTAAGAGATACCTCAATAAGCGTGTTTTCATTTGACCTCAGTTCCTTAAGGAAACCTCCCCATGGGTCAGAGCTCAGCCCCTGGGATGGCACACCAGGGCTGCTGCGATGCTCTGGCACCATCCACAGCCATCCAAGCACTGAGATGCTCAAGTTCCATGCCGAGCTCTGGACATCGAGCTGGTTCTGGTTAACTCTTCTTTTCATCCCAACCCCAGCCAAACCCGGAAAAGGCCAAGGGGAAGAGTAAACACTGTCTAAATGATGGATGGCTTGTCTCTTCCTTGGTCTGAGTCTCTCTAATTGATTGATTTTAAGTTGTTACCACATTTTCCTCTAAAGAGAGGAGAAAGAGAAACCCTGTATCTTCAAACATCCCCTGGATACATATCAACAAAGAAAAGTGTGAATAGAATTTCTGAAAGCAACAAAGCTTTCTCTTTGTCTCTTCCATGGCTCTTTGCAAAGATCAGGTCATAAATCAAAAAGCCATTGACTTCCTGAATTGTAGACAGTGTCATTTTTTTTGGTTAACCTTCCAACAGAAAGGCTAGGACTGAAAAAGTGTTACTTACAATTTGTTTGAAATTAGAACTCAGGACAAGGGTTTTTTCTTCGACATGAACTGTGTTAGATTTTACCCATCGGATTTGGTTCCTCTTGACACCAGGAGCGTGGAGGAGTCTGAGCGACCTGTGACCGGATAGTCCCTAGCACACACGTTCGGTGTTTCCAGGACAAAGTGCTGTCATTCCTTCGAATTTTTATTTTCCCTTTACACTGACCGATCGCAAATATGAAAAATGTGGCTTGTTTACTTGGGTTAATAAACTAAATGATGCCTAAAAATATACTCCCAGAGAGAAATGACTCACTTCCTGTCATTGGAAAATAAGCCATTCAACAAGTGAATCTGTCACTGAAGCTTTAAGCACCAGCCTTCCCAGTTTCAAAACTGCACCTTCTGTTTTTTTCACGTAAATCGTTCTCATTAATGTGCTTCCTCGCCTCCTTCAGCAATGTACACTGCGTGCAAATTAAATCGTTCCTGATGCACGCAGGCTCTCATCCCGAGCATCTACTACCCTGTCGTGCGGGAACCAGTGACGCACGCCGCCCTCGAGGCAGTCAAGGTGGGTCTGTTCCGTTTGCGCTGGTCCTGACTGACTGTAGAGCCCGTGCTGTTCCTTTCCCGCCCCACAACAGAATTACTCTGCTTCTTCCTGGCTTGCTGGTAAGAAGTTAAAGCTGCTCCTTGTAATGTTTCCAAAAGGCGTCCTGCGGTTGCTGGGCTCTGAATCCGGAGAGCTGGCTTCATGCACACAAAACAGGCCCGGGGCTCAACACCCCGGAGAGACGGCTGGAGCCCTTAAAGTGTCTTGGGATCATTATCCGCACCCCCCGCCCCGCCCACAGCCGCCTGAACACCTTTTTCTTACTCCCAGGCTCATACTGACGCAGAGCAGTGATTCTCCAAATTCGGTCCCCGGGCCAGCAGCTGTGGCATCGCCTATGAGCTGGGGGGAAACGCAAACGCATGGGCCCCCCAGCCTCTGCTCAGGACACTGTGTTTTCACGAGCCTCCAGCTAAGTCGTGTACACACGAAAGTCTGAGAATCACTGGTTAGAGTGCTGGAGCTTGGCAGAAATTGGACTTCTAGGCCAGGGAAATACTCCCCTGTAGGCAGTCCAGGTTAACGTCAAAGCACGTTAGGGAGGCTTTAAAAAAAAAATAAAACCCTGGAGAGAAAAGAGGTAGAGACGGGAGGCAATGACCCTTTCAGGTCTCCCCACCTTTGTCCTTGCCCTTCCCTCTGCCCACCGTGAGACTGTCACTAACCCTTCCCCTTCCAACAGCCATTCCCGCCTGCTCAGACGGAATTCACTGTTTTGCGCCGTGTACCTCCTCAGGGTTTGGCCCTTTCCCTGTGCCAGCATGTTTGATTTCCTGCCGTTTACCGGTCTTCCTCTCTGTCTCCCATTCGAGGCAAGGGCTGTGTCTCCCTCACCTTCACATCCTTCATCTCTGGCACAAACGTGTGTTGAGACAGAACTAAGTCGGCGATAAACAAATCCGAGTGCCCGCAATGAAAGGCAAGATTGGGGGAAGGACCCGATGCGGCCGCCGCTTAATGGATTTCAGGGGACAAGGCTCTAACCCCAGGCCCCATGCTGGCCCCAGACACGCTCAGTCCAGGGCCTCTCTGCGGGAGCTGCTACCGACACGCCAATTAGAGCCACGCACCAGCCCTCGGAGATCTCACCGCAGAGGCAGCCGCCGGTGACCTGCCGGGACCTGTCTCAACTGCCAGTCACTGCAGTCTCGGGGGGCCAGGGACAGGACATGCCGTCTCGCCTCTCCTTCCCTGTGACACGCAGCAAGGGCAGCGGGGGTCCAGGGCAGATGGTGGAGCGGGGGGATGTTGAGGGATCACAGACGGACAAGCCAGCCGTCCAATCCGTGTCACAGCCTTCGAAGGAGCTGAACCCGGAGCAGGGGCTCAGGTGAGCCACGGCCGCCTCGCAGCGGAGGACAGGCATCCTTATGTCCTTGACCCTGGGCTCTGAGGCCATGGGTCCTTCCTCTCCCCGTTGCTGGCGCTCCTGACCCCCACGCCGCTGTCTTGTCTCGCAGCACCGAGGGGCCTCCTATATCTTACCCGATCTTCTCCTTTGTTTGGCTTCTTACCTGTCCCCCCGCCCCCCGGGGTCTGCGGCCACAGGAAGGTAGGGGTGTCTGTTCCTTTTGTGTCCCGTTACACCCCTGTGCCTGGCACGAAGGAAATGCTCAGGAGATTCTGAGTGACTGAACCTCCCTCCCTCCTGTTTCTTGGAAATGGATCTGTTCCTCCTTAGCCCCCACGTCCAGCTTGGACTGGAGGCAGCTGCTCCCCCCACCCTCCCTTGTCGCCAGGTCTGGAGCGACTCTGTCGCTGGGCCACCGCCTACCTGTGCCCGCGTTCTCGATGCAGCCATATTGGGGCAGAGCGCTCAGCTTAATGACTGCGTCGCCCCGAAGGCTGTCCTGGTCGTCGGCGGCGAAGAAGTGGTGGAAGGAGAGTGGGGCTCGCCCTCCCTCGTCGACCTACAAAAGAAGAGATTGTGCAGTCCCCGGGCGACAGCACAGAGCTGCCGTGAAAAGAGCTGGATTGGAAAGTGCTGCCTGGGGGCACCTCCCAGCACCAGCTCCGCTGCCTGGAGGAGGCAAAGCCTCTGCAGACAGGCCAGGCCGGCTATCGCTCCGCGCCTCGCAGAGCTGCATTCCGACACCAGACTCCTGTGTCTCCCTTCAGAGCGGTGCTTGCCTCCGTGACGGATCTGGTTATGAAGCGGCTCTGGCCTGTTCTAACCCCCACCTGAGCACAGCTGCACCGTGGCACGGCTGCCTTGCTTCCCTCCCATCGTTCCAAAGCCTGCAGCCCGGGGATGACCCGTCCGTCCTCCCTCGAGTACTGGGAGGGTGACTGTCCGGCAGGTGCCCCCACCCAGCAGGAAAGTCCCGCTCATCCCCTTAGGGTACATACTGATAGGGGTGCAGGAGGAAAGGGCTTCCTCCCCACACCTCAAAGTGAGGGCTCACCTTAAGGTTAAGGAGGAAAATGAATCCATCTTAGTAAAAGCACTTGCTGGACCTAACTTTTTTCCTTTAGGGCCCTGCTTTGTATGCTAACCCCGTGACCTGATCCTGGTGCTTCTGCTGGCCTGTTGGGGCGCCTGAGCCTTTCCACTCTGAACAATGCTTGGCCAGATGTAGGAAGATCTACGAGGTACAGAGCGGAAGCTCACCCTGACTCTGGCGATGGAGAAGAGCCAAATGGGTTCCCAGGGTATGCAATATCAGAACCATTTGGAAACAAGTCAGTTTTACGGATTTTTAGTTGCTTGGCAAAACCAGAAAAACTCTTTGAGTTTTTGGCATGTGGTATGTACACGGAGCAGGACAAGGAGATTGAATTAACTTTCATGGAATCCCCCCCATGTGTTGGTATGTACTGGGGGATTTAAATGGTATTTTGTTAACTATCAGAGCAATCCTTTAGGTAACAGGAATAGTTACAGTTTAAAGATGAAATTGGGGCTAAGAAAGATTATATCGTTGGTCCAGGGTCACTCAGCTAGTAAGTAACAGAAGCAGCACTTGAACTCAGGTCTGGGTAACCTCATGAACGGGACATATCTTATGGCCCCCTCCCTCCCCACCCCTAGGAACTATAAATAACCTTTACAGTAATAAATATTAGCTTAAAAAGTGACTTGGGGACATTGTCCATCTCCCCATATTTTAGTTCTCGGAAGCATTAGATTTTTAACTCCTGAAAGATATAGTCCATTTATAATTTTACTTCCATTACTATATGCACCTAGTATACAAAATACTACACACACTTAGCATTTATGTCTAGCACATGAATGTTTTTTTGACTAGATAATGTAAATACAATTATTTGATCTTCTGCATATATCTTCTCATACTTTCTGAAAAACTCATGATTGAGTTTGTGTATCTCGACACAATTGCCTAGACACTTTGGAGGAAGAACTTGGCAGCCGATTCAGGTAGAAATCCTGTATTTACATCAGAACAGATTTCATCTCTGCATAGCACTCACTGCCCATTGCTCTGAGAACCATTTACCGTGATGAGGTCAGCAAACGCAAGGACTGGAGGCGGGTTCTGAACAGGCGTGATCATGATGGTAAACATCTGATTGTCCAGACGGTTGCGGTCCATATCGGAGACAGAGAAATGGAAGCCATCAGTAGCCAGACCGTCAGTCTCAGACACAGCGGAATACCTGCAGAGGGGAGGGCAGAATCAAATGAATGAGCTCCGGGACAAGCCACGTAAGACGGCTGCATCTCTGTTTAAAAATGCGGCAATATAATCTTTCAAGGGACTACCGGTCAGTTGCTTAAATATTTTAATACAATTTTTACAAACTCTGTCAAGTAATACAAAGTGGTTGTATACCTAATTTTCTGGTTGTTGACGTCTTCCATTGTGAAGTTGGAGACCTCGGAGAGCTCTTCTACCTCAGGTCCGGACACTCTTAAGAGAGCACCATACGTGGGCAGGGAACTTAACTGAATCCAGATCTCTGAGTCGGGGGAAGAATCATCCTAATTGGGCAAATATGAGGCAAGACATGAACACACACTTGTAGGAATAAATATGTCCAGTAGGTAAAGATCATGCTTACTTCTCTGCCAGCTGAAAAGGTCTCTTTCCATTTGTGATAAAGCAACGCCATTTCAAAGTGCATGAAAATCCCATTATTTATTCTTTGTAAAATACCTCTTGGATAATGTCTTCTTTCAAGAGTAGCTCAAGATAACAGTGAGGAAATGCACTTTAGGCATGGGGCATAAAACAAAGAGATGCCCTATTGTTCCTGTAGGAGCCTCACAGGGTTGCGCTTTTATGACATGCATCTAATGAAGAACAAAACGTGGTCGGAGACGTAAGTCACCGTCCCATAAACACAGTGGTAGGCTTCCTTCAGAGTGTCAAAGGATGGTTTGCTTTTTAGAAACCGGTAAAATTCCATTATAACATGTAATACAATGAGAAAGAAAATTCTGTGAAAGAGAAAGAAGGGAAGTCATTTAGCTTAGCCAGTGACTCACTTTAAGTAATATTTGACATGGGAAAAATTTTAGCGTAACAGAAGAATTCAGGAAATCATACGGATTTCGTTTCACTGGGATGATGGAACCCACAGATACTCAACCCCCGAGATGACCAATCTTAACAAAGACAATTTTCCTTTCCTTCTGCATGGCTTATTAAGAAATAAAATTGGCTTTCTGTGTTTCTCCACGGACAACAGCTGTATGTCTTAATGAACAATTTCCTCTGTCTTTAAGGATATTGTGGAAATATCTAGGAGGCTGGCAACATCTTCTTGGAGAGCTTCCCTGAGTCATTCGTCTTTTAGAGCAGTTGGCTGTGAACATGGGGGCACTCTGCACTTTGCCACAGCAACAATGAAAAGAAATATTGCATTCCAAGTACCAAGTGTACTTTGAAATGCAAATTTCCAAGCTTTCGTTGTAGAGCTGGTTGAAGTATGGATCAGGAATGTGCTCGGCATAGAGACCGGGTGATCTGGGGCAGAGGATGTTAGTCAGTTCTTGCTTCTACCTCTAGGGGCCTTTTCAAATCGACAGGTCAGAGCCTCACTGCAAGGTCACAGAATTTTCCATATCTCCTTACATCACCTGACACAATCAAGGGAGGAAACTCAAATTCATCAAAGCTGCAAAACTTCAGAAAATTTCCCCTAAATTAATACTTTAGAAGGTTCTCTATTTTTCCACATGGGTTATCAAATACAATAGGCAGACTTCCAACAGACTACTTCCTAGAATTACTGTGAGTACCCTCTGAGAGAGAATTTTTAAAAGACAGCTAAGAGTTCTAAGGTATTATCTTGTGAGATGGTGATGAATTACAAGGACAGAGCTCCTGCCTCTTGATTAGAATGAATAGCTTCAAAATTCCACACTGGCAAATTTGGCAAAAAAAAAAAAAATGTTTATTTCAATGTCAGGCAGATTTATTTTAATGTTTCAAATCTCAAATGACTGCTTGGTTTGAAAAAGTGTGAAATCAGCTAGGTTTTTTCTTCTGAAAATGCTAGCATAATTTCAGAAAATAATTATTAATTATTTTTATGATTAAAGAAAATTACTACTTTGCCAATCTAAGATATTATGGATACATAAAATCTCATAAGAATGTAGACTTGTTCTCCTGTAATTTTCCTACCTTCTTACCCCTTTTGTATTGATTTTTTCATTTTATTTTTATTGCTTATACATCTATTGACCCACCATTCAACACAAGGACTAGAACACTGATAATTAACAATTATGTGTGTGTTCCTCCTTTACCCTGTCCTTGGGCCTCCCATCACCCTGCGTTTTATTTCTCATTTCCTTGAAATTCCTTGATATTATTTGATATATTACTACAAAGTATTTTTAGTTGTTTTTCAAACACTTATGAAAAAAGAGTTAGTTAGACTTTCCCCTTTTGGGACTTACTTTCCTTTTTACTCAGTAGTGGACCGCTGAGATCCGTTGATATCATTATACGCAGCAACGGTTCATCTCTATATCCCACAGAGGAAGTGCATCACAGGTTGTATTACCCTGTTGATGGGCATTTGTCTCGATTCAGTATTTTGGCTACTACAAACACTGTTGCTCTGAATTTTCTTGGGCATGTTGTTTGGTATACATATGAAACTTTCTCTTGGAGAGGAATCTAGGGGTGGAATGGTGAGGGTATACGACCGCTCTTCCTCACAGGAAAATGCCAGATTCTTTCCCAAAGTGGTTTGTTAAGTTGACTCTTCCATCAGCAAAGAACCTTCTGCAGATCCATCTCCTCTCCAACATTTGGTACTTTCAGACTTTTAAATTTCTGCCAGTTGAATTGGTATAATATGGTATGTAGTCTTTTTTGCTTCCCTTGATGCCTAAAAAAGTGATTATCTCTTTTTATATTTATTGGCCCTATGGATTTCTCTTCTGAAATTCCTATTACTGTCTCTTGTTCATTCTTCTCCTGGATTATTTTTTCTTCTTGATCTGCAGACATTTTTTATATTTTCTTTGTTGTTTTTGGTTATATGTATTTCAAGTATCTGTTTCCAATTTGTAACTTGTCTGTTTTTTATATTTCTGCTGTGTTTGGCGGAATAGAAATTTAATTTTAATATAGTCAAGTTTATCAATCTTTTCTTTACAGTTAGCACTTTTTGTTTCTTGTTTAAAAAATTCTCTCCTTTCCCAATATCTAAAAATATTCACCTATTTGCCACAAAGAATTATAGAGTTTCAGTGCTTGATTTGCCTAAAGTTAATCTCTGTGTACAGTGTGAAGGAGAACTACATGCTCTTTTTTTATCCATATGAACGACCATTTTGCACAGGTCTAGATTTTAAATAGTTCCTACCGTTTCCACTGATCTGGCTTACTTCGTCTGTTTTACATCACAGTTCCGTGTGTCGGTCTGTTTCTGGACTCTACTGTATTCCTGGGCTAACTGCTTTAAACAGTGCAGGTGTATAATCACTCCTGATACCTGATAGGGCAAGCCCCT
Source organism: Enhydra lutris kenyoni (assembly GCF_002288905.1). Lineage (NCBI taxonomy): Eukaryota > Metazoa > Chordata > Mammalia > Carnivora > Mustelidae > Enhydra > Enhydra lutris. The sequence continues at coordinate 4,595,697 of NW_019154105.1, forward strand.
GCTCTCCTATCATTCTTTTGCAGAATTTTGGCCCTTCGTTCTTTATTGTAAAATCAGCTTATTAAGATCCATAAAAAGTGCACTGGGCATTTGACTGGAACTCAATGGAATGGAAAGATCAGTGTGCAGGAGAACTGATACCTTTTTGCTACTAAATCTTTCTGCTCATGCATATGGCATGTCTCATTATTTATTGAGTGTTTTTTAAATGTTTGTCAATTAAGTAAGTGTTATAACATTCCCCATAGAAGTCCTGTCTAGTTTTTGTTAGATTTAGTCAAACAAACATGACTTTTATAATGCTTTTGTAAGCAGCATCATCATTTTAGTTACATTTACTGGCTACTTTTTGCTTATGTCTAGCAATGCTATTGCTTTGTCTGTCTTCTACCTTACCCCTTGTAAATGCTCCCTTTATTTCTAATACTTTGTCAAGACATTCTTTTGGATTTTCTTTACTTGTTCATTTTATCAGTTTTCCCTAGAAATTACACATCTTTTGTTATATTTATCCCTGGATATGTTTTATGTGATGCTATTAGAGATAGTATCATATTTTGAACTATTGTATTTTTGGCTGGTGCACAGAAATACCATTAGCTTTTTAAGATTAATCTTCTATCTTCTTCTCCCACATTATAGAAGAGAAAGCTGAGTCCCAGAGAGTTAAGTACCCTGGCAGGGGTTATTACGCTAGTAAGTGATAAGCCTGTTTTAAAACTCATCCATTCTAACCACAAAACATCCCCCCACAACTTGTTTACCCGCAGTGCATAGCAAACTGTTAGAAAACCATCATTTAGAAACAAATCGCACAGAACCCCCCTCTTGCCTTTCGTCTTTCTTGTCACCATGTCACCCTCCTGCAGTTAGTCACACACTAATTAAAAACAGGCTCGCCTGCTCCTACGCTTTTATATTCTGTTCCATTTATGACCAGCATTTCAGACGGCTTTTCCAACCTTTCTGGATGTTCACTGCAAACTTACTAACTATGCATATCTGGAAAAATTTTCCCCATGACACTAAATACAAAATTCTTCTACAACCCTCAGAGAAAGTTAGTATATAACTTAGCTAAGTCTTTAAAATATGCTATGCTTTCAGCAGGCTCAAACAGTTCTTTTGGAGTCTTTCTGCTCTAGTGGGTAAATTCACATTCAATCAATTTCTGAAAATACATGTTCGGTTGCCAATGGGCTCGCATTTTGATATGCAGCTTATAATATGCAGTTAATGGGCAGGAACTGCTCCTGGAGAGCTATTTTGGCCTGTCAAACATTTTTCAAGCCTTGGTGATCTATTGATTAAATCTGTATTCATGCATTTTTATGAATTCATGGAGTTTCATAAGATTCAGAAGACCATAACCTATGGTAAAAATCACCTGTCAGTTAAAAAAAAAAACCAAAACCAAAGCTGTTCTGAAACTATACTAGACCCATGAGAAGAATCAGGGTGGAATGCAGTTTCCCATAATTTAAGAAAAGACAATTTGAGGGGAAAATCTGTGCTAAAGCAATTGAAGCAATTGTTCCCAGGCCAATGCTTTATCTCACATGCTACTATCCAGGACTAGATTTTACAGCCCAGAAAAGGATTACTTAAAACTATATGGTATAAACAAACAAACAAACAAACAAACAAACCAACGAAAGAAAGGAAAAGCCCAGGTCATTGGTGGGAATTTTAACATTGGTGAGGAAAAATTCAATACTAAGAATGATTACCATTCAAATAACCATCATTATTTTCAAGGTATTTGTCAGAACTATTATGTTTACATAGCGAATATGTATATGTTTACAACACACATAACTGAAAAATAAAATTAATTATCCTCATTATCCTTAGTTCCAGGAGAGAGGAGTGTAATTAACCAGGGTCACTTAGCAAGTTAGGGCCAGATGGAAAAAAAACCCTGGTGTCCCTCAAACTACCCTTGCTCCCTAAATACAGGGCTTCTTTTGGGGCATGGGATGGAGGGTGAGTCAGGCACCATGCCTAGGAAGCCTGGCAGAGAGGTACTGCCAAAGGAATGTGCCGGCATTCTGTCTAAATCTGGCCCTGAGACCACAGCCAGTGAAAGTGGGCTTCCTCTCCGTGGGCCATGAAACATTATCACTTAGTAGTCATAAATCAGGTGTGTTCTTCTAAAGTGTTCTTTCCTCAAAATTGCCATTTGAAATATTATGGATGGAGCTTTAAAAAATGGGGACTCAGGCTTTTCCGGCATAGGCACTGTTTCCTGTTGACCATCACCCATCCCTACACAATCGCATTGTGTTTCCATCAAAGTTCCGCTCGTTCCCTTGTCGGCTCATGAGATGTGGGGAGCAGCCAGAATAAACAATGGAGTGGAGCTCTGGGAGGCTGAGAAGAAACTTCCTTGTATGGCCACCTACCTGATGCCCTGAATCTTCAGCCATGGCACTGCTCTCTAGTCAAGCCCAGGGAGAGGGTGCAGTGAACAAGACGACACAGGGAAGAACTTACGACATAAGCGAGGTGTGACCTGGTGATTACGGCTGTGCTTTTGCTGGCCACAGTGATGCTCAGAGAGGCACCAGCAGCCAGCTGAGGCCCCCGGTCCTCTGAGAGTGACACCTCCACTTTCACTTCCACAGTTGTCGCTGACGTGCCATCTGTGACTGAGATCTCCATGCTGTCTTCCCGGGCAGAGGAGCCGTCGTGTAGGTACTGCAGAACATTTTTCTCAATATCTTCATATGTGAAGGTGTCACCTTCCGAGAGAGAGACAGATTGCAAAGCCAATTCCTTCTGGAATAACGCTTTTCATGTATATAACACCTTTGTTCTCAGGATTTCAAAGTACATATAGGATCATATACTCTGGGAGTTGTAAGTCAATTCGCTCAACCACACACCCAATGTAGGATTCCCTTTACGCCACTCTTGAAAGGGGGTTATTCAGCCTGTCCTTCAACACTTCTCAGGGTGGGAGGCTCACTGCTCTACAAGGCAGCTAATCCCACTGGAGATAGCTTTGTTTAAGTTCTTAATCATACTGAGCTCAAATCTGCTTCTGCGAGATCCAGTCAGCATTCTTAGTTCTAGAGAATAAAGGTCAAGCCTCTGCTCTTTAGGACAACTTAATCTTGGATCTAACTTTGACACAGAAATTTTTGAAAAAAGTTAAGAAAATAAATTATGGTTGATGGATCTGTAGTTTTAGTTGGGAGTATAAGGTTTTTCTAAATTCAAAAATACCTAAAAATTTAAAAACAGACTTAAAGTTAGAAATCCAAATGTTGTAGGTCTGGAGTATGAATTTTTGACAGATTTCACAGGTGTATGAAAAAGTCTCAAGGTCATATAACTTTGGGAAAAACAGGTTTAAACAAAATTTAAAACTAATAATTTTTGGAACTGCAGGATTTATTAGAATTTTAGAATCTTCAATAGGGAAATATTAAAGCATTCCAAAATTGTTTGGTCATGGAACCCTTTCTACAAGAAATGCGTGTTAGTGTCATGGGCCCCAAGGATTCCAGAGAGTATAACTGAAGAATTGGTCTTCTTGGATGTTATATTCAACTCTACTTCCTGACAGATTATTGGCTCTAGTAATTGGTGTTATGAATGAGACTGAAGAATTTATTCATTTTCTGTATTTGTCTTCTAAGTCTTCTCTTTTGACACCATGTTATTGTGATTTACTGGTGCTAGTGGTATTGTGCTTTATAAAAAGTAATAAAGCGAATATTTTATAAACATCTTTAGATAGTATATATTGGTTACACAGTATAGGTTAAATATAATGTTAAGGCAACTGGGTTCTGACTGGTAAAGCTCCTTAAGTAGTTCCCTTAGGATGCTAGAAATCTATTCTGATGATATTTCTTGTGTTCAGTAAATTTTTAAAAATCTGCCTTTGTGACTCCCAAATGCTTGTTGGTTGTTCTTCAAATTCTATCTAACTTCAAAGTCAAAGACTTGTTCCCCTCTCTCTGCAGGGATATTCAAAAGAATGCATGATTACATGACTATTAGGAATTATATAAAGGTTTCTGAGAACGTACAGGTTGTTGAAATAAGCATATAGCATCCCAAAGTGACTATTTTGAAAGAGATAATACTCACTTTGATGTGTATGGGCTAACTATTACACAATTAGATTGAGCTGTGTTCCTTGTGCTTCTTCATACTTTCTAAAACAGTCAACATGTATTATTTTTCTATAAGTGAAGAAAGTACAAGAAATATGACTTTGGAAAGCTGGTCCCATGATCTACCACAGTGTTATATCACGAAGATACTACTTAAAAAATGTGTTTCCTTCTTTATGGATGAAGACACATGTCGTTTACACTGTCAGAGTTTCAGTGCTAAGGAGACTGTGAAAATTAACATAGCAAACTAAGGCAGACAAATTCATCTCCATGACCTAACCACAGGAAAGTGGCACCTGATGCTTCGTATGAGGTGGTTCTAAATGCATTTACTCCAGATAAATCAGCCAATTTCAACCAATTTCACCCACAATTTGAGGCAATAGCTTCACTGTTTTGGCTTGTGGGTGCAGAGAAAGAAGTCCCAAATCTTTCAGCCAATGGACTAAGAACTAAAAATTGCTCCTTCAAAGTCTCTCCTCATCGTTCGTTCCATGGACTTGCTTTAATTCTTGTCTGAGATGTAAAACTAGAGCAAGAAACCCTCCAAGGAGGCCAGTGACAGAGGAAGCAGTTACCTGTGACCATGGGCCCTTGGAGCTCGGCTGTGTACTTCAGGATCACACCATGCTCTGGAGGTTTCCGGAGCTCAAAGAGGAGTTCCTCAGGAGCAGTCTCGGTGTCTCTTATTACCAGCTGAAGTCCTGCAGTCAGGAGACAGGTCACTGTGAGAGGACGTGTATGTTCAAAACGGTATGTGTTGCCTACATTACAGCTACAGGGTGCTGGAAGCCACGCTGCGGGCAATCTGATGGTTGTAACAAGGCACCGTTGACTTCCGGTCAACCACAGAAGAGTGAAAACTGATGATACAGTCAATTCCCAAATTGCAAGTTGTTAACTTACTTCCCAAAGTTAACTTGTAAGTAGGTATTTCTGAATTAAGAACACCTTTCTATACAAATGAGGGCACAGAAGCCGACATATAGGTCAGTCCTGACCGGCTGGGGTAGGTTTTCATCCAGAAAAATGCTCCCAGAAACTGCTTTGGCTTTTCATTATTTATGCCCTTCTTTTTCTGAATCCACAGAAGAGCCAAGTTGTCTTAACAATGGCTGCTGGCGGGGGGGGGGGCGCCTGGGTGGCTCAGTGGGTTAAGCCTCTGCCTTTGGCTCAGGTCATGATCCCAGGGTCCTGGGATCGAGCCCCGCATCAGGCTCCCTGCTCCCCCCCCCCCCCCCACCGCCGCCTGCCTCTCTGCCTACTTGTGATCTCTGTTAAATACATAAACAAAATCTTAAAAAAAAAAAAAAAACAACGGCTGCTAGGGCCATCACAGAAGTGAGAAAGAACAGGGTGGCATGGCCGTTGTCTTTGTACATGAGACTTGTTTAGAAATTGGATGATAATTAATTTCAGGCCAATACTCAGGGGGAGAAACTGGGTAAGAATCTGTAGAGCACAGCTAACAAACCTCACAACATCCACTGTTTGCTTTTAAAACTCATTAGGTGGAAGAATAAGGAAACTGCTAAAGAGTAAGTACACTGAGAGCTGAATAAAACCACGTACAGAATAACCGAGCCCAGAAGCTTCGCAGCTTCCGAAGGTTACTGTGATCTGTCATTTCTCCTGTTGCTCTCACCTTCTAGACAGAAAACAAGCACAGCCACTGAGACTGCTCCCCTCCCTTCTCTTCTCTGCCGGAAAACACATTCTGTGTTGTGCTCCATCACTGAACACTGGCCTGGGAAGGGCTTATTTCCTTCTCTCTGGGCTGCTTCTATTTGCGTGGACATGGGCAGAGGGAAGGACACAGGTGAGAAGGCATATCCCTTCTGGAAGAAGAGGTCACTCTTTCTTGGCAACCATCAAGAGGCTTAAACAGGGACTGCTGCTGAAACACGGTTCCATTCCCAGAGGCGTGTTTCTTTTAGGCTCAGTTCCTACCTATAGCAGCGCTGCCTCCTGGGCTGACCTCAAGCAGGGGAGCTGTGACCCGGGATGCCGGCAGGTGCTGGTCAGCGGGAAGCAAATGAATGGTGAGGACCATCTCCGGACTTGTGTGGGCTCCATCTGAAACTGGAGAGGATAAACACACACGCACATTGACGCGTAGCCTGGTCACCAGCAGGTGCTTCCCAGGAGATTTTCAGATCACCTGGACACTTTGAAGCGATGCTCACAAATGGAAAATATAAGCAAGCAAGGAAGATCCTGTGAGCTCTCCTAACTAAGTTTTCTCTCCTGGATAATGAAAAGGCTAAAGGACCATAATAACAACGTCATTCTATAAAGCAAGCTCCACGACAAGGTGATACTGGTAAATGTTAGTGGAAAAGAAAGTAATACAAAATCTGCCCCCTTCGATGATGCCAGTAAAGACTTTTATTTATGAGGGGCACCTGGGTGGCTCAGTCAATTAAGCATCTGCCTTCAGCTCACGTCATGATCTCGGGGTCCTGGGATCGAGCCCCGCTTTGGGCTCCGGGCTCAGCAGAGAGTCTGCTTTTCCCTCTCCCTCTGTCACTCTCCGTGCTTGTGTTCTCTCTCTCTCTCTCAAATAAATAAATAAATAAAATCTAAAAATAAAATTAAAAGACTCTTATTTATGGAATTATTTTTTGATTCATTCTCCTCATGTCTTGGAAAAATATTTTCTTTCAAGAGATTTCGTTTAGAAATGACACATCTGTCTCGTGAGGAAAGAGCTTTTTAAAAAGGACAGAAAATACCCACGCACGTATCTCAGAAGGCAATTATCGGGAAGCAAGCAGACCTCTTTGGTTTTTACCTGATTGTCACACACATTGCAATAAACGGAAGATACTTTGTAAGTAGAACAATGACTTTTAAGATTTTATTTCCCTGGATTGTCTGACATCCAAGTGAACGCCCGTCACCTGAGGAAACGGAAGCAGAACTGTCTGGTGCTTGACTCTGATTCCCGCCTTTCTGGACCTTAAAGCACCCTCGAGTCTCTAAAGCCAGGTTTGGAAGAACATCTGTACCACCAGTTCACCAATGTGTTTATTGGTAATGGCTATGGAGAAAATGCTGCTGTTGATTGTTCTAAATGTGAACTCTGCCTGCATCTGGGCCTGTTTCCTTCGTCCCCTTCTTCTGGACTCAGCAGCAAGTCGGCAAGAGGCTGACATCTACTTAAGCAAAGCAAAGGGCTGCTCGGCGGCTGCGCGTAATGATCCCACTTGGCTTTAGATTTGTTTTTTCCCTGAGAACAGATCTAAAGGGTATGGCTGGGTTTTTATAAGGTGCACTCGCTGTCCTAGAGCAGTCCAGAAATAGCCCTACTGAAGGAGGAGACACTCCCCCTGCGAATGAAGGTTTATGGCTCTGGTCATTCGGCCAAATGTCATGATGGTTGCCCCTGCTTCTTTGTTTATGCTCAACCTCCTCTCTGGAACATCAAAGATAGGAACAGACAATTCCTAATGTTTGGAGGCTTGGGGGACAAACGCAGGAACTTTTCCACAAATTTCAGCAGATGCTGATTCTCTGAGGCTTCTGGGATCTAAGTTAAGGACACGTGCCTTAAATAAAAATCACTATTGTGAGATATAATTTTACTTTTTGAAATGTTTTACATTGATTTCACTTTTAAGCGGGGGGAGAGCCTCAGGGAGCCTTCACCGTCCTTACTGCTACAGAAGAGGGAGGGAAAGGCCCGGAAACCTCAGAGTCTCAGTAATACCACACAGCCAGCAGTGTGACCGACGCGTATCTTTCCCTCTGTGAGTAAATGGAAGAAAGCTATTTTCTGGCACATATTTTGTAACTAGAAAATATATCAACGGGGTGCGGAGTTTTGTAAACAAATATAAGAACTTACAATCAAAATGTCAGCAATTATATGTCTAGCTGTCCCTTTAAGCAATGTTTCTGATTTCTCTGAGAAACAGTCAGTTTGCCTCTTTGGGTCAGAGGCCCCCTGCGAGCACCACTTGCCTCGTGTATTTCCCTTGCTCAGGATGGCTCTGCAGAGCGTCTGGGCTTGGTCTGAAGCTTTCAGGTCAGGAACGTCAGCTTCCCTTCCTGTCTTAGCCGATTGACCAAATGAGCTGTTCTTCCTCACTCTGGGTCAATGTCCGGGCTCGGGCTTGTTGCCACCTTAGCTCAGTATGTGCCCAATTTAATATTTTCTCTCACAAAACTCTGCTAAAGGAGATGGCTTCCTACCAGTTTCCAAAAAATGTTCTCCTTAAAAAAAAGGGAAACTTTTATACCCTTCACAACAATGAACTTGAAATGGCTCATGGACCTACATGTAAAAGGCAAAACTATAAAACTCCTATAAGACAACAGAGGCGAAAATGAGATGACCTTGGGAAAGGTGATGCCTCTTTAGATAAAACACAAAAGACACGATGCATGAAAGAAATCACTGATAAACTGGACTTCATTAAAATTAAAAACTTTTGCTCTATGAAAAGCAATGTCAAGTGTATGAAAGGAAAAACCATAAACTGGAAGAAAATATTTTCAAGACTCATCTGATACAGAATTGTTATTAAAAAATGTACAAAGAACTCATAAAACCCAACAATAAAAAAAGAGCCCAATTAAAAAACAGGCCAAAGACCTTAACGGATATCTCACCAAGGAAATACATGGATGGCAGATAAACACATGAGAAGAAGCTCCTCACCATGTGTCAGCAGAGACATGGAAATTAAAACAATTATAAGATGCCATTATGCACCAATTAAAATTGCAAAAATCTGGAACACTGACACCACCAAATGCTGGTGAAGACGTGGAGCAAAAGGAACTTACACACTGCCGGTGGGAATGCAAAGTGGTACAGCCCTTCTGGAAGACAGCTTGGCTCTTTTTTAAAAAACAAAACTAAATATACTCTTACCATGTAATACAGCAATTGCAATTCTTGGTATTTACCCCAAGGATTTGAAAACTTAGGTCCATACAAAACCTGTGTACAGAGGTTTATAACAGCTTTAGTTACAATTGCTAAAGCTTGGAAGCATCTAAGATGTCCTTTAGTAGACAAATGGATGAAATAAACTGTGGTACTTCGACAATGGAGTGTCATTCAGCACTAAAAATAAATGAGCTACAAAGCCGCGGAGAGACACAGAAGACCCTTAAATGCATATTGCTAAGTGAACTAAGCCAATCTGAAAAGACCCCATACTGCGTGACTCTCACTCTGTGACCTTCTGGAAAAGACTAAACTATGGAAGACAGTAAAAAGAACAGTGGTTGCCAAAGGTGGGAAGTGGGTCTGGGAGATGAACAGGAGAACACAGAGGATTTCTAGGGCAGTGAAAATACGCTATAGGATATCACAATGATAGATACACGTCATTATTCAGTGGCCAAAACCCACAGAATGTACCACACCAAGAATGAACCCTAGAGTAACTACAGACTTCGGTTGATTATGACACGTCGGCGTAGGGTCATCCTTGGTAAAAAATGTACCATTCTGGCGAGTGATGTTGACAAGGGAGAAATTATGCTATGCTTATGTATGTGAATGGGGAATTCTCTGTACTTTCAATTTTTTTGTAAACCTAAAACTGCTCTAAAAAAATTCAATCTTTAGAACAATTAAAAAAAAATTCATTCAATAACAACAAAAGAAAGAAACCAACCAACCAACCTCAGGCAGAAATAAGATAAATTAATTTGAGGTCAGCCCAACATCTATTTCCTTTACGCTGTATAATAGGTTCCAGGGCCATTTAACTTACAGTCCTGGAGAAGGTAATAGTTAACACCTTCACCTATTCAAGCTTTCAGGTAAAAGTTGAGGTTTAGAAACCAAACAGGCACACTCTTATGATACTTGTTTTTCACAACCAACACACATACAGACCAGACTAAATAAAATATCCCATGTTCCATGTCAGAAACTTGTATTTAAGTCTTGGCTCTACTGTTAATCAGGACTGGAGATCTGGGCAGATTACTTACTCTAATGACCCTTCATTTTCCCAGTCTTAAAATGCTAAAAATAATACCTGTCCTTACAGTCTTGTTACGAGGATTAAATGAGACAACTTATATTGCATATTGCTTTGTAAAGTGTAAAATACTATATAATCTGTTGTATATTATTACTGATTGTATGAATTATCTAGAAGCCGATCACCGGAATGAGCTGATACTGGGTTCACATCAATAATAATAAAACACTGGGGGCACCTGGGTGGATCAGTGTGTTAAAGGCTCTGCCTTTGGCTCGGGTCATGACCTCAGGGTCCTGGGATCGAGCCCCACATTGGGCTCTCTGTTCGGCAGGGAGCCTACTTCCTCCTCTCTCTCTGCCTGCTTCTCTGCCTACTTGTGATCTCTGTCTGTCAAATAAATAAATAAAATCTTTAATAATAATAATAATAATAATAATAATAAAAACACTGGATAAAGAAATAATAAGGCATCCAAATTGGAAGGGAAGAAGTAAAACTGTCACCATTTGCAGATGACATGATATTATACACAGAAAACCCTAGATGCCACCAAACACTGTTAGAACTAATAAAAAAATTTAGTAAAGTTGTAGGATGCAAAACCATACAAAAATCTCTTGCATTTCTATATCTCGATAATAGGCTCTTGGAGATGTTAAGAAAGTAATCCCATTTACAACTGCATCAAAAAGAATGAACTACCGGGGCGCCTGGGTGGCTCAGTGGGTTAAGCCGCTGCCTTCGGCTCAGGTCATGATCTCAGGGTCCTGGGATCGAGTCCCGCATCGGGCTCTCTGCTCAGCAGGGAGCCTGCTTCCTCCTCTCTCTCTGCCTGCCTCTCTGCCTGCTTGTGATCTCTGTCTGTCAAATAAATAAATAAATAAAATCTTTAAAAAAAAAAAAAAAAAAAAAGAATGAACTACCTAGGAGTAAATTTAAGGAGATAAAAGACCTGTGCTTGGAAGAAAGAACCTGAAGAAGACACAAATAAATATAAAGATATTCTACGCTCATGGATTAGAAGAGTTAACATTGTCAAAATGTCCATAACAACCAATGCAGTCTGCAGATTCTATACAATCCCATCAAATTTCCAATGGCATTTTTCACAGAAATAGGACAAATAATTCTACTTTTGTATGAAACTACAAAAGACCCGGAAAAGACAAAGCAATCTTAAGAAAGAAGAATAAAGCTGGAGGCACATGCTCTCTCAAACTGTATTACAAAGCTGTAGTCATCAAAATAGCATAATATTACCATAAAAACAGATCAACAGAGATGAATAGAACAGAGAAGCCGGAAACAAACTTACACGCATGTGGCCAATTGATTTATGACAAAGTAACCCAGAAGATGCAACGGAGAAAGACAGTCTCTTCAGTCCATGGTGCTGAGAAAACTCGACAGCCTCAGGCAAATGAAGGAAACGGTACCATTATCTTAGGCCACACACAAAAAATAACTCAAAATGGATAAATACTTGAATGTAAGACCTGAAACCATAAAAGTCCTGGAAGAAAACAAAGGCGGAAGCTCCTTAATATCAGCCTTGGGGATGATTTTTTTGGATTTGAAACCAAAAGCAAAAGCAACAAAAGCAAACAAACAAGTAGGACTACATCACACTAAAAAGCTTTTGCACAGCAAAGTAAACCATTGACAAAATGAAAAGCCAAACTACCAAGTTGGGGGAAATATCTGCAAATTATATATCTGAAAGGTTAAAATCCAAAGTATATAAAGAACTCATACAATCAATAGCAAAACCCCCAAACAATCCAGTTAAAAAATGGGCAGAAGATCTGAATAGTCATTTTTCTAAAGAAGACATACAGATGGCCAACAGGTACATGAAAAGAAGCTCAACATCACTCATCATCAGGGAAATGCAAACCAAAACCACAATGAGGTATCACCTCACACCTGTTAGAATGACTCTATCAAAAGGACAAGAAATAACATGTGTTGGCCAGGATATGGAGAAAAGAACACATGGGCACTGTTGGAAGAAATATAAACTAGTACAGCTTCTATAGAAAATAGTATGACATTTCCACAAAAAATTAAAAACAGAAATAGTGGGGCGCCTGGGTGGCTCAGTGGGTTGAGACTCTGCCTTCGGCTCGGGTCGTGATATTGCGGTCCTGGGATCGAGCCCCACATCAGGCTCTCTGCTCAGCGAGGAGCCTGCTGCCCCCACCCCCCCGCCTGCCTCTCTGCCTACTTGTGATCTCTGTCTGTCAAATAAATAAATAAAAAATCTTTAAGAAAAAAAAAAACAACAAAAAACAAAACAGAAATAATACATAATTCAGCAACTCTGCTTCTGGGTTATCCAGAGAAAATGAAAATACTTTGTGTGCCTGGGTGGCTCAGTCGGTTAAGTGTCTGCCTTCGGCTCAGGTCATGACCTGAGGGTCCTGGGATCGAGTCCTGAGTTGGGCTCTCTGCTCAGTGGGAAGTCTGCTTCTCCCTCTCCCTCTGTCCTTTCTCCACCCCCTGCCAGTACACATGCTCTCTCTTTCTCTCAAATAAATAAAATCTTAAAAAAAGAATGAAAACACTAATTTGAAAAGATATATGTACCCCCATGTTTACTGAAGCATTATTGACAATAACCATGACGTGGAAGCAACCTAAGTGTCCACTGACAAATGAACAGATGATGAAAAGGTCGCGTACATATGCAATGAAAATCACTCAGTCATAAAAAAAGAAAATCTTGCCATTTGTAATAACATGGATGGACCCTGGGGACATGAAGCTAAATGAAACAGGTCAGACAGAAAAAGGCAAATACCATATGATCTCATTGATTTCTGGGCTCTAAAACAAACAAAACCAACCAACCAAACAAATAAACCCAAGCTTAGAACTACAGAAAACAACAAATTGGTGGTTGTCAGAGGTGGGGTGGGGTTGCGGGGGGGCTCTGAAATGGCTGAAGGGAGCCAAAAGGTTAAAACCTTTAGCTATGACTAAGTCATAGGGGTGTAATGTACAGCATGGTAACTACAGTTAGTAATATAGTATTACATTAGGGAGACAGTAAATGCCGAAGTTACAAGAAAAATAATTTGTAACTATATATGGTGACTGATATTAACTAGACTTATTGTCGTGATCATTTTGTAATACACCCAAATACTGAGTCACGATGCTGTACACCTGAAACTAACACGAAGCTGTATTTCAACTTGTTACACGTCATGTGTCAACTGCATCTCAATTAAAAAGAAGCAATGACACAACAATGGAATTTACTGTTGATTCAAGTGTGATTCTAAATCCTCAGAGAAGGAAAGAAGGTCTGGGAGTTTGAAGGAGATGTCTTTTCTCTCCAACCAAAATTTATCCTACATGGCATAGAACAGGACCTACGGGTGGCTGATTCCAATGGAACAGTCACAACCCCAACTAAACAGCAGCTTAGGGTGTCGTCTACAGCCAACCATCCTCACACCAGACCTAAACCAAGAAAGCTTGTCCCTCTGCTGTTCTACAGAGATGCCAGATCTGACCACACGTCTGCTCGCTGGCGTGGAGCTTCTACGGCGTGGGGACCCAAAGCTGGGATGCCGGGGTCTTCCACACACAGCTTTCATCTCCCTCCAAGAGCAAAGCAATCAAGGGGAGGCTCAGTTCAAGAAACTGTACACCACGATCCATTAGCTCAGTGTCACATGGAATGACAGGACCAATCCTTGTTCTGGGAGCTTTATATATGTTTGATTATTAGTTATCATCCCCACTGTTGAGTGAGCACGCAGGCATAGAGAGGTTAAGAAGCGTTCTCAGAGCAACTGACCCCCGGGGCAGTCTGCATCCAGAGGCTAAGAGCTTAACCACTATCACCTCTTTTTAATAGATACTGGGACTGTTTGAAACGGGACTTAAACAACCCTAATCTTTGGAATACTGGATGGATAATTTTCTTCTATGAATACAGACTCAAGCTATTACTATTTAATTAGTCATGAGACTATTCCAGAAAAACTTGTCTTATATAACTTTTAAGCAGTTCTTAGAAAATAGTAATGATGAAGGGAACAAAAAGTAAGGACTAATAAGGCAAGGAAAAATCCCATTTTCTAACAAAATTACTATTAAAATCATCACCTGTGAAGTGAAATTTCACCGATTCTGGGAGACCTGAAACAGAAAAGAGAAAATCAATACATTGGTGTGCATTTGGGGGTCAGAAATAGATGGAGAAGGTACAAAATATGGGGCAGAGGTTAGAAAAGTAAAGCACGTTTTAACCTAAATAATTATGGTTTGAGGAAAGATCACCAGGTCTTTTGTTAATGTTATGTTGAGTTTAATGGTGCCAGCACCAATTTTAAGTAACAAAAAGAATGGCAGAGTAGAATAATTTTATATCCCAGTAGTTAGAGTGATTTATAATACATTCATTCAGATCCCATTTTTATCAGTACATAAAATCCTACAAATCGGTGAATGTGTATGATGTCGTATATCACTGACAGGTTCTCTGGTGGGTCAATTCCATTGTAGAATTGAGTGATGCCTGGGACATTGATTTACACACTATAACGATGTGAGAGATTTATCTCATGGCATTTATCCCATAGATTATACAGGACAGGACTCTGCTCTCTCTAAAAAGGCTCTAGGAACTTAGGCAAGTATAATAGATATGGAAATAACTTCAACCATGGCTGACACATTTTCCTTCCTTCTAATCCCAGGATATCCTGAGTTTCTTTGTAAAGTAGGTCTTTTGAAGTGGGGGTTAGAAAACCATGAACATTTTCATGGGCTATTAGTTACCCAGTTACCAAACAATGGGGATCCTCCTTAGAGAGAAGGCCTACACCCACGTTTCAATATTTTCAAAGAAGAGTTAATCATTTTCTGGACAATTGCATTTATGTATATAATGGAAAATGTGACTTTAAATGCTTTCTATAATTTAAGATGTAACTCTAAAATTATTTAACCCATGTTCAAATTACATAAGAAATCACCAGTCGTTCTGGATGAGTAAGGCTACTATATAAACATAATATTCCGTATTAATCATGTTATGTACATACACCTTAAAGATCATAAGGGAACAGGCTTCAAGATTTTTAGAATCATTCCAAGGCGCAGAAGTTTTTAGGTATAGGACTCAAAACTCCTGCATTCCGGTCCTCAGCTTTGGGTACAGGGTCGAGGGGAGAGATAAGGGATAACGAAGATTAACTATCTTGGCTCAGTGGAAGGGCACAAAATGGTTTGTATTCGAAGAAATCCAGTTATTCGGGATGCCTGAGGGCTCAGTTGGTTGAGTGTCTTTCAGACGGAGAAAGTCTGAGAGTCTCCCTTTGGATCAGGTCATGATCCCAGGGTCCTGGGATCGGGTGCTGGGATCAAGTCCTGCTTCTCCCTCTGCCTGCCGCTCCCCCCTGCTTGTGCACGCGCTCTCTCTGACAAATAAATAAATAAAATCTTAAAAGAAACCCAAAAACTAGCTATTCTTTTGTTCAGTCTTCTCTTCCTTTACAAACGGTGGCTTCTGTCAAATCCTGGCCCAAACGGTTGCATTCTTCATTCCCCCGGGGGACCTCCCCGGCGTAGCCTGGCATGTTTCTCACCGGATTCCCCTCCCCCACAGCCCACCCGCCTTGGCCTCCTCCTCCAATCCACTCACATCCTGCAGCTAACGAGTTCGTCATGAAAGACCATCTCCCCAGATCTAAACCTCCACTGGGTTCCTATTGCTCTTGGGATAAAGATCTAAATCCTGACAGGCTTCCAGGGCCTCTGAGGTGTGGCCTCTCTCTCTCCCTCCAAGATCATCCTTGTTCAGCTCAACCTTCTATA
This sequence comes from Enhydra lutris kenyoni, assembly GCF_002288905.1. Lineage (NCBI taxonomy): Eukaryota > Metazoa > Chordata > Mammalia > Carnivora > Mustelidae > Enhydra > Enhydra lutris. The sequence continues at coordinate 4,611,619 of NW_019154105.1, forward strand.
TTCCAGACACGGACTTTTTGTTGTTTATTTTTTAAACCCCCAGAATGTCACACTCTCTCCCCTCTCAGGGCCTCTGCCCACGAGCTGTGTGCCCTTCCTTGGGAAATGTTCTCCCAAGTATCCCAAGAGGCACATTCAGGCTGATGAGCATCTACTCGTCCCTCGCTGGGGCAGCCTCCGCTGAACTCTTAGTCTCGGGCAGTTCTGTTACTTTGAACACCACTGAACATTTTTCTTTCTCTCCAGAGCTCTTGCCTTAGTCTACAATTAAACACTCATTACTGGGATTATTTCTCAAACTCTGTCTCCCTACCTAGGTCCCAAAACTCACCAAGAACAGGATTCATGCCTGTTTTTGTTCACCACTATACTCTCCAAGACCTCACAGCCACATAAGAGGCCCCAAATAAAGATTTATTGAAAGCATGCGTGCATGCATGAATAAATGGAAAAAAAAAATGAGGAACTGAGCCCAAACTACACATTGGCCCACAAGCCTCAAGTGATTTTGAACAGTTATAAAGTGATATCACTAAAGTGTCAGAAGGACAACAGGAAGAGTTGGGGAGAAGCTGCCATGAGGCTCCCCAGAGAGTAGTCGGGGTGCCTGAGAAGAGAAGAGAAGAGAAGAGAAGGCATTACCAGCGAAGGAGAAGGCCGTGATCTCCTGGAGGTGGGGAGCTGCCAGGGGAGGACGGTACATGATCTTGCCCTGGTTGATGTCTTCCTGTGTGAAATACCGGACAGGAGAGTGAGGCTGGTCCCTGTGTTCGATGATCCCTGGGGAGCGAGAGACTCAGCATCAGCACCGACAGTAAGTCTGATGGTTGACGGAATGCCTGGGGCCATAAATCTGCCTTTCCCCCTGGTGGGAGAGTCGTCTATCCTTCAAGAGCAAGCGCTCTCCTGTATCTCTTATCATACCAATCTCCAGTCATTCAAGAAAAAGGCAAATCTGAAACCGAAACAGACTTCAACAGGATCTTTTAAAAAATGCTTAATTGAATTACAGCTGACAGTACGATATTAGTTTCAGGTGTACCACTTAGTGATCTGACAATTGTATACATTATGAAATGCTCCCCACGATAAGCGTAGTTACCATCCGTCACCACACAAATTGATCACAGTATTATTGACTATATTCCTTAAGCTGCTTTTTTCATGCTTGCGACTTGTTTATTCTGTAACTGGAAGTCTGTACCTCTTAACCCCCTTCACCGTCCCCCTCCCCATTCCCCTACCTACCACCCTTCTGGCAACCACTAGTTCATTCTTGGTATTTATGAGTTTATTTTTGAGTGTTTGTTCGTTTGTTTCACTTTTTAGATTCAGACACAAATGAAAGCATATGGTATTTGTCTTTCTCCGTCTGACTTACTTCACTTCGCATCACACCCTCCAGGTCCAAGTCGTGTTGTCACGAACGGTAAGATTTCATTCTCTTAGGCGTGAGCACCATCCCAGCCCCACATCTTCCTCATCCGTGCATCTACGGTAGACACGGAGGCGGCTCCCCTATCTCGGCTGTTGTAAATAAGGCTGCCGTAATTACAAGGGTGCATGTATCTTTTTGAATTACTGTTTTTGTTTTATTTGGGTAAATACCCAGTTCCTAGATCATACAGTAGATCTATTTTTAATTTTTTGGAGAAACCTCCATACTGTTTTACACAGTGACTGCACCCACTTATACCCTTGCCAACAGCGCACAAAGGTTCTCTTTCTCGCACATCCTCGCCAACGCTTGTAATGTCTCACCTTTTTGATACTAGCCATTCTGACTGGTGTGAGGTAATACCTCATTCTGGTTTTGATTTGCATTTTCCTGATGACGCGTGGTGTTTTAGACTCTTGTTGTGTGTGAAACCCAAATAGATTTCTGACTAGAAGTCATTGACCATAATCAATAGTAAGACACAAACTACTACCCCTAATATAACTTAGACTAGGTAATTCTCTACAAGTCATAGACATTTCACCATAATTTGAGATTCTTTCGATAAAGTTTAAAGGTCAAGCTTGCTGAGAAAATGATATAGTTTGGGCTCCTGGTGAGGCTATAATGAGAGTTTTCTCAACTTACCCCTTTCCTTCAGAAACACCTCAGTCTCTGTGATAACCTTTGGCAACAGGAACATGGATCATGATTATTCTAAGAATTGGATTTGCAATTTTAACTCTGGGATAAATCTTTAGAGGCTGAAAATTTACCTATCGTTTCTAAATTTTGTAGGCACAGAAATAATGCTCTGATCACCTTTCATGTCCTATCAACTCTTTCAAAGAAGGACACATGGGAGAGTTGGTGTTGAACTAATTCAGGTTCTGAGGGGCTGAGAGACCTATAGTCATTCTCCAAAAGACAGCCCAGGCTGCTGGACAGAGAGCTCCACTCTGCCCTGGCAATGTAAGGAGAAATGCTCTTGCTATGACTCAGCAGATTTAGAAAAAGAGAAGCATGACTTAGGTGTTTCGTTTCCCTGGACTTTATCAAAGGGTAATATAATTTAATTTTTAGACATTTATCTCTCCTGGGGGATTCGATAATGTGGAAGGCTTGCATCCAGGGCAATGGTTGGTCTCGGGATGGCAGCCTCAGATTCGGGAGCAGAACTGTCACTAGAGCTAATCTCTTTCCATGAGGGACAGCCACACCTCTGTGAGGGACAGGTTTATTAGTTAAGCCCCAAGTTCAGCCATCTAAAGAATGAAGAGTGATGGCAGGGGCCCCTCTCCTCTCTGCTGACTGTGGTTTCACATGTTCATTTTCCCTGCCATGAAAGGGGGGATTCATCCAAAGGGGAAAGGCACCGGGTGTGTGCGACTCAGCACACTCTGCACTGGCTGGCAGAGCTCCTTGTCCTGAGCACACGCTCGTTCCCATTCTTGTCTGTTCACCTCTCCTATCCTCATCAGAGCAGGGTCTGTCCCTGCAGACCGGGCCCATGTCTGCCCAGTTCTGCCCGTGCATGAGAGGGGCAGCTCAACCCAGTGACTCAAGTTGTGCGCACACCATATTCTCCAGCCAGCTCTGGCATACCAAAGCTGACACACTCATCTCCATCTGTCTGACAACAGTGTCTCTTTCTCAAGTGGTCCTAAACTCAGAACAAGGGAACAGAGAGCGCGCATAATTGTTACTGCTTAAATCCTCAACAAGTACCTGCAGACGAAACTCCCGAGCTTTGAAGATAGGCCAACAATTAGAAGACAAGAGCATCACTCAAAAGGTCATTGATTGCACGTCTTACCTTGATTTGGACGCAGAGGTACAGTGATGTTGTATATAATCTTTCCGCTTGGCCTCTCAGAGTCTATGAAGGAGAGGGAATGAGGCTGAATCACAGTCAGGGCATCCTCCCGAGCCTAAACAACATTTAAGGAAGAAGAAGAAAAAACAGGGTGATGAAAACAAAAGCCAGAGACAAAAACAAACCTTATTTAAAAAGCAGAAACAAAAACAACAACAACAACAAAAATAAAAACAAAAAACACGCTCACTCTGGGCTTTTAAATTAGTTACAGCAAAATTTTTTCTGAAAGCTCGGAAGAAGGATCTGGTCTCTTGCACTGCAGATCTGTCTTGGCCTTAAGAACCTCAGAGGGTCTTGAATCTTCCTCCAGTTCTCTTGCACTCTCCCCTCCCCCGCTCGCTGCCCCAGGTTTGTGTTGGTGCATACTGTGGGGTGTCCCAACATGACCACTTTTCCCCAGGTGGGACTCGCAGTGGGACGCGTCAACATGAGCCAGCAGAGCCTGCTCTCCTCCTGTCCTGCTGTTCGCAGCTGGGTCACTACATCTCTGGTCCTCTGACGTCATGGGCTGAGGCTGCGCTGGGTCACTACATCTCTGCTCCTCTGACGTCATGGGCTGAGGCTGCGTCTGGTAAGAAGCCCTCCCTGACCACACCAGCTTTGCCAACGGGAACTGTGATGTTTTCAAAGGGCAAAAGATGAACTCACCTCAAACACCAAAAGACACTCATCATTTGAATTCAGAGGTTTAGGAATTACTTATTAAAGCACATAAAAATAGTGCATGTTTTCTTTGTCTCCATTGTACCCTTCAAAAGGATTACATTTTGCTTTTCTCTTCCAGTCCTCAGTATCCAATGAAGGGGTCAAGCAAAATTAATCAAAAGGCCAATGTGTACATATTTTTTACTGTCCATTCACTTGTACCCACCAATAGTGACAACTCTCAAAAAGAGAGAGAGAGAGAGAGAGATTTCGAATCCCATGACCAGGCATAACAGGGAGTTGGGGACAGCAGCAAAAACATACAGAATGGAGATGAGAAAAGGGAAAAGTAGTGTGAGGACAGGCCCCTTGCCTGGGTCACATATGCTGTTAACAAGACAGAACAAAAATATCTGGCTCCTTGCCGGCTCTTCCTAGCTGACCCCTGCAGGGTTGAGTGGGACATGCTGTCTGCCTCTTTGAAGCTCTGCTTCCTCCAGAAGGAATTTCCCCACTTGGGAAAGGATTAAGTAGGGCTCAGTCATTCCCATGCAGGAGGGCGTGGTGTTCCTCTTGTAAACCTCGAAAAGATTGAAGGTCACAGTTGCTTTCTAAGTGTCCTGAAGGCACACTTGTCCCGGGAGAGGCGGCATTTGCAGGTTGGGACAACCCCCCTAGAGTACAGAGTCATATTTCAGGCCACTGCTCGGGTCTGGAATGTCATGAGTAAGGAAAGTAAGAGTTACAAACAGCCGCTGGTCTCTCACTCTAAAATAAAACAAGTAAGGACAACAAATGAAAAATCTAGGCCCTGTGGGAAGTGTTTACAGCCTACGTGAGTGTATACACACCTATAACGGCGAACAGGTGTGGGACAGCCAAGTGGACAGAAAAGGGCAGGCTCAGCACCTCGTTCAGCTCCTCCCCTTTTCATCTCGAAGCTGTTAGAGTATCTGAAAATTCTCGGGGTACTAGGAGATATTTTTGATGATCTAGATGCCCCTAAAATAATCCAGCCATTAGAAGAGGGACTAGACAGAGGAGTGTGGACAAAGGGAAATACATGTGGCCAAGAAAGCACATTGTATTATGGAATTTATTGACATAATTTCTCTACTGATAGAACGGGCAGGAGGTAGAAAAAGTAAGGACTTGATTCCCTGAAGAAAGCAATATCCAGTCTGACATATATCAAAGTACAATCAATTTTAATATTGGGTATTTGGAATGTTCAATATTTATCAATTAAACATAGTAAGAAATGAAAGATTGCATTTCATAGAAATCATTACAGAAGACACTTTTTTAAAAAATATCTGTCAACAATCAAAAAGTACAGAATAATGTTTCTCATAATGCCCATGTTACCTATGAATATGTCTGGAATCCAACTGCTTCTCCCCAACGCGCTGCCACCACCCTGCTGGGAGCCACAGTCATACCTTGTCACCAGGACAGCCTCCCTACTGATCTCCTGCTCTCCTGCCCACCAGCAATCCATTTCAGCCCAACAGCCAGCCAAAGAGGAGGTTCTACCTCTGTGGCTCAACACCTAGTAAGGGCTCTCCATTTCACCCAGAAGAAACCTGAAGTCCCTCCAATGGCCCGTGAGGACTTACAAGATCTGCCCCAACCCCTCCCTCTCCCCGCCTCCCTGCCCCCAACACACACACTGGGCCCATCTGTGAATCTGAGATTCTCACACGCACTCACTCTGCTCCAGCCACACTGGCTTCCCCGCTGCTCCCTGAACACTGAAGCCCACCCCGCAACTGGACGTGTCTAAACACATGGCTCCCTGGGCCTGGAACACTTTCCCCTCAGGGCTCTCCGCCTCACCTCCTCCAAGTCTTTCTTTAAACATCTTTGTTTCAGTAAAGCTCAGCTCATTTACATCTGCGATCGGGGCCCCTCTCTGCTGTTGCCACCACCGCATTTCTGACCCCCTTGACCTTGGTCTTACCTTTTGTTTTACCACAGTACTTTTCAATCACGTGCAACATATGAGTTAGTTATTTGATTTATGACTTATTGTCTATTCCCTCCTGCCCCAAGACAATGGAAACTCCATGAGAACGTGGATTTTTGTTTGTTCGTGGATAGATCCCAAGCACCTAGCACATGAAAGAGCTCAATAAAAATTTGTTGAGTGAATGGAAAATATCATTAGGAGAAGATTAGGCTAAGAAGTAAAATAATGAGAATACTTTTATAGCAACCTAATTAAAAAAATATTTTCCATCATCTTTCAGTGTTGTCTAAAGAGAGGCAAACACTTCAACATGTAAGCCTTAGCAAAGGGTATGTGTAATTTAAATCTTTGGGATCCTAGGTCAGGATTTATAAACAACATTATTATTTCAGCTGCCATTAAAAGAAAGACCACTTTCACCTGTCGACTGTCATATTAGCAAAGCAGCAAAGCTCATGGCTGGCCTCAGAAATTAAATACCTATGAAAAATAAGAAGATGGGATGAGTAAAAGGGGGTTCTACAAGAAATCATCTTCTCACGCAGTTTGATTAGGACAACAAAATTAATTCACTCCCCTACTCATGTAGCGAATATTCAGTCAGAACCTACGCTGGGCAGGTACCAAGCCAAGAGCTGTGGGAGACACACGATGAATCAGATGCAGACTTTTTCCTCAAGGATTTCCGGTTTTTGGTAAGGGGAGTTCATAAATAACTCCAACGTAGAAACTGCTAAGTACTGTGAAAGGCTCAGATAAAGCACAGTAGGAATTCCAAGGACAAAGAAATTTCCAGAAACTGCAGATAACAATTTTATTAGTGTTTGAAAAGGTCTCAAGAAAAAACATGGACCGATAAGTCCGCAGCCATAAACCCAATACGGCATGCCCAGACTTGAGTCTACAGGACAAACAACTCAGCTGTTCCAACCGAGCCCCTGCTCACCCCAGGAAGAGTGGTTTTAAGAGAACTCTTGTTACAGTGATCACTCCGGAGACAAGTGGAACTAGGAGGGCTTCTGTAAGGCCTTCCTCTCGAGTGGTGACCGTGGGCAACCCACCTCTGAGTACCACAACTATCTGAAAAAGGATTTAACAAATATGCTTTTGCGTTAAGAGAATTTCCTTCCCCTTTAAGAAGAGAATGGAAATACGATATTCGAAGTATGTGTATGTATGTGTATACTCATATGATTAATTCATTTGAATTTGAAGGTGAGATAGTGAAGGGAATTATTAGCTGTGTGAAAGTAGGTCTGAAAATGATTCATTTCGTCAACAGATATTCACTAAGCAAGTACTTCTACATGAGTCATTGCATTAGATGTGGAGAAGGTACCAAGATTAATTAAAGATTTTGTCCTTAAGGATCTTTTAAGTCAAACAGCGGATGGTTACTTGGAAAACTGAGTTAATGTAAAGTTATTAACTTATTTGCTGAATCTAACACTATGCTATTTATTGGTAAACATGCTTGTTTACAGATCTCCTTGCCCAAATTTGATATATATATCCTAAATGTATACATCTCAGATTACACACACACAAGAGACACACACAGACACGCAGACACACACACACACATATATATCTTATAATATTATTCAGACTCTACGCATCTTATACATGCATGTAGGCACATAATTCTGGTGGAACGCTACAAAACAAAGTGGTAGGACACCATTTAAAGGATCGGATTTGATGAAGAGCATTATAGAAAGGCCATAGAACAAATTTCCATTTAGGCAGGTATTTTTTTTATGCTGCTTTTTACTCTACGCAATCTTCCTGGGGAATCTCAGGCCCAAGCATTAAACCACCACATGTTATTAATGATTCTCAGAGGTTTATCTCCCGCAGAGAGTATCTACTGGTCTTCTGCCAGCCCTTACCAGGCACACCTTTTGTAAGCGCCTCCCACTGAACTCATCACGGCCTCCAGCGCTCCCCCTTCCCAGAAGTCCGCATACATTCCTGACCTCAGTGAAGGGCGTCCTTCCATATCAGAAACTGGGCCATTTTACCCACTTCTACACAGTTGACCTCTACGGCTCTAGATATCTTTTAATCTCTCCCTATGTTTTTTACACCATCTTAACCACTTTTAAGGGCACAGGACAGTAGTGTTAACTGTATACACATCATTGAGGAACACATGTCTAGAACTTTTTCATCTTTCAGAACTGAAACTCCATACCCACCGAAGAAAATCAACTCCCCATTTCTGTCTCCCCACCTCTACCCCCCACCCCTGCAGGGGCCACTACCTTTCCACTTTGTGTTTCTGAAAGTGTCACTACTTTAGGTAGCTCCCGTAAGGGGAATCAAGCAGTATTTGCCCTTTGGTGACTGGCTTATTTCACTCAGGTAATGTCCTCAAGGTTCATACATTCTATAGCACGGCAGGACTTCCTTCTTCTTAAAGAGTGGATGATAGCTTGTTGTTGTATATAACATAATTTCTTCGACTATTTATCTCCTGAAGGACATTTAAGATGCTTCTGCCTCTCAGCCGTATGCATCCTGCTGCAGTATACACAGGTGTGCCACTGTCTCTGAGACCTCACTGACCCCTCAATCCCTATTGCCACTGCATGCGGTGCGTGCTACCAGCCCTTCTTGTTCGAGATGCCTGTAACGGCCTACGCCTTGGCCTCCTTGTTCTCTGTCTGGACCCCGTGTGGTGTGTTATTTACACTACAGCCAGAATGATCTTCCTAAATTGAAAATCTGATCACGCCCCCTCTCTGCTATGAATCGTTCAGCATCCTACTTGCCCAAAAACATCCTTTCAGGACAAAATGGAAACTCTTCATCTCATCTGTAAGGTCCTCTATGATCTGACTCTCATTTCTTTCTTCTTTTTCACCTAGGGATTTATGCTCTGGCCAACGGAACTCTCTGCAATTCCTCAAACATGTCATGTTCTCCTGTCTCTCACTTTTTTTACCTGCTGCTCGTCTGCCTGGCATGAATTTCCCTCTATTTGTAGTCTAGATAAATGGGGTTTCAAGTGTGGTGAGCAGAGCAGAAGCAACAGCATCACTTGGAAACTCGTTAGAAATGCACATTCTCAGCCCTAGACCAGATCTACTAAATTAGAAAACCCCGGGGTGTGCTCCAGCAATCTGTGGTCTAGCCAACACTACAGGGGATCCCAAGGAGGCTGAAACTTGAGTCCACGCTCTAGAGCTAATTTACACTTCAACCAGCTCAGCTCACCTCCAAGAGAAAGCCTTCCACGACTTCCCCCACGCTCCACTGGACTAGGTGTCTCCCTACTTGCTTCCATAGTGTGACTCTGCTTGCATATCATATCACAGCATTCATCATGTCCTGGTCATCCTTGCTTACTTATTTGCTTGTTTTAGACTCTAAGTTGCTTGAGAAGAGAGACTGTGTTTTATAGTCATTGAATCTCTAATATATTTCACGGCCCTTGGGATAAATTAGGGGCTCGAAAGTGTTTATTGGGATGACTGAATGACTGGAGAGGGGGACTCCTGTCCTTAAACACAGATACGGGTATACAATATTTGTATTTAGAACATTCATGATGTATCTACCAAATATATGCAAAACGAGTGTGCTTAGGTGAGTCCAAATCACTAAATAGAAAATGTGTTTTTGTCACAGATTTCAAGTATATCCGATAGTAATGGCCCCAATTAATGTCAAAAGAAATACAAGCTATGTAGATTTTAAGGAACAAAAGAGTGGGCTAATCACCTTTGTGATATCCTAAATTAGACAAGACAGATGTGATTTGCAAACATGCGACCTGAGGCCCTAAAGGTTAAGTAGCGTGAGAAGCTTCTAGAGGTCCACAGCTACATAGTGGGAATGGCACCACCGTCATTGGCTCCTGGCCCATTTTTCCCCTCGAAACCCAGAATAATACTGCATTAGCATTTGGCAAGAAATGTGTATGCACATTTTTCTTTACACTTTACAGAAAATTCTGATCCAAGTTCCTCCAGTCAGAATGATGAATTATAGACCTTATAGTGCTGCTGAATTATGATTTCTTTAAATTATGGTTTATGGTGGAAATGCCGATACCAGCTATTCATTAAAAACTTTCTGTTTCCCCCTTTATGTCTCTGTCATGCCCCAGACCCATAATTTCTAAAACCACGGCTGCTCTCTTTGTTGTGGCTCAGGGCTGATACACTACTTTGGAGTGTAATTATGTGGGCGCTAACTAAAATGTGAATCCTTTATGATTAATTTATGAGGTCTTATATGCTCGGGGCTCTGTCTAGAACAGGGGTTCTGGCTTTCCATACCCCCTAGATATGGGGTTACGTTGCAGCTGCTAATTGTCTGAACTAAGCTTCGTGTACCAATTTAGCTGTCACCTTGCTTCAAACCTTTCCATGCGCCCATACTCCTTCCTCACAGCACACAAGACCTTCCGTGATCGAGCTCACCAGGCTCCACATCCTCACGCCTCCTCTGCCTCCTACTGACCTGCTGGCGGTCTTCCCACCCATCACGTTGTCCTTCACCTCTGCGTCTCTGTATGTGCTCCTCTTACGTCTGGGAGAGCCCTGTACCTTCGCATCTCCGTTCCTTCTGACCTGCCCCTCGAACTTCCATTTGGGTAACTGGTACTTATTTCTCTGGATTCAGCAAAGGCATCCCTTTCTCCAGGAAAGTTTCACAGTAGGAAAACAAAACCAAACGCTCCTCACAGGGCTTCTAAAACACAGACCGACCGTTTCTCCAGCGAGGTGGAGCCGGAGCGGACTGAGCAATGACACCCACATGGTTCTGGTGAAATGGACACAAGCTCCAAACTCCCTCCAACCACTCAAGGAGGCCCCGTGACCTCCGGGATGCTCTAAAAAGGACAGAAGTGGTCGGCGGGAGGTTGCGGTGGATTCCACATCACCTTCCCTACGCTCTGGAATTTTAAATTTCTTATTCACGTCAACAGGAAATGTGTTCTCGAGGCTGGTTATTATTGGCCCCAGGGTCCACATTCTGAGTCACGCATTAACCAGACACAAAAGCAGGGTGCTCTATTAAACCCCAACAGCGTGCCTCCTCCAAGCGGAAACCGCGAGCCCTTCCACCCAACTCACAGTCATATGGAGAGATGCTCCCCGCGAGAGTTTAGGCACCCCGGGTGTCTGCGGTAAGATCGCAATGTTGAACGTGCGGCTCTCCAGATGTGTGTGGGCATCTGTGGCACTGGACACCTGGAAGGAAACGTGACACTGGTGAGCCTCTCATCCTCTGCTGGGCACAGCCTATTTGTGCGTGTTTGCTTTTCCCTCTTGAAACCATCTGTTTTGGAATTCTATGAATTTTTGCATTATGATTTTCATTCTGCTCTTCATTTCAATGCTAATGTTTTACTGATTATAAAAAAAAACATGTAATCATTTTAGGCAGTTCTAAAAATGCAGAGAAATACAAATAAAAACTAAAAAAGCCAGAATTTCACTAGGTAAAAATAGAAGTTATTAACATATTGATGCATTTTAGTTTAGTCTATTTTCTATACATAAGTGAAACTTTAGATACAATTACGTGTTCCACATTTTTACCAAACGTAATACTGTGATGTTTTGCTATTTCATTAAACAATCTTGAAAACATGATTTTTTTTTTAAAGATTTTATTTATTTGACAGACAGAGATCACAAATAGGCAGAGAAGCAGACAGATAGAGAGAGGTGGAAGCAGGCTCCCTGCAGAGCACAGAGCCCGATGTGGGGTTCGATCCCAGGACACTAGGACCATGACCCAAGCCGAAGGCAGAGGCTTTAACCCACTGAGCCACCCAGGTGCCCCGAAAACATGATTTTTGATAGCTACGTATCTCATTATAAACATATATATGACACATGATTTAGAAGTGATTTTTTTTCTAGTTCTTTAAACTTTATCCAGCATGGATAAGTACACCTAGACTATAAATGACAAATCTCAGCCTCATCACTGTAAAAGCGAGATTAATAACATTTACAATTAGAAGAAGTCACCAAATTGACCTCTTTTTGCTTCAAAATGCTAAAATATGATGCTTTGCCTATGCCGTAGCTCCTCTCCTCCCTCTGTGATTCTGAGCTGCCCCTTTGAGCCCTCCATCTCTCCTTTGTCTGCTCCACCACGGGCTTGTTACAAGACCTGCTAAGGCCGGAGTGGGCGTATGTCATATGTCGTCGCAATAACTCCACAGGAGAGGGGCGTGTTCTCTCACTTCCGAGAGAAAGCAGGAATGGCAGTCCTTTCCCTGTGTCTTCTCAAGTTATGCCCAACAGAAAAACTCTCTTCTCTATCTCCATCCCACCAGATGCCTGGAGATCAAGCTTTGGAATATCTACACGTTTTCAAGAAGACATCTTATGGTGTGTCATTATGAATAATTCAGTAACAATAGCTGTAATTCCCTAACATCTGCCACGGGCTCAGCACCCTGCTACCTACTTTTCAAAAGTTATCTTACTTATCTACTTATTAATCTATCTACCAATTAGCTATTATCTCCTATTTTAAAGATGAGGAAACTGAAGGGCAAAGAAGTTGAGCAAGGTATCTAAATCATGGTCAATAAGGGTCAGTGTTCAACCAGGTCAGCAGGTTCATGATCTTCCCACTGACCAAGATGGCTCAATTTGGAAGCTTTAGAATCTTAGGAAAGGGGAAAATATGCTCTATTTTTTGAAAAAAAAGAATGGAACGCCGTGTAGGTAGTGAAATGTGGACATACTACCAAGCAAAGAAATCACTTCTCGCTTCCTTAGTAAACATACCGGTGTGAAATAAACGTTGGTCTTTTCATACCGAAACCCCCAAGGCTGTTTCAACATGATCTGAATATACCAAAGCCAGAGTTCCCTCCTATGCCCCAAATGATGCAAATGTACATGCTTTCTTCTCACTGTGCCATACTCTATTTTTTAATGCCACTGCATTACATAAATCCCAAGTTTTCCATGCAAAGTAACAGATGGGGTGCATTGATGGCTCATGACAGCACATCAGCATTAAAATAGAATTAAATCCATGCAACTCATTGTATTGCATTTTCTGCTTTAAAAAAAGAAAAGAGAAGGGAAGAAAGAAAAGAATCATTAAACAGCACCTTTTTTAGTTTAAAATCCTTCTGGGACACTAAAATGATGAACGAGAGAAGTTGCAACCATTTATTTTCGCACACAGCTAGTGTCTGTGTCATTTCAAACCAAAAGATGAGGCAAGCCTATAAAAAAATGAGACTTTAAAATCACATGAAACTTCCACATCCAGGAGAACATAATCTCAGAGAGTTGTTTCACGTTTGCAATAAAGATGCCGTCCGTGCTCAGGATGCACTTTCTGGAATGCCTTCAGAGAGAGAGTTCACAAATCACCGGAGGAAACCGAGCTTGTTGCTGCATAATTGCTCCCTGTTTTAACCAAAAATAATTACTGCTCTTCTTACCAGACAGGACTCTGGCTGACTTTTGGCATTTTGGTTATTTTTTTAAAGATTATTTATTTATTTATTTGACACAGAGAAAGAGATCACAAGTAGGCAGAGAGGGAGGCAGAGGACGGGGAAGCAGGCTCCTTGCCGAGCAGAGAGCCCCATGCGGGGCTCGAGCCCAGGACCCTGAGATCATGACCTGAGCCGAAGGCAGAGGCTTAACCCACTGAGCCACCAGGGCGCCCTCTTTGGTTATTTTTAAAAATCAACTTCCAAAGGATGATTCACCACTGAGGATGTGTAAAGAAAATCCCACAGATTGTGAAGAAGATTTCAGGTCAGGGTTCTAAACATGTCTTGAGGAAAACAGTGAGGACTCTCCAAAGGGAACCACTTTCTAAGTAAGAATGTTCAGCCGCCGTGTCTCAAACTCTAGCGCATCTGTTTTTAAAAAAGATCAGTCACTTTTGCTTTTCTATAATTACCCGTTAGTAACCAAGTTGCAAAGGCAATCCAGTATCATTTTGAGCAGGTGAGGAGACTCCTTCCCAGGGAGGTGCCCCGTATGGAGAACATCCTCAGTCCCGACACCGATAAAGCAAAGGCAGATCTGAGGATTCCAGTTTGCTGAGGTGCCTTCTTATGATTGAAGTCTTTGCCTCCGTTCTGACTCATTCTCCGAGGACTGTGCAGTTCCCCCGGTGCTACAAAGGAGAACGCTAACTTGGCAGAGGGCGCGGGAGGCTTGCTCACCCCTGGGACGTTCCAGATGCTCAGGATCATCTCGTTTTAATACAGGCCAAGTTTAGCTCATCTGCTCCCTGGAAAAGCACCTCTTTTGTACTGTACATACTAGTCAGGCAAGGAAGACGTACACACCAGGCCTCAGGAACGGAATGGACGGCAACTTGAACAAGGTGGGCCACTTGCTGTGGCAGCTTATCCCCAGCTGGATTCATGGACAAAGGAAAAGCCTCAGATTCCGAGGGTCCCCAGCCCCGCGTTGGCTGATCAGCCCCCATGAGAGCTGCTTTATATTTTCTCTGACATTTTCCCAAATTCTTCTCCGCATCTACGTTTCGATGCTGTTTCTCATTCGAAGTTCCTCGTTCCTTTGCACTTCTATTCAAGTCTTTATTTCCAAATTGCCCTTGACGTAAGTTTTCCCAATTTTATTGATCTTTCCCAAGATTCGGGTTTTGTGCTCATTATCAGTTCTCCCATTTTATACTGAATGAATTCCTCTGCTTATCTTTGTGAATTCCTCCCTTTTGCTTTCCTTAGGTTTCTCTTGTCGTTTTGTAGCTTCGCTTAGTCCATTTATTTTCATGTTTTTCTGCTCAATAATAAGAGCTTAAAGCCATCAGTTTTCTTGAGTATTATTTTGTCCACATCATTTAAGTTTTGAGGAGTTATTTCCTCCTCATCAACATTTCTTAATAGTTTGCTATTTTGATGTCCTTTTAGAATGAGTAATTATTTAGGAGACTGTTTAAAAAATTCTAAATGGTTTGCCTTCATTTCTAATTATGTTTGATAAGTGCCAGAGAATGCGCTCAGTATAATTTCTTGTTCTTTAATTTATGGACGGCCTCCGTACGGTCTGTTTGTCTTAGTCTGCTCAGGCTACTATGACAAAAATATATAAACTGAGTGGCTCATGAGCAAGGGAAACTTATTTCTTGTACTTCTGGAGACCGGAAGTCTGGAGCAGGGTGCCAGCTTGGTTAGGTTCTGGTGAGGGATCTTTTCTGGGTTGCAGACCACTGACTTCTCATTGTGTCTCCACAGCAGGGAGCAGGGAAGCAGGGGCAGCGAGCTCTTTTGTGACTCCCGTCAGTGTACTAATCCCATTCATGAGAGCACAGCCCTCATGACCTCATCTGATCCTCATCACCTACTGAGGGTCTCACGTCCATATACCATTGCACAGGGAGGGGGTAGGATTGCAACATACACATCTCAGGACACAGACATTCAGTCTATGGCACTGGTATTTGCTCAAGCTTTATAAATGGCAGTAACACACACACACACATGTGACAGGCAGTGTTCACATGTTCCATACCTATTAACTCATTAAACCCTCGTAGTAGCTCTATTTTACAGATGAGAAAAATGAAGCACGAGGATTTCGCCAAAGTAATTTTCCCAAAGTTGTACAGCCAGCGCACAGCAAAACTGAAATATGAACCCACTGGGTTTGGCTGCTAAGCTTCTGATCTTATCATAAGATGGTAAATGTTCCAAAAACATTTGAAAAAAGAAATATTTTTTCCTCCATAGGGCACTGTAATATTTGGAAAAAAATGTTTTTGCTAGACACTTTGGCCATTATCTATTATAAACTCCCTGCCATGAGATGACTCTGCTTGTAGAGTTACTGTAAGACTGAATTGGGAGATTAGAAAACCTCTCAGTGCTATTAACTACATTTATTCTTCCCCCAAATGTTAATTTCCAGGCAACAGAGAAAATGACCCAAATTGCTTAAAAATAAGAGCGAGGGTTTTTATGAGACCATCCAGACATCAGAAAAGATGTCAGTCAGCCGCAGAGGGTACCTGGAAGAGGAAGGAGTCACTCTGGGCTGGGACTCCCGAGTGCCTGTACCACACGATGCCTTCGTTGATGTCATGCTGGGTGAAGGTGCTGGTGGGAGTTGCTGTCCTCCCATCAGGCAGGTGCTGCCCTTCCTCCGCGGGGCTATCCGCAGGCATATCAACCAGCAGGACCACCTCTCCTAGGAAAGCCAGAGTTAGTGAGGATCTCTGGGAAATGTAAAAGTTGGTCAGAGCTCTCATCTCCTTGGCTACTATGTATTTATCTGTCTTCCTTCCTTCCTTCCTTCCTTCCTTCCTTCCTTTTTCTTTCTTTCTAACAGAAATTAGGTACTCCTTTATTTTTAACCCAAGGCGAAGAAAAGTATGTTAACACAGAATTCAACAGGTATCATCAAATTCACCTCCAGACACAGAATTCCCAGTCTCTCAGCTAAAACACACTGAAAGTAATCCAAGGGCACTGCAGGTATGAAGTTACCGACTGTATCAATTAAGTCACATAAAATCGTGAAGACAGAAACATTCACGGGCTGCATGGATTGGGCACTGGATGGATTCATTTGTACCTGTAACTTCTGTGTAGCAGGAAATGAGTTCTAACCCACATGTTTTTAGTGTAAACACAATGGGAAATTTGAAAAAATTCAGAGTTACTCTTGGGAGAATTCTGTACAATGAGAATGATGTTAGCTGGCCCCGGGATGCCTAGGGTAGGGACTGCAGGAAGCACAGTATGCGATGGTTCAAACCTGGCTGCATGAGCTTTACACGGGCTTTGCAAGCCTCTGTTCCTCTTGGTAAAATGAGAATCATTCATGGGTATTTAAAAAGGATGCTGGTTATCCTTATCATTATGTTATTTCATCCTTCCTTTTTTTTTACGATTTTATTTATTTATTTGACAGAGAGAGACATAGCGAGACAGGAAACACAAGCAGAGGGAGTGAGAGAGGGAGAAGCAGGCTTCCCGCTGAGCAGGGAGCCCGACATGGGGCTCGATCCTGGGATCATGACCCAAGCTGAAGGCAGCCGCTTAATGACGGAGCCCCCCAGGCGCCCCTGATTTGATCCTTCTGAAGATGCTCTTATTATCTGCATTAAAAGACAGGTCTGTAGGCTCAGAGAAGTTCAGTAACTTCTTTAGGTTCACAAATGATATGTGAAGGAGTTGAGATTCGAATCCAAAGCTCAGACTCTGGATCATGAAACTCTGTCTCCAGTCACGGTTATTTTGTGTCCACAGTCCTGCATCTACCCCCCAAGAACTCCTCTTGTTTTCTCCTCCATCATTCCGTAGACCTCACTGGGATGGAAGCAAGGAAACCCAAATCTAAACGACAATCCCACCAATCTGGTTCTAACGCTTGCTCTCGACCGGAAGCTACTGTTTTTCTTAGAGTGAGATTGCAGATATGGAGGTGTTATGGAAACAAGTAAAATTTCACCAGGACAGTTTGCCCTCAAGTGTACACCAAACAGGAGAATGGATGAACCGCTGAAAACAGAAGCCACGTTTTCATGAAAATCCACCTAATAATAAATCTGAGAGAAGCCTCCGTACCACTCAGATGGTAAGAGGAGGGAAGGAGGGAGAGGGATACGTTCTCCAGCAGGACACCCAGATCTTAGTACACTAAGTGTACTACACACATTAGACAACTGAAAACACCCTTCAATTACACTAGAGCAATTTTCTAACTTGAAGGAAATATTCCTTCTAATATTTATAGGCCCTAAATTCAAATTCAAAATCAGCATAATATCCTGGATGGTGATGAAATACTGAAGTAAGGAAAAAGCCATCAGTAGTCTTCTTTATAAAATCATGTGTAGAATCAACTCACTCTAGTTTCCTTTTAGTATTGTTTCTCATTTATACCTAAGTCACAAATTCCGTTAGCCATCTCTCTCTGGTTCGACCCCTGTTCAGAATATACGTGCTTTTCCAGGATGTAGATTGTTTAGGAATGTGGGTACAGCTGCAAAATATTTGAAAGCAGACTTCTACAATGAAAATGTAGAGAGTAGAAAAATAGAAAATACTCAAATGCTAATTTCCTAGCTGTTCTTCTTCATAATAGGAAAACTAAGCAGACCTAATGAAATAAACCTGTTTTTCCAGATTTAAAAAATATTGCCATGTTATGCAGATGAACAGGAACCAGAGGATATTGACTAATCCCATAAATTTTGACTCAGATAATAGTAACTGAATGCATGTCAGGTGCTAGCTATCAGACTAGCCCCTTCAGGAATGGGGATTCAAAGATAAGCAAGGCGTAGTTCCTACCCGTAAAATCATTCCCCCTTAAGCAACCACAAGCCACTGTAAGATTTCAGTAGGGGAATGGCACGAACTGACTTAGAACACAAAACATATACGATCAGAACACAGGAGCCTATGACCGACCTGTTAAAGAGGCTGAGTTTTATTTTATAAAAATGGTAATCATAGTAATTAACATTTATGTAGACAGTTGGATCAATTGTGAGACAATGCAACATCCGGATGAACGGCAGGAAGTTTGGAAAGAAAGAAACAGACTTGAGAGTCACTAAGCAAGTGGAAGCAACAGACCTGGACACTTGTGGTTGTGAAGGGTGAGAGACGGGGAGGGACCCGGGAGTCCCCTGCTGACAGGAAGGGCAGCAATGCCCCGGATGCATGAGCAGGAAGGCGGGGGTGGGGGGGGGAGCTCAGCACTGGGTCTGCTGAATACCAGGTGCCTTTGTGCTAAGCCCATGAGGAGATGGAGAAGTATCAGTATTTTGTGGGGTCACCGCAGCAAGGTGAGAGCTTTTGTGTCGTACCCCACCTCTGCTTTTATTATGACAAATGCAGGCAGCTGACCTTGCAGACATATGAAATCCAGGCTTACAAGACAGTCTAGGTTTAAGAAAAGGAATAATAATCTCCACTTGGGATTTCCTGAATCCTGATGTCTACGGTTTAATCGAGAATTCCGAGGGGGAAATTTGATAGGTATTAAGAATTAGAATCTCACTGGAACCTCCATGAATTATTTTGGGATTGACAAAATTTGTATTAAAGCTTTCTTACTCGATGCTAAATAATTTAGAGTCGGCAATGTGTTGGATGAAGTCAGGTTTTCCCGCAATGATACTTAAGTAACTTCATTAAAACCATCTCATTAAATTTATTTTCAAACTTGTGAAGCAGCTAAAGGTACAAGTACTAATCAACTTGTCCGCACTTCTATTTGAGAGCAGTGATGAGTCTGCAAGTGGTGGAACCTGGGTCCGTCACACATTTACAAGCAATTTACGTTTGGTTCAGTTCCCCCGTCAGGTCTTCACAAAACGTCTAAAGCCCAGCTGGGACATTCTCAGGTGAGGAGGGAGTGCACAGTAGGTGGGGTGGCAGGGGGGAAGGGGTCCACAGATTCACACCTCCGCGACAGACAGATGTGAGCAGACCGGTGTGCACTGGGCTTCCAGTTCCCACCGCCGCCTTCACTCCTGAGTGCTTCTTAAGGGTAATGTGATTGGATTATTACTAATAGGGGGCTCTGGACACACAGAAGGAGGATTGTGTTCATAGGAAGAAGTTAATTAAGAGACTTATAGTAGGAGAGGGTCACAGGCAAGCCTACATGGCATTATCAAGCCAAAATGGCTTAAAAAACAATTTAATTCAGCACTGTTCTATTTAGAGTTAAACAGAATATTGGAGTATTGGGCTGTCTCTAGGAAATTAAATTTTTTGGCTTTTAATGATCAAGATAAAGGTAGAGAATTTAATACATCAAACGAGTCAAAGATTTTTAGGGCTGAAAAGGACTTAAACATTATCGAGCTAAAAATCAGTGGATAAAAGAACACGAAGTTGAATAAGGTCGGCAGACTAATTAGTAGCATTGTATCCACTTGGCCTCCTGGTTTTGATAATTGTTCCATTGTTCTATAAGATGCTACTATTGAGGGAAGCTAGATTAAAGGTATTCAAGGGCTCTTTGTACTATTTTTGCAACTTTTCAGTAAGTCTAAAATTATTTTAAAATAAAAAGTTAAAAAAAATTATCTAGCCTAACCTTTCAAAGAAAACTAAGGCTCAAAGGAATCCACTTGCCTTCCTCAAAGTTACACAACTATAATAAAAGACACCCCAGCTAGACCAATGATTTTATAATTATATTAATTCTTAATTAGATTATGCTTTTCAATGTCTTTGTTACACTGGAATTATTTTTATTTTTTTAAGTCTTTTTTATTTAAAGACTTTATTTATTTGACAGAGATGACAAGTAGGCAGAGAGGCAGGCAGAGAGAGAGGAGGAAGCAGACTCCCTGCGGAGCAGAGAGCCCAATGCGGGGCTCAATCTCAGGACCATGGGATCACGACCCGTGCCTAAGGCAGAGGCTTTAACCCACTGAGCCACCCAGGCGCCCTTAAGTCTTTTTTTTTTTTTTGAGAGAGAGAGAGTGTGTGTGAGTGGGGGGTGGGAGGGTAATGGGAGGGACAGAGGGAGAGGGAGAGGGAGAGAGAATCTTAAGCAGGCTCCACACTCATGGTGCAGAGTCTGATGTGAGGCTCCATTTCAGGACCCTGAACACACGGCCTGAGTTGTAATCAAGAGTCGGTTGCTTGGCACGCTGAGCCACCCCAGTGCCCCATTGCAATTACTTTTAAATTGCATAAAAGTTAATTTTTCCCCCTCACTACAGAAAATACGTAATTTTAAAAATCTGGAAACCAGAGAAAAACAGATTATTATTCCTGTGCTATTTAACATGCCAAGAAAGTTTTTATTTGTAGTGAATAAATATTTTTCACTTTGAAAAATATAATTTTCGTTTTCAGGTGATCTTTTTAATTCTTTTAAAAAACATACCTGCTTCTTCTTTTATTTTTATGGTCTTGGTTATTGCCTTACAGTTTCAATTCCTTCTTTTGTGTCTTTAAATCATTTTAATATGCTTGTTTTATAGTTTTTATGATTACTCCTTTGCTCGAAATCCTTAGAATTTTAAACATTTTGTTCATTTTTCTTGTGATACTGTGGATTGTTTCCTCATTTGTTCTGTAATTTTGAATTCTGAGCTAATCTTCAGTGGTTTGGGCTGTGAGAATTCTGAAATTCGGAGTTGAGGGTGGACATTCCACAACAGTTTCTACCAGTTTCTGCAAGGGACCCAAGAATTATCATTGGCCTGAGATTAATATTCATATGAATGTCTCAGCTTTGGGTTTCTCAGACCACGGGCAAGTAGAACTTCACCCTGGATCTGCGGGAGAAACAGGCCTGAAGTTCTTTCTTGGCAGACTTTTTTGCTCTACTCCAAGCCCTGGGAAACACAGGTTTTCTTTGCCATCTCTCTGGGCTGGTGCCCTTCTTGTTTTCTATTCTGTTCCTCGAAATGAAAGTCTTTCCAGAGTCCCAGTTTTATGCAAGATCTTAACTTTTCTATTTCTGCATGAGCATTACTTCTCGAGCCCTTGGGTTATGGGGACACATACAAGCCTCTCAGGGAAGCTGTTCCATCAGCTCACGCCCAGACTGGCTTTAAGCTCCTTCTCTGTTTGCTATCTGGATATTTCTCTCTATTCTTGAAAGGTCAGCCACGAGTACCCTATAATTCTTATCATCTTTTATCCAGCTTTTCTAGATGATGACGAGGGAAATATTTCCAAGTTATCAATCTCTACTATCTTGCTACGAGTGGAAATAACAACAAAGATCTTTAAAAATGTTCTTATGTAAAACTTTTTTTTTTTTTTTTTTTTTAAATCTCAACAAGAAGTCTGGCGATGTTCTGGAGGGGGCATAAAGTGGAGTGTGAGAGCCTGAGCTTCAAAATTAAACTGACATTATTAGCTATATATGCTGAAATGAACTACGTATTAGCAAGTTACTCTCTCTTTAAAATGAACCTATTTTAAAACTTAAATTTTGGATTTCATGTATACTAACAGAAAATTTAAATTTTGGATTTCATATATACTAACAGGTCTACATTACTTAGCATATCACCTGATACAGAATATGTGTACAGTACCACAGTTATTTTGATGATTCTGTGTTTAAATGAGATCTGTGAGGTATTAGAAAGTTAGTATCATTGGAATCACAACCTCGCTGCATGGCGTCATACCATAGCAAGTCCAAGATTGCTGGATACAATGATGAGATCACGAGAAAGGAAAAGAAAAGTTACCAAATTGTGGGTGGTCCTGGGTAATTTTGTAGATGATTTCTGAGGCACTGGCACCTGGAGCTTCAGCCTGTAAGATTCTGTTGGTAATCTGTAGCATCCCACCTTCTGGAACCCACACCATTGAATTAGCCACAAGCCGAAGACCTGCATCATTCTAGAATGAGGAAAGAGTACAGAGTTAAGCCCAAGCCAAAACAAACATATATATATGTGTGTGTGTGTGTGTGTGTGTGTGTACACACACACTATACATAATGTATATTATATACATTATTATATACAAATTCTATTTACAAATCATATATACAAATTTATAAATATATTTATATATAATATGTATTTTTATAAATATATATTTCTCTGTGTATATAAGTGCGTGTATACACATATGTATATATATATGTGTATATATATATGTATATATCAGCCCTTAAAAACTAAGTTATCAGGTATTATTGTTGCCAGCCATCATCTAATAAGAGGTATTCATAGCTCCAGAGTCACACTGTGGATTACGTATGTATATTGTGTGTAGACACATGTATGTGTATGTATATATGTACATATCCTATTTTTTTCCTTTACTTTATCATAAGCAAATAACGTTTTTCATTCATCCATTTCTTTCTTTCATTCATCCCTCTCACTGTCCCTCCACTCTCCCCATCCACTCATACTCAAGCACTATACACTAAGCACCTATTAGAGGCTGGCTCTCTTGCCAGAGGCCCGAGATATATAAGAATGCCTAAACAAGATGTCGGTTTGAGAACGTACGGTCTAGTCATCCTGCCACAGACAACTAATCAGGGCGTATCACAATGATACTGTGTAAGAGGCTGGAGCAGGGTGCTGTGGGAGAATAAAGGAAAAAGGGGGTTTCCTCTTTGGGGGAGGAATGCTCAGGAAGGCTTTCCTATGGAAATATCATTTAACTCTTGAATGACCAAAACATGGCCCTTCTAAGAGAGAAGTGATGAAATGGACTCTGTGCAGAGGGCCCAATAGAGGCAAAGACATGAGACAATGTCCTGTGTCTGGGCAAGAAGAATTTATGGGGCCAGGAGAGGGGTGAATAAGAAGGGACACTCTCTTGAAGTTGGCTGGAGGAGGGTAGAGGATGTACTAAAGGTCTCCATTTATCTTGTAAGCCCAGTAAAGTCAACACGCGTCTTCAGGGAAGGAAGGGGTATGAACAGTCTGGGGTTTATAAAGTCTCCATCAGCAGAAGATGGAAGGGGCTAGAACTGACATGTGTCTGGGGCTGTAGAAACCATTTAACAAATTCTTATAATGGCTCAGGTGAGAGAAGATGAAATAGTCATTGCCATGGGAACAGAGAGTTAGAACCAGTTTCCAGAAACACTAGAGGCCAAACTGACAGGCCTTGATGGCTGAAAGTGAAGCCTTAGAAACAACAGCTGGGAGAGCTGACTGGAAGAAATCACCTCTTTCGCCCTCCCGAGAAGGCAACCATTTTAATTGCTAAAGCTACTGTCACGAAAGTGCTACCATTCTTGATTTGCAAGGTGTGCGCCTCTTCCAAAGCCTCATGACTGACATTTTCCTTGGAAGGAGGTTAGTGAGTCTGTGTGTGTTCAGCTTTTAGTCTGTTTTCATACTTTAAAAATCAGTAAATCTGGGGTTCTAAACTAGGGCATTTCAATGGGGACGTTTTTATAAATTATTGTTATTACTTTCAAATATGCCAATATTTGAAACACCCCAACAGAGCAATACCACTCCCAGGAGGGGCAGATTCAGGGCAGAAGACAACAAATAGGCCTTTGCAGTCACTTGGCACGAGAGCATTTGCTCCCCACAAGAGGTGGTCCTGGCCATTTCACCACAGTCACCAGGGAACCGAGTCAAACAGTGCCCAGGAGAACAGCAGCAAAAGCACCTTCTATTATGATCAGTGCTCAGGGGCAAACTCCCTAGAATTTTCTCCCTTCACAATTGATACAGCATATTAGTTACAAAAACATCAAAATGTGCCAAGAATTTTCCTCTATACTTACCCCACCCCTGAATTCTGGGGGAAAAGTCCCAATTAACTCCAGCAGAGTTTCATATAAGATAATACACTCAGACCCATGCATCTTAATTGCCAGAAATCTCTCTAATAGCAGCCGCCTCGTCAAGTCTGATCATGGTTACAGAAATCAGTCATACGCCAACAACCATATTCTGGGACTGATAAGGCAACGTGGTTTTTCATATTCCAAGCAAGTAAGTACAGTGACCTGAATGCATGTCCCCAGATGTCCCTCCCACTACATTTCTATCTTGGCCACACTTTACCAATGTAATTCTCTAATTCCTGTGTGACTGTAAATCTTTAGGAGACAGTACTCCTTTTATGTCAGTGTTAGAACATCTGGAAGTGTTAGGCAACATCTGGAAGCTTATGACAAGTTAAGAATCTCAGACCCCACCCCAGATCCTAAATTAGAATCTGCATTTTATTTTTTTCACCAACTTTACTGAAGTATATTTGACAAATAAAAGTTGTACATAGGCAAGGTGCACAATATGATGTTTTGATGTACATATACATTGTGAAATTCAAGCTAATTAGGAAATCTATCACTCATGTAGCTACACTTTTGTGTGCGTATGTGGTAAAAACACTTAAGGTCAACCCACTCAGCAAATTTCAGGTATATGATACAGTATCAAGTATAGCCACCATGCTATACATTGTATCTCCAGAACTTATTTATCTCTGGTAACTGAACGTCTATATCCTTTGACTAACATCTCCCCATTTCTCCTACCTCAGCCCCTGGCAACCACCATTCTGCTCTGCTATTATGAGCTGGGCTTTTTAAGATTTCAAATATAAATGAGATCATGCAGAATTTGTCTTTTTTCTGTCTGGCTTATTTTACTTAGCATAATGTTTTTCAAGCCCATCTATGCTGTAACAAATGACAGGATTTCCTTTTTTTTTTTTAAGGCTGAATAATATTCCATTAGATACATAGATCACATTTTCTTTATCGATTTTTTAAAAATATTTATTTATTTATTTTAGAGAGAGAAAGCAAGCAAGCGGGGGTGGGGAGGAGCAGAGGGTGAGGGAGAGAGAGAGAACCCTGAGGCTGACCCCCCACTGGGTGTGAAGCCCGATGTGGGGCTTGATCCCAGGACCCCAAGATCATGGCTTGAGCCGAAATGAAGAACTGGCACTCAACCAACTGAGCCCACCAGGTGCCCCTCTCTTTATCCTTTTATTCATCAAGAGACACTTAGGCTCTTTTCATACCTTACCTATTGTGACTAATGTTACAATAAACATGTGAGTACATATATCTCTTGAGACACAGATTTCATTTCTTTTAGATATATACCTGGAAGTGAGGTTGCTGGATCATATGACAGCTCTGCTTTTAGTTTCCTGAGGACCCTCCATACTGTTTTCCATAATGGCTGCATCAATTTACATCCCCACCGAGAGTGTATACAGGTTCCCTGTTCCCAGTACCTTCACCAACACTTGTTATCTTTTGTCTTTTTGATAACAGCCATTCTAACAGGTATGAGGTGATAACTCATTGTGGTTTTGATTTGCATTTCCCTGATGATGAGTGATACTGAACATATTTTCATGTACCTGTTGGCCATTTTATGTCTTCTTTTGAGAAAGGTCCGTGCAGGTCCTAAGGCCACATTTTAATTGGATGATAAAGATGATGATTTTGCTATTGAGTTATCTGAGTTCCTCATATAGTCTAGATATTAATCCTCTATCAGATATATGGTTTCAAATATTTTCTCCCATTTGGTAGGCTGCCTTTTCATTTCATTGACTGTTTACTTTGCCGTACAGCTTTGTACTCTGATGTGTTTCCACTTGTATTTGAAGAGGATTCCCAGGGGATGTGGAATCATGCTAAAGCAGGAGAAGCAGAGCTCAGGAAAGAAATAGTAATGGGTCCAGAGTGGTTCTCCTGAACCCCCCAGACAGGTCTTTCAGAATATTTACATTGATAACTTCTGTTTCCAAATCATTTGTTTTTAATACATAAGAAGAAACAGACAACTATCTAAGGGAAAGAAGTATAATTCTTCCCACTCATTACGATGAAGATGGTTTTATCAGTTGTCTTCTTCTGGGAAAGAGCCCAATAAAGATTCAGGAAGAGATGAATAGAAGCCTATATATCATCTTTTCTATAGTTAAAGTGTCCAGAAAAGCCAAACAAATTTTAACGCATTTCCCCAATGATTCTGACATTTTGCAATTTCTTTATCTCCTTGTAGTTTTTTATCCCTTCTTCTACACAATGGTGCATATATCCCTGTAAGCTCAAGAAAGTAGCCATAAGATGAGCTGAATAATCTCCTGCCTAGTAATGTTTTATATGTCCTTCGGGGTACCACATTAGAAAGCAATAAAATCCCAAAAAGGGGTTATGGGGGCATAATCAAAAGAGTGCTTTAAATTAAATAGTTCTTCTAATTCATTTCATAGAACAATGGGCATAGGGAAATGTTGGCAATAAAGTTTGGCCATTATATATTGTGTTACAAATAAAAATATTAATGTTGTAAACCAGAAGTAAGGGCCTAAGCTTCTATCATTAGGAGGAAAAATCTCACAAATAAAATGAAAACTTCCTCCCCTAAAATAAATGTTGGGGCATACATGATGATTTCAAATGACAGTGTACCCTAACCCCAGGTCCAACTACTCAAGCTAAAAAATTTTAAAACTTAATCAAGTAGAAAAGGACTATAATTGGATATAATAACAGTCCTAAGATTTTATTTATTCTGTTAAAAAATGCCTTATTTTGCAAAGGTTCATTTATACCATAGTTTTTAAAATGCGGCCTTGAAGGACACTGTGGATTTTAGGGAAGGATCATGTAGGGTAGACGTAAAACGTGAAACTTGGATGCTATTTGCCAGGATAAAGGATGGAAAGATAATTGGACCGTTTTGGTGTTTGTCAGTGGGTGTATGCTCCTCAGAAGCTCTGTTCCTTCAGGTCAAGAATATAGAACCTTCTCTCCATGTAGATTTTAACTACATCATAAATAAAATTTAGTAATCAAGAACCATTTTTTGAATGTATACTCTGAGCAACACATCTTATAAGATGCCAAATTGAACAAGCTAAGTAAGTCCATAAAAGATGAAACCCTGGGGCACCTGGGTGGCTCCGCTGTTAGGCATCTGCCCAGAGTCCCGGGATCAAGTCCCACGTCCAGCTCCGGGCTCAGCAGGGAGTCTGCTTCTCTCTCTGACCCTCACCCTGCTTGTTCTCTCTCTCTCTCTGTCTCTCTCAATAAATAGATTAAAACCTTAAAAAAAAAGGGGAAACCCTGACATGTGGTAAGGATTTATTTATTTATGAGAGAGACTCTTATTCAAAAGCTTAACACTTTTGTGCCATACTTCTAGCTGTCACGAGCGCCCTCGTTATCAAGAGGCGTCCATGCCAGACAACCACTGGGAGGACAAGTTTTAAGAAACCGAAGGAAAGCACAACGGGGCCGCTAGTCACACACAAGCCTTACCGAGTTCAAACGGCCAGAGCAGACTTAGCAACAGAATTTTCCAACCAGTTCATAGCACGATACTTGGGGGATTTTCACATCAAAGCATTACCCAATGGCAGAAAGTAACTGCTCAAACAACAACAAACGAGGTCACAAAGATCATCAGATTTATTGCCAAAGTGGAAAAGGAGGCATGATTTCCGGAGATGCCTTAATTAATTAAAAAGAAGCTTGGCTTGAAAGACTGTCAGTGGAGAGAAACCACCAATAAGCTTTCCCTGCCTACATTTTAGCCCTTATTAGATGCCGAAATGCTTTAAAATCGTATCTCCAGTGGGCTCGGGTTTGGTAATCCACACAATTAATGAAAGCCTGTTCAGCAAGCTTTCTTTATTACCTTTTAATCTTCTTGATTTCTTTTGCCTCCCCCCACCCCAACAGAGCATGTTTCGACATCAGTCCTGAATCCATTTTCTCTTCAGCAACTCAACATAAGCCTGGAGGGCAGTAAATTTCCTCACTGCCAGGCCAAGGATGAAACTTTGGAGGAAGTGATGCCGAACTTGAGAAGCGAGAGTGGAGCCGACAGCTCCCACGCTTAGTCCCAGATAGGCCACCTCAACATCAGCAGAGGTGGCCTGAAGGCTTCTCAAGTGCAAGAGAGGATTCTAACGTAGGAACACAGGAACTAGCCTCACTCAAGCTGTTGCATCTCTCCAAAGATCTACCCATCCAACAAAAATGCGCTGAACTCCTATGATGTGCCTTGCTCAAGAGAGGAAGACTAAAAGCGTTGCTGCTCACACACAGTTGTTTTTTTTTTTTTTTTTTCTCTCTCTCTCCTTTCACCTGTGGCAGTGGGTAAAGTTTTCTACTGAACAACATTGGGATTAATTTGTACATCCATTCCTCAGGAATTAGACCTAATCCCCTTCACCATGACACTTAAACCACCAGGGAGACATCAGCCAGTAATTGGCCTGACTTCAAGTTTAATACACAGGCGGGCTCAGTGTAGGGACTTGGATGCCCACCTTCAGAAGTGGCTATCAGAATGAAATCAATCATGTCTGACTATACATGTACTGGAAGCCATTAACAGCTGAAGGAGTTTTTTTCTTCCTGGGCTCCGGCAGACTTATGATTATAAATAGCTTCACTTGTAACAAGATGTGGTGAGTCCAGAGGGAAGATTCCAGGAGGCTTAGGGCCCAGACTGCTTGGATAGGACATTGACAAAATGACTAAATTGCTGTCTCCACTCTGTCAATGAGGGGGATCAGAATATATATGACCAAAACATCGAAAAATATGGGCTAGAATGAAAAAAGCTATGTGGGTTAAGTGTGATGAGCCAGAACACACTTGAGTCGAAACCACAGCTCCAACAGGAAATACCTTTATAAAAAAATAAACATTTTTAAACTTTTAAAAATGTTTTTATACCTTTCTTCAGTTTCCCTTTTTTGGAAAATTAGAGATAATAAAAAATAATTGTACAAACATCCTGGAAGGATCATGAGGATCAAATGAAATAATTTACGTCAACATGACTAATCCAATAAAGGTTAAAAACAAAACAAACAAAAACACCTTCCACCCATAGTAGAACTTCTAATAGAAGAAATAAGGTCAGGGCGCCTGGGTGGCTCAGTGGGTTAAGCCTCTGCCTTTGGCTCAGGTCATGATCTCAGGGTCCTGGGATTGAGCCCCGCATCGGGCTCTCCGCTCAGCAGGGAGCCTGCCTCCCCCTCTCTCTCTGCCTACCTCTCTGCCTACTTGCGATCTCTGTCAAATAAATTAAAAAAAAATCTTTAAATAAAAAAAAGAAGAAGAAATAAGGTCATATGGCCCCGCTCCTAACCTTCTTCATTAAAATATTGTAAAAATCAATAGAAGAGATTTAAAGAAAAAGTACTTTGAATTCCTGAAAGGAAATACAGTATGTATTCATAAAATATCAGTATTACAGAGTCAGATTTATTAGTACGTCCTGATGGATGCTGGTTTCATTATCCCAGTTCATTGGCTTAGAAGCCATTAATTAGTTCACCAGACGGACACATAAGCACAACACTACAGGAGATGGAGTGATGGCAGGAGGAAGGAGGAGGGACATTGTAATACTGACACGAATCCCAAGGTATAAGTGCTACAAGAATTCTCAAGTTCTGTGCTTATGTCCTATTTATAAACTTTAATTTTTGCTTGTTTTGTTTTGGTAGTCAAAGCAGTTAAAATCCTAGACATACCTTCAACCTTAGACCCTAGCATACAAAATGATAGTGCCATCCACCAAACCGATCTCCAAATGTGGAGACTGAAACTACTACAGGAAAGGCAGCTGCGAGCGTTGCACTGAAATCCTGTAACAATCTTTGGAAGGAAACCAAGCAGGAGGAAAAGAAACTTTCTGTGTCTGTCTAGACTTCATCTCTTCAGAACTAAACCTCATCTCCCAGGGCAATTGCAAGAGGGTGATAATTAGGATTAGCTACAAGGTGGCTATCTGCCAACTCTGTTCTCATAATCAGCCTTCACTTACTCCCCTCTATCTCAGGCCACCATCACTGTTTCCATCAGCTGCAAATGATGAGACAACAGCCTGAGAACCTAGCCAGCAGACTATGTTACATCCAAGCTGTTCACCTTCGCAAGGCTCCATCGCAGAGACTGAACGATCTTCCATGAGAAACTGACAAGTCATTTCTAAACTGTCCTCGGTAAATCCATCTCTCTAGCTAATCGTCAATGACACTTTGGTGGCTACTGATATTTGGAATGAAACGTTCAAAAAAAATGATAAGTCTCCCAATCTACCACCATGGGAAAGAGCCATTTTTGCTAAAACAGAGGAAAGAGCTTCTAGCGAAATATCATCAAGTAATTAGTGGTTCTGAAAATGTTTTTCAGTAGGCTTCTTGGCTCTAGCATGGGTCAGCCCAGTCCCTAAACGTCACAGCCACCCCATTAATAGTATCCAAGAACATTCTATCTACTATGTGAACGAGTATTTTTAAAAGTGGTCATGTATTAATTTTAATATTTTAGAAGTACAATTCTACATTAAGCCCATGATTTCATATGCATTATTAGGATGAGGCCACAATAAAAAATCTGATACAAAGAAAAATATTAAGTAAATAATAGAAAAGATATTCGTGGGTATGACAAAGACATATGGAGGTGGCATGGGAATGACTCAGGCCGACAGGTGTTCCTGTGATTACTAAAAGAGAGAGTTTCCTCACCCTACTTGAGCTGGGCTAACAGAATGGCCGAACCCATCTTTTTCGATTCATTATGATCACCTATGAGCTTCACACTGCATGAGCTGTTGCAGAAGGGAGACAAAAACAGGGGTGCGCTTGATTCGTGTGATCAGACTTAGGCAGCAGACAAGAGCATCAGTGGACGATGAGGCATTTTTATGGCAGCAAGTCAACATAAAGGTATGAAAGTGTCCCTTGTGCAGAGAACATGGGGACAGGTCCTTCAGATCAAGGAAGCTCCTAACAAAACATACACTACTCCCTGAGATTGGGTATTGTGTTCTGTGAATCTCTGAACATTCTAAGTATCTCCGTAATAGATGTTTAATCAATGTTCGAATAAATACCTATGCATATCTTAACTTTATGAATATTTTAAAATAATATCATCGACAAAACTTCCTATCTAGGTGCAAGGAAACTGCCGCTCTAGGAATCCCACCTACCTGGGGCACCAGCTTCACACGGAACAGTATATTTTGAAAGGAATGCCCGTCGGTGGCCTGCAGGACTGCAACATCGGACACGCTCTCCGAGCCATCGTGAGCGTAGTGGAGAAGGCCCCTGGAGAGCTCATCCAGCCGGAACTGGTAGATCGGGGCTGCAGGGGACTGAAGGGTTTGGAGCAATTGGCCATGACGTGGCGGGTCAAGCACTTCGACCACGACGTCCTGTGGGTTGTCGTCATCTCGGATGTCAAGCAGCTGCGTCGTGATGGTCCCTCTCTCTCCTCTGCTAATACGGAGGGCCTCGTTTCTCAGCACATAGGGGGCCTGAGGAGTGGAAGGGAAGGAGGAGAAGTCATTTAGCAGGAAAGAGGGCGACCCGGTGGACTAGATACCGTTGTGCACAACCTAATTGATGATTCTGTGCTATTGAAGGGAACTCTTAAAGCTCCAGCAAAGTGCCAAACGGTGGCAGAGTCAAAGGATTTGTCGGAGGTGTGGGCAGTTGCAGTAGCCAGAGCAAGTGAGATTACTTCATACTTCGGGTTCTGGAGGCTTCTCAAGCCACTTCAAGGCCATCATATTCACCAGAGGAAACGGAGATGAGCCTTGTTTCCAAGTCTCTGCTGTCTTGATTTACACTCTATCCCCTGCATTATAACTGAGATCAGCCCAGAGTCAGGGATCCCAACCAGTTTTCTGCATCCAAGAGAGAACAGTAAGAGGCATGGAATCTTTTCACTGGGGTTCGGGGTTGAGTACTTCCCTCTAGTGACACTGCAGTATGCTGAGTTGGGGTAAGATGTTTCTGATTCTGAATTCATGTCATATCTGGTCCCAGGCAATAATTTTCTTGAAGCCATCTCCTCCATATCTTGAAGGGCCCACCCCAGCTCAGGTTTTAGAGCCCAGGAAGATGAGGTCGGAGAAAGACAACCACCTGGCTAATCCACGTGGCAAATTTTCAGATGTTTTTCTTGGGATTATCAGGTTTCCCTTCACCAGTTGAGTAAGCAAATACAATATTCTTTCATAAAGACAAAAGTTAATGAACCACAACAGAAAAAATTACCAACCAACCAACCAACAAACAAACCAAACCAAACAAACAAAACAAAACCTGAGGCCAAAAGCCAAAGAAAATATTATCTTAGTTTTGTATATCGTTTGAAGTTGAACCATCTAGGACTTCTCTCAGCATATCGCTTTCTTTAGTCCAATGGTTTTGTTTTAAAACTACCTCTCTGGCCTCCTGGAAATTTCAACATCTATTAAAGTAATGTCTAGCTAATGTATCATTGTAATAGTCACATAGTAGGAAGATAGAGGACAGCTACCCCTCAGAATTCCCAAGTGAGAATGCAGAAGCTGTGATTCTAGATACGTGGGAATGAAGGGCCCCTTGGATTCTAAAAGAGGAGAGGTCAGAAGGTGATGTCAACATCCATAAATGGAAAAGATCAAATTAACTTGCATGAGAAAATCTCCAGGAGGTTCAAGACCATATTGAAATATCACAGGACTGTAAAGGAACAAAAATAAGTTAAAATTAATTTTTAAAACTCCATTTTAAAAAAGTTAAAATGAAAGAAGTTTCTCATATAATAAATAAAATTTAAAAATGCTGCCACTATTTATTCGCTTGATTTGGGGAAGACAAGCAAACAAAACTTAGGGAACCATAGGAGCTCACTGTCTGAGATGAGAAAGGCACTTGCCAGTATCTACCCTAAGTCTCTAATTTACCTAATTAGAGTTACTATATTAACACAAACAAAAAGAACAAAATAAAACTTCTGAGTTTAGGTACTGAGAAATTTTAAGCCAGACAGTCCTCAGGCCTGATGTAGCCCTCTGGCCCATATTTACAGAGAACACATGTTTTCATTTTTGGTTTGTTTTTGTTTTTGCTTTTAACATGTTTTAGTTTCAATTAAATTAAAACAAAATTAATACTCTTAGCCCAACAGTGAAGTCAAATGAATATCAGATCAATTTCTAATCAACCCTCAACTTCCGGCACCCCTGAAGTAAGAATGCCATCAAGAAGAGCAAAGTTGGGGGCGGGGCGCCTGCGTGTCTCAGATATTAGGTGTCTGCCTTCGGCTCAGGTCATGATCTTGGGGTCCTGGGACTGAGCCCCTTGTTGGCCTCCCTGGAGGAGTCTGCTTATCCCTCTCTCCATGCCCCGACTTGTGTTCTCTGTCTCTCTCTCTCTCAAGTAAATAAATAAAATATTAAAAAAAGGAAGAAGAACGAAGTTGGCCTGTGAACACCATCCGGGAGTCACTTCTGGGTTATGTCTGTTATCCACAGTCCATGGTCTTTTCATATTTGGACCAAAATTTAAAAAAAAATTAAAACAATAGTCTCATGTCTATCCTTGAATTCATGACTAACACTCTACAGAGTTCTGGATATTTAGGTATCCTTGGTTCCCCATGCTGATATCCCACTCTCTTACTGTTCACAACTTAAGACTAGATCTCTCCCCTACTCTCTTTGCATGTTTCAGCTGCTGAATCCCTCAAGCTCACTCAGACCCTCTACCACTATCTGTATTCTGGACACATAAGTACATTTTAACAGAGATGAGTGATGGGAACAGAGGCGCCATCACACTGAGTTTTATAGCATCTACCATGATGTCCTCAGACTTCTGTCTGGCTGGTGCCCACATTGGCACCCCATGTAAGTACATCCTTAATCAGATGCTCTACCTACCGCAAACTGATGGGAGCACAGCCCAGCTACAGGACAGATAGGCAAAAGTAGCTGAGAATAATTTCATACTCCTGAGAGAGAAATATTTAGGCAAAACAAACTCATTTACCCAAGACTAAGAAAGTCTTAACAACTGGAACAGTTTCAAATTATCCTGAAGGGCTCATATCATACTCAGGAGAGTACAGTAAGGCACCATAAGTTAGTGGGTAAGAACACAGACTCTGTGGCCCGATTTTCTGGGCACAAATCTCAGCTCTTTATTTATTAGCTATGTCACCATAGACAAGTTACTTAACTTCCCTGTGACTTTAGTTTCCTTCTCTGCAAATTGGGGAAAACAACACCCCACAGGGCTATCATAAGGATTGAATGAAAAATACAAAGAAGAATACGATAGATGTATTAGCAATTAGTTGTTGCTGCTGTTCTTACCCACGAGCACTAACAATTATTCCAGTAGTATTTCATGGAGAACCTGAAACTAGCTTAATTGAGGTTATTTCTGCTATAACTACTGGAAAGAAACCTTGATTCACAAATGCGAAAATATTAATTGTGTGGTAATGTCATTACCTGTGTTGAAAACGCTTGTATGTTGATCAGCTGTGGCTCAGAGAAGAACTGCTGGTCACTAATTTTCAGGGAAAAGTAACCTTTCCTAAAAGATGTCCCCAAGAAAGGAATGAGAAAATGCAGTCATTAGTCTCTAGAAAAACAAGATTAAAAATATCTTCAGCTTATGTGCATGGAAGAATTTGGATCAAAGCACTACCATGATACAATATTCATACTGTAAATAAAAGTAACCAGATGAAGATGAACATAGTGACATACAGGTAAAACTATGATGTATTCTCTGACCTCAATATAATGTAACAATTCCATAAACTTTTTAGTTTTGATTTTTCTAAAATGGCTACATAAATGTTTGAAAAACCAGTTTTGGACCCAAGACATAATAATGAAAAACAAAACGAAGGCTAATGGTTAAATTGGAGAGAATGGAAAGGAACTATCAGAGTCTCTGATTAGCTCTCAGTGATTCCCTCCCTCTGCAAACCCTCCCTCCAACCTGTCCCCAAATCACGTGAGTGAGCCCCCATAAATGATTCTGCAGTGTTCATATTACCTGACTCTATCTACCTGGCCCCCATTCTAGCCACACACATATACAATCAGTGTGGACGGGACGAGGGGAAGATTGCCGATTATTCCCTGGAAATCTGCAACTAGCCTGAGAGCCCCCATTTGATGATGCAGAAGCCACAGTCTACCACGATGAGATGTGGAGCAAGCCTGTCTGCAGGGAAGAGGTAAATGAAGCCTTTGAGCAGTGAGACATAGAGACAAGAGGCAGAGCTGAGTCCTGCTTCTCGTTCCTGGTCCTAGCTTCTAGGCTTATCCGGGAAGCCCAGGTGTCCTTGATGTGTTAGAGATCTGAGCCATACCTGCGATGTTAAAACAAGCCTCACAATTTTGTAGGCTTCATTACTTGCAATCGAAGATAAAACAAAATAAGGCTCCTTCTTTGCTGTGGTTTTACTTCCTGTAAGAGTGTTGCTCCAGAGGCTTCAGAGACAACCAGAAGGGAAGGGAGGAGCCACCCACCTTCAAAGCCAAGCCAAGCACAGAACTCAGAGTAGACTGGGAAGACGTGGTTAACGCCTTACGAGAGGTTTTGAGCTCTGGTCGACTATAAGGACCACAATTTTAAAGGTTCTCTTTTTTTGATTTTTTAACTTTTTTATTATAAAATGCATCATACATACCAAAGAGCATATAAAACACATAGATTTTAAAGAACTAGAGAAATATCAGTGTATCCACCACCTGAGAAAAATGTAAGTTAACTATTTATGAGAATTGTCAACTCGATTTTTCTTCCATTGAGCTTTTGCAAAATGGTGGCTGTTTATTTAAAGAGCTAGATAGGTCTATTCAAATCCACAGCTCTAACAATTTCCACTACAAAATGCTTATTTCCGGAATTGACCATAGTTACTACAAGCTAGGAGTATATTATTCTTCAGAATAGTGGAAAATTAGGTACTTAGGGCTTGTGAACATAGAACCTCATAGTTTTTTAGTGGAAAAGTATGACTGGAAACTACAATTTAAAGGTTCTTTAAAAGGTCTTCTTGGAACTATCACTGATACACAAAAGAATGTGGATGGATCTCAAAAGCATATGGCAAAAACCAGAAACAAAAGATTAGTACTGTATGACTCCATGGCTAGGATATTTCAGCAAAGGCAAAACTCTTTAAGAGTAAAAAAACAGATCAGTGGTTGCCAGAAACTGGGGGTGGGGGTGGGGGGGGGGGGAGGAGGCGGGAATGAGTCACAGTAAAAAGGAGAGCTTGGGGGGACGGTTGATGAAACTGTCTCAAACCTTGACCGCAGTTGTGGTTTCAAGACTGCCAGAATGTATCCATTTGTTAACACTCATAGACCAGTAGACTTCAAGATAGGGGATTTTACTGAACCCAAATTATACCTCAATGAAACTGATTAAAAAAAAAAAAGTAAATCTTGTCTTCCCTCCCATTTCATCCTCTCCTTGATTTTCTGTCCCATTTAAATCCTGTCCCTCTTCACTCCAATCTCCAGACGTCCAGAGAAAGCAACCGAGGGAAGCAACAGAAAGAAGAAGGGGTGGTTACTCCCAACCCACGGGGGAAAATGACATTTTGGCGGCACAGAGGTTCCGATAATTGCTCAGCACTCCAGCAATGCTGGCTTGCCCCCACGGCCATATTTGCAGGTTGTCTTGTACTCCACAGGAACATTCGGACCCCAAAGGAATCCAGCGCAAAAGAATCATGGTCAGGTTTTCGTGAGGAAAAACAAAACCACAAACCTATACGGCAAGTTGCCCCTTTCATTTTTGCATCACTCGGCAACTTACAGAATTTTCTTTTCTCATGAATCACTACCGATCTTGTTTTACTGTTCTTCCTTTTGTTTAAATTTTTAGATAAAGAAGATCCTATGCTAAAATTGGTACCCCAAAGTCAAGGGAGTGCTGAAAGAATTCCCAGCAAAATAGTCACCTTTCTTTGTCATGTTTGGGGGTATGGAAACCCCCGTACCCTGTTTTCTTTTTCTGCAAGAAAACAGGTGATGAGAGACAAAAAGGTGAAACAGACAAGAGGAGTAACTTTGGTTGTCTGGGGGCTTTACGAACTTTACTAACTTTTCACAAGATTCCAAGGCAAAGGACTACAGGTGTGGAGCCGTGTGTGTGTGTGGGGGGGCGCAATTAAGAACTACACTTGAAGCAAAATGAATGCAGATTGGGAGCATAAATCTGAAGAGTGATTCTATGGTGTAAGAAGCCAGAGTTTTAATCTGTGGCAATGTCTCTGTGCGAGGATCTTTTGTCCCTGGAGGATGGAAGCATGCCCATTATTCCCAGTATAATTCAGGAGGTAGAAGTCATCGTGGCTACAGGCATGGGCTGTGGAGTCAGAGACTTGGCTTTGCTCATGCTCTCAAGGCCTAAGTCTCCCCATCTGTAGCCTGGGAACATAAACATACCGAGTTCACATGAACTGTTTACTACAATGCTTGTGTCATAGTTAGGGCTCAGTAAGTATCAGTTGTTCTTATTCCTATAAGATGGTATTTTGAGGTTCTGGCTCTGAACTACAATAAAGTGCCATCGCTTTTCTTCCCACCTATTTCCTAGCCCAAACCTTAAAAAAAAAAACTCTCCAGTGGTAACAATAAGAAAATATTCACTGTGACTATTTCATTCCATTGGTAACACGTGTAGCCTCCCACGCATTATCCGCACTGAGGAAGCAGAGCTGGGTGAAGGATAATCCGCGAGGCTAAGCTTTGGGGTGCACCGTCTCATTTCTGTTTAGCAGATTTACTGCGCTAATTATATGACTCTGTTTGCCTGGGTTGGTGTTAGCATTCGATTGCATTCCTGAAGCATATGTCAGCCGGGGTGGGGAAGACAGCCAGAAGTGTGCCAGGCATCAGAGAAAAACTGGATCCGGCTTAAAAATTAACCACAATATCACAGACCTGTACCCCTGGGGATAAACATATGTTATATGTTTATAAAAAACAAAATTAAAAAAAAATTAAAAAAAAATTAACCACAATTAATCCCATAAAGTAGATAATAAAAAGTTGTGACTCTTAGCTTCCCTCCCACTCTGGAATTCTAGGAACCATCGAACACTTTGAAAACTCCATCTTCCGGCCATTGCTCACTCCCAGTATATCACCCTAATGCTGGAGGAGCAGCTGTAGCATCGGCAGAGAGAACCAGTTTTGCTTCTGCTGGGCCAGAAATACTGGGTAATTGTCCTAGGAACTCTCCTGTCACATCAGAGAATTACCCATAATTACGTGACAAGATGAAAATGCCTCTCACAGAAGCACACCCTCGGAGCAATGACAGTGAAATGACGACAGGCGGCTGAAAGCGTTGGCGTTCTGGAGTACCGATCTTCCCCAGAGGAGCAGGGACAGCTACTGAGAAGTGGGGCGGGGTGCACCGCGTTGACGGGAGGGAGGCAGGAGGAACACAACACAACGCCGAGTCACCTGGGCTTTTCTTTGCTGTGCACAAAACGCACTCTTTTCTCATTCACATCCTTCCAGCTAAAATGGCCGGCCTTGTCGAGCTGGGCCTCTTTTCCATTCCTGGAGAGCACCAGCTGACCGTTGGTGGGCGTGCTCACAACACGGAACTGGAGGTCCTCCAGCCGGCCATCTCGGTCTCGGACATTCAGGAGGGGAAGACCCAGTGGCTTCATCGAACCAATGGGAAGGGTGAGAGAACCATTCACATGAAGAGTAGGAGTGGACGTTTTGCCTGGAAAACATAGGGTCCGGAGATCAGACTTGGTACATTCACTAATAAGGTTTTGGGTTTTTTTTTTTTTTAATTAATAGATTTATAATGTTCATTCAGAAATGAGGCTCTAAACTTTTGTAACCATAAGCCTCCTTCTAATCCACTGATTCTCACCCTGAACACATAGGAGAATAACATAGATTCTCAATGTTAAGATATAAACTTCTAGAAGAAGATAGAGGATAGAATCATCGTGATCTTAAATTAGGCAATGTCTTCTTCGGCATGACACAAAAAGCACGAGTGACAAAAGAAAAAATACCTAAATTGGACCAAAGTACTTCAAAGGGCACCAGTAACAAAACTGAAAAAGACAATCCATAGAATGGGAGAAAATATTTGCAAATTATTTATCTGAAAAGGGACTTGTATCCAAAATATATGTAAAAAAATTCTTACAGTGCAATAAAAGACAAGGAGCCCAATTTAAAAATAGGCAAAGTGTTTGAATAGGCATTTTTTCAAAAAGATACACAGAAGGCCAGTAGGTACATGAAAAGGTCCTCAATGTCATTAGTCATCAGGGAAATGCAAATCAAGACCACCATGTGATACCGCTTCACACCAACTGTGAAGGACAATAAAAAGTATTCCTGAGGACGTAGATGGTTTAGAAATCTTATACATCGCTGGTGGGAACATGAAATGGTGCCATCGGGCAGTTCCTCAAACAATTAAGCATAGAGCTACCCTATGATCCAGTAATTCTACCCACAGGCATATACCCACGGGAACTGAATACATACATCCACATAAAACCTCATAAGTGAATGTTCATACCATTATACCCAAGAGCCCCAAAATGGAAACAACCCAAATGTCCATTAATTGGTGAATGACTAAACAAAAGAGGATGTATCCATACAATGGAATATTATTCGACCATGAAAAGAGATGATGTACTGATACATGTTCCAAGGTAGAGGAACCTTGAAAATGTTCTTGCCATGTGAAAAAAGCCAGACATAAAAAGCCACACATTGTATGATTCCATTGATTGATGTGAAATGTCTAGAATAGTTAAACCCACAGAGCCAGAAAGTCAGTCAGGGATTGCCAGGGACTGGAGCAAGGGAGCACTACAGAGAGACTGTTAATGGTTACTGGATTTCTCTTTAGGAAGAACAGAATGTCCTGGAATTAGATAGTGGTGATAGTTATACAACCTTGTGAATATAATAAAGACCACACCGAATTATGTACTTTAAAGGGTGAATTCTGTGCTATGTGACTTACATCTCAGCAATAACCAGTACGGATACTGGACCTCCACCAGTGTTCTGACTTCAGTGTTCTGAGGTGGGCACCTCAGTGATTTCACAAGCTCCTCAGGCAATCCTAATGGGACTTCCAAGTTTGAGAACCACAGTCCTAACCTGATACTTTGAACACATCTGACCATCAGACCCATGAACAGTAAGGAATAAAGCAAGTGTCTGATACCATTTGCTCAAACAATACCAGTTAGTCTGTAATGAACTATGATTATCAGTGGCTTAGACTCAGAATTCATGGGACATGTCCACACTTCCTTTTAAAATTTTACCCTCTCTGTTCATAGGAACTATCTGTGGATGAGTATCTGATCACAATGAGAAATTCATTCTGTCCCCTGCAAGGTGTTTCGCCTGGACTTGAGTTGTTAGAGTTTCCTTCTACAAGTAGGTCAGACAGGACAGTTTGGGAATGCGAGGTTTCAAGGGGACGACTTCCACTGTACGATTACTCTAATGAAAGTGGAATTCATTTTCACAAGTTGACTTGTATGATGTCCCAAGAGGAGCAGGCTGACTTTCAAGTACTTGGGGTTTCCAGAAGGATCCCAATAAAATGAGCCAAAGATGTCTTTTTCCCATGGGTAGTCTTAATATCTTTAGAGGTCAGAAATCTAGAGACGGAAAATGTGATTGACTGCGGGTGTTAAAACAGGCCTTGAGTTACTGAAGAAGGACACTCAGAAGCTGAGGAATGTTCAGCTACAATAAAATTCCCCAGCTTCATTCAGCTATAAAACTTTGGGGTTCAAAATTATGACTGAATTTAAATTTGCTTCTCTTTTGTTGTTTAAGGTGAAGTGTCCATTAATGTGTTGGACAAGACTAGCTCCTCCCCTTAACATGTCACCTTATTCTTAATGGGACAGTGGCCTGAAACCCATTCGCTTCAAACACAGGACCCTAATGGGGCAGGCTCCTCACACAACTCATTATTTATTCGCAATATATCTCCAGTATGTCCACAAAGGATGTAACCGTGGCATAATTAGCTCTAAAAGTTTATATACATGCAAATAAATTATACCTATATGTATATAGGTAATTTTCTACAACATAGCTATAGCTCAGAAACATAACTAAGTTTTATGCCAAATTTCTGATTTGATAGTTGTTACTTTTAAAGCATAGATTCTTTTTCCTGAAGATCTTAGAAGCTGAGTTTCCCTAATGTCCATGTTCTATAAAAAAAATCCCTTATTCCTTTGCTTTCCTTGAATGAGAATCCTGTGTGTCATATCACATGAGCTGACTATATCTCCACACGGAGCCTCTGCATGGAGAAATCACAGGTCAGCATGTGAGGCCGTCTGACAAGCACTTACCAGCACATGTTCCATTAGAGTGGGTGAAGCCAGGAATACAGCTGGAAACACAAAGGCCACTCTTCAAAAAGAACCCTTGCTCACACTGGTGACACCGGTCCCGGCGGCTACACCTCAAGCATGCCCGAGGACAGGCTGTCAAAGAAAGGCCACAGTAGTTGAGGCATGGCCAAGGCACAGGTGGCCAGTGACAGAGAAATAAAGAGTGGCAGCATGAGCAACACAGGACTCCCAACCACAGCAACAGTGAATTCCCACGGTTCCCTCTGGAATTTCACAGGAAGCTGACCGACCCCCAGAAGGAGAGTGAACACAGAGAAGCACTTTTGCTGAACACACTCTGATGTGAAAATGGTGCACATAAACGGATTGTATAAAAAGTTAACCCTACTGACTTGTAAGGGACGTGGTTGACAGTGATTAAGAGCGCAGGCCCTTCCTGGGTACCGTTCCTCCTCCTCCACTTAGCAGCTGTCCACTTCAGGCAAGTTCCTCTAGTCACCCACAGTGTGATGGGGAGAGGAAGAGCACCTAATGCAAATCCCCATCGGGAGGATGCTGTAATGTGAAGAGACCAGAACAGTGCCTGGCATACAGAAGGACTCAGCTGCACTACCAACGTCACTGCATCACCATCATCATCACCATCAACATTTTCAATGCAGGAGGAGAGCAAGCTCCTGAAAGGACCCAAGGATTATTTCTTCTACAAATCGAGTGTTCACTGCCTAATTCTCCTGCTTCCTTGAGATTTTAGTATACAGAGGTAGTATAGAATAAAGGGCTCAGAATTGGAATCAGAAAATGTGGGTTTAATACCTGATTTTATGTTGCCTTGGTGAATACTCTCAAGCCATTCTTTTTTTTTTTTCACTTGTAAAATGGGATTCCTAATGTCTGTCATATTTTACCATCAAGTCATTGTGAATATTAAATGAGATAAGGCAGACGGAGGAATTCGGTGAAAGGTAAAACGCCACGCCAGGGCCATGGCTTTATTATTAAATGTCAGGTTTTCTTCGAAGTGGGGCATCGAGTATCAAATTTTAGTGGAAAAGATGAGAACAAACTGAAGAAACTCTCATGGATAACCCGATGGACAAGCAGATTAAGGCTTTGGGTTGAACTTCAATGATAAAGGTTCAGTGTATCTCAATAAATTGTCCTCAGAAATCCTACTCAAGGATATTGAGCCAATATCGGGGTCACTC
Source organism: Enhydra lutris kenyoni (assembly GCF_002288905.1). Taxonomy (NCBI): domain Eukaryota; kingdom Metazoa; phylum Chordata; class Mammalia; order Carnivora; family Mustelidae; genus Enhydra; species Enhydra lutris. The sequence goes on from NW_019154105.1 coordinate 4,654,364, forward strand.
ATAATTTAGTCCACACACTGAAAATTCTGCACCCACATCAATAGAGGTGACCTGCTCTTGATGGATACCTCACCTTAGTTCAACACAAGCCTTACATTTCATAAAATACTGGCCTTATTTCCATAAAGACCTTTAGAGACAGTATTGATTTGTGCAAGAGAATTATTGGCCTGCACGTCTACGTTCTATTTAACCAGCAATTGGCAGATGTGCATGGGAAGCCCTCCGTTTCTGAGACCGACCTCTCTGGGTTTCCATTCTGCCTCTAATTCAGATTGGTACCTGCGATCGACACACCTGATATACTTGTGGCCCTCACTTTTTTCCAGAGGACTCAGCGCAGTTTCCAAGTTACCTGTGCACTGGCGATTTGCGCGATCTGCAAAGTACCCCTTCCCACATTCCTGAACACACTGGGCTTCTGACAGGAGATACGGCTCTTCACAGCGTGTACACTCATGGGGGCCTTGGCACTGGAGACAGTGGTTGCCACAGCCTGAAAGACAAAAGTCAAATCAACAGAACTGTGTGTGGTTTTCCAGGGGGCTCCTGGGCCTCATGGGGAGACAGCATAAGGCGCAGAACAGTGATATGACCTGGTGTGCTGGGCCGGGCAGAAGACAAGGACTCAGAAACCAGGCTCTGGCTGGTGCTGCTCTACTTACCGGGAGGGTGATTTAGGACCAGAGACTGACTTCTCTGAGCCTTGAAGCTCTCTCCTATAAAATGGGAGTGGACGGTGTCCCACTCAGCTCGCTGGGCAGAGATTAAAGTAAATAATGGAAAACACGAGGCACACCTCGAAACTATAGGTATTAGCCATTATCATTACTAGGAACTAGTCAGTGGTTCTCTTGCCATGCTGAAGTGGCCATCTTTCCTGACTCACCCAGTTATCAGAGTCTCCCAGGAGCGCTCCTCGGACTGCCATCTGTGCGTTTGGGGGGCATTTCAGGGTCAGAAGAGTCTGTGGTGTTCAACCAAGGCTGAAGGGGGTGGCACTCAGGGACAGGCGGTAGAGAGACATTCATACATGCAGGGCTCCAGGGGACAGTTGGGGGAATCAGACGGTCCTTCCCGATGCTCAAATGAGCAGGGTCTACGCATTCCCCTTCCAGAGGACAGGATTATTCAATGCTCTGGGAAGTCCAAAGTCATCATCAAACCATACCTGTTGATGTGGCCTTATACCTCCGGGATTCCCATCCTGATCTCGAAGTTTAGCAACTGTCACATTTGGGAACGGGAGAAGGAAAGGGGACATTCTAACTATGCCAAGGAAAAGCTCTCAGGCATGAAACAAGAAATGAGATAAAAAGCTGGAAAGGAAACTCGCCACTGACTCCTGGTCAGAACAAAGTCGGAGGCGGCTGCAGGCTGGAAGTGGACACAGCGAGCGCTGCGGACACTTACTCTTGCAGAGGCCCATGTCCCTGTAGAAGGACGGTGAGCACTGCTCCACGCAGGCCCCGTCCTGCAGGACATAGCCGTCCATGCACTGCAGGCAGTCTGTCCGCAGGGGCCCGCTGCACGCGTTGCAACTCCAGTCGCACTCTAGGAAAGGAAGTCCACGTTAGGTCACCTCCGCCCGTCCACCCTCCATCCCGGTGACTAATTTATGAGGACGCGTCCACATCAGCAAGGGGCGAGGCGGGACAACAGGGGAGATGTCAGATGAGCGAGCCAGAACGGGGTTTCTGCTTGTAGGGGACCGAACGCCTCTCTGCGGTGTAGTGTTTCCTAATTATGCTGGACACGGCACGTACAAGGATCACTCCAGGCTTGTGCAGAGTCTGCCTGTCAGCAGGGCTGCAGAGGAGCCGGGTCAACTTACTCTTGATTCCCGGGCCACAGTGTCCTCAGGCAAAAAAGCCTGCTCTGCTATAGGGAGGGGCCAATTTGCCTCCACAACCCTAATCCGCACCTCCTTGGAATGCTCCACAGGTAACGGGATGTCAGAGACTCAGCCAGGAATGTGTCGGACGGCGCCACCAAACCGGCTGCTTGACTCTTAACCTTTCACAAGTCAGGGGCTGGCCCACCCAGCAGAGAGCACCAATGACGTTAGGATTAAATGCGGCATCAAGGAACTGTCTGGGAAAAAAAGGGCTTCCTGAAATAACAGAAGACCTCCTGAGAGCAGTAGATCCGACTCATTTCCATGTTATCTGCTCAGTCAGCACCTGAGGGATGTGTAGTGTGGGAAGTGGCTAGACCCTGGCAAGGGGCTTATGTGCTTGTGGGCTCCAACCTGCATGTGTACCCGTATAATCCAGAAGGATTGTCAGAAATACAGGTTTTCTGGCTCAATGTCAGAACTACTGACGTCGTCTCAAGGACTGGGCACAAGGAAACATGTTGGGGCCCCTGCTCTTGTTTCTGTTCTTGTGATTCTGTATGGTTGTTGTGATGGTGGCTGTGGCTGTTAAAGGCCCTGGCAAGTCCTGCAACCAGAACACTCGTGTTGGAGAGCCGGAGTTCCGGCCGGTAAGCTCAGTCCTCAGGCATGGAAGGTGGGACAACACGTAAGTACTCGGGCTTTGAAGACAGCCAACTCTCTGTTGGAGCTATGGCTTAGCCACCGTTTATCCACAGGTCCTACACACCTCCCTAAACTTATTGGAGCCTCAGTTTCCTTACCTGTAAGACAGAAATAAGAAGAGTACCTATCCCATAAGGCTCTTGTTTTGATTAAAGGAGACAATGAGTGTAAAGAAGTTACCACAGCACCTGGCACACAGTAACAGCTTAGTAAATGTTTTGCTGCCAAACTTTCCTCACAGAACATTCTGCATTTAGTTCCTCCACACACCACCATCCATCCCAGCTGAGCACGGAGGAAATGTCTCCTTAGTCACCTTTCTCTTGTTTGATGCAATATTTCTAAGTCCCAAAGAAACAGGTAAATGTGCAAGACAGTACGCGTGCTTCCAAGGAGATTTATAAAGTTAATCTTGCTCATTTATTTGGCTGAATCAGTCCTGAGGGAGCATGACTGCCGCAGAGCCTTGAAAACTGCCAGCATAGTTACGAAATCACTTACAACGCGGAGGATTTGTGATCATCTTTTTTTCACCGCAAACTGACAACCGCTGTGTAGCAGGGAAAAAATAGAAGAGCTTCTGTGGTCTTGAGCACAGAGACCACCTAAGTTGACAACAGTAGTATTTCTTGGAATGGAGAGTGTGCAATTTTGCAAAGCCTTAAAACATCCCAAGTTTACTTGACAGATGTCTGGCCCCATATCTGAGCCCCAGGTTCTTGGGCAGAATGGGAGAGATGGGAGACAAGTGGAATGGAGAGATGGAGGAGGAAAATGGAACAGAAGCAAGGAAAATCTGGCCTTTAACTCTGTTCTTCTCCTTGCTGAGCACTGCCACCTAAAGAGCATAAGCCCCCAGAATTCCAACCACTAGAGAACAAGGTACTAGGTTTCTGACATTGCTTCCTTATAAACTCCTTGAGCACTGGGACTGTCTTTACTCATTTAAATCTGTTAAACAGAGATGAACAAATCAGATACAGCCCCTGTTTTTTTTTTTTTTTAAGATTTTATTTATTCATTTGAGAGAGAGAGAGAGGGGGCACAAGTTGTGGGGGAGGGGCAGAGCAGGGAGCCTGATTCAGGGTTCGGTCCTGGGATCATGACGTGAGCCGAACTCACATGCTTAACTCAGCCATCCAAGCACCTCAAAGCCTGCCTTCATTAAGCTTAGACTCTAGTGACCTAGAGTTGTAAATGTAAGTGGCTCTAGGTCCCAGGTAGGGGATGTAAATCTCTGAAACAGGCCTGGTGTGGTAGAAGAGGGAGTGGTGGGGCTGTAGTGATCTGAAGACACAAAAGGGGCAATAGCTACTCATCTCCAACCGACTGTTGCATTGTGGAAATGTGAGTCCGGTATTGTCAGATCTTCTAATTTTTTCAAAAGAAACAGAAAATCTCCAGTTTTGTATGTGAAGTCTTCTACATTTTAAAATGCATTAATTAAAGATTTTATAACACTAGAACATTTTGGCGCCTGGGTGGCCCAATGGGTTAAGCATCAGCCTTCAGCTCAGGTCATGATCCTAGGGTCCTGGGATCGAGTCCCACATCGGGCTCTCTGCTCAGCAGGGAGTCTGCTTCTCCCTCTGCCTCTGCCCCTCTCCCCACTTGTGCACCCTTTCTCTCCTTCTCTCTCTCTCAAGTAAATAAATAAAATCTTTAAAAGACAAAACACTAGAACATTAGGTGGGCCAAAAAGAACCCACATGTCTTGGACCAAATACATCCGGGTTGCCACCTCTGATCTAGTTACTAAAACCTTGCACAGTATCTGGCACATAGTAGGTGCTCAAAAATGTTTCCTTAAGAAATAAGTTACATACAAAAGAAGAAAGAAATGACATGCATGCATTCATAAAACATGATGACATCTTGCTATCATCACAGAAAGTCTAAACATATGATGGTGTTTTCCCAACTTCGGGGATTAGACACCTACAGTAAAGGGAGGTCGCCCAGGGAAAGAATCACTGCACAGTTCTGGAAGGGCTTTACCTCTGCATATCCTGGTGGAGAAGTCCAGATAGTACTGTGGGGCGCAGCTCTCATACTGACATTCCCCGAAGAGCAGGACCTTGTTTGGGTCTCGGCACGAGGTACAGCCGGCCTGGGAATCACAGCTTCCACAGTGCGCTCCGCATGCTGAGCAGATAGGAAAGAAAATGACCAGGTAATTACAATTGCAAATACAGAAGCACAGATGAAACAGAGACAGATGTTGCAAAGGAGCAAAGCCCTCTCCAACCTGTGCTTTAATTATGGCTCGGAAGCCTCCCCTGTGATCAGCAGAAACAGAAAATGTTTCCCTAATTTTCTAAATTGGAGAAAGGATCATTTTATTTTCCAGAGAAGATAAATTATAAACCCAAGAATGGAAATCCCACATCCAGGTTGCCCTGTGATTCAGAACAGAATTTATACCTACTCTAAGATCTCTGGAACAACAGTCCGGACATGTATTTGAAACTTACTTCTCAAGGATTCAAGCGCCCAGTTGTTCCTGATGTGGATTCAGGTTTTTGAGCCATGCCAAGATTAAAGTTAAGCATCAATTTTGTTGTGAAGCTCAGGAAAGCCCACATTTCACACCACAGAGGACTTCAAGGAGGACTGGCTTATGGATTGGCTCAGTTGTAATTCTCAGCAGCTACTTGATTCAGGCATTCAAGGATGATCCCCAAATCCGGTCATGTTTCCATCCTCCCTGACTTAACAACTAGCATTTCTCCATCTCCTCAGTTGTCCATGCTAGAAACCTGGGAGGCTATCTTGATAAGCCCCTTCTTTGTCATTCCTAATCCAATCACTCATTGGATCCTACTTACTCAAGTTTTCCTACATAATTCTCAGAATTCTTTTGCTTCTGTCCATATCCACACATGCCAACACATCCAAGCCCTCATCATCTCCGACTGGACTACTGTCATAGCCTCCTAATTGGTTTCCCTGTACCAAGTTTGACCCCCTTGCATTCTATTTTCCATCTATCCACAAGAGTGATTTTTTAAATTTGTACTGCTCAAGTTTCAGAGGATGCTTCCATCTAGAAACTCATATCTTCCTTCAACCCTGGAAAACTGCCAGCCACCATTTCTGCAAATATCACTCCTCCATCATTCCCTCCATTCTTTCCAACCAGAAATCCTAAGACACATTTGAATCCTCTCAACATAATCTCCAAGTTTCTCATCTTTAACTCTTACTCATTCTTCAGTGACTTCTTTAAGAAGGACTCCCCCGACTCTCCATTCTAGGGTAAGTCTCCCCGTCACTGCTCTATGGCACTCCAGAAATTGCATTCATGCCATACCTAATGATTTTCATTACAATGATTATTTAACTTCTGTACCCTTTAAGCTATAAGCTTCATGAAAGCAAAGACCAAGGTCAATAGTATTCAGAGCCTGACTAGTTCTCTTTCATGTGATGGGTGTTCAATGAACACCTGCACATAAACGGAAGAAGCCAGACATTTTCGTTATACATATTCAAGCACTAGCATCTCTGCCTCATTCTGAAATTTCCTCCAAGTACGTATCAGAGGAAAAATCCAGAGAATGAGCTAGATTTTTAGAGTTTTCGATCTAGAGGGTATCAATGTGTGTGGCACAGTGCGGGAAAATTACCTCCTGGTGAGAATAAAAAGGAAGTCCTCTTGTTTCACCTACAAGAAATGTCATTGATATAAAATATTCATTAGAATATGTAGATAAGTAATTAAAGATCCTAGAAAAACTCTAGACTGGATTTTCAAACAGATGGTTTGAGAATAATTGGAAAAGAATCTTTAATTTTTGGAAACCTACATGAAATGAAACTTCCCTCCTTTTTTTGGCTAGAATTTTTACACATGGTGTATCTTACTTTTGGCAGAGGGTGTGACAAAAATCTCAAGATAAACCCGGGAATAGAAAAATGAAGTGGGGTCTTGGAGTTACAGGTGGATGTGAAAACCGCTGAAATGCGTCCTCACAGCCGTCAGTAAATGCATCCTCAAAGCTATCAGTAAACCTTTGTAATTAGTAAAAGAAATGTCCTGAGTAGAATACTATCATGAAGTCTTCACTTATTACTTGATCAACATTTTTAAAAAGATTTTATTTATTTATTAGAGAGAGAGAGAGAGAGTGAGAGAGCATGAGAGGGAGAGGTCAGAGGGAGAAGCAGACTCTCTGTGGAGCTGGGAGCCTGATGTGGGACTCGATCCCAGGACTCCAGGATCATGACCTGAGCCGAAGGCAGTCGCCTAACCAACTGAGCTGCCCAGGCGCCTTCAACATTTTTATTAATAGCTTTAATTACAACAAAGAAATCAAGCTAATGATACTTAAATATGCCACATACACCTAATAGGAGACACACAGTCTAATTTCACCATCAGAAAGAACAACTCAAACTCAATTTTAACTAATTGAAGCAATAAACGAAAAGTAATCCGAAGAAATAAGTGAAAGTGTAAGTCCTGCATTTTTTTTCTATAACCAGTTGCACAAATAAAGGATACGGAAGACCTGTTCAGACAGTAGTTGCTATAAAAAATGATCCAAGAATTTTAGTTGATTAAAAGCTTATTAGAGGCGCAATCTGGTTACTAAGGAAACGGATACAACGTTCAAGTGAAGAGCCTTCATATAACCTAAATGTCAGCGGAGGCCCCTGCTGGACAAACAGCTACGACACGAAGCCCAAAGGCCAAGCCCTCAGCTTAGAGGGACAGGACGATGCCCCGTCCGGAGAGCTGAGAGCGTCTTGAGTTTACTTCCTTAGGCACCTGTGTACCTTCTTATTCTTGAATCCGTCCACACAGTCTCTCATTCCCCGTCGGTAACTCAAAGTGTAACTCACCCCTCTACCGGCTTCTAAAACAAATGGATTCATGCTGAGCACTGTGCAAGGTCAGAAGACTCCGTGGAGATTGAGAAGTGGGAGCAGTGTCCCCCCGAGGAGCAGGGAGCCCCCGCCATGTCTACCTGAACCCTCCTTCCTCATTCATCAAACCCCTCCTCTCTCACCAAGGCAACCTACAAATAGCGTTGTCTTAGAGCAGTTCTGCTCATACCAAAGCCCCTTGGGTTCTCAGCTTCCACCTCCGAAGGCACGTGGGTTAGGAGCATTTCCTCCACCTTGGAACATTCAGACCTCACACGGTATTGTCACGTTGCTATGATCACATCTGGAGTCCCAGTACTGTTCTCCCAGGTCCCAGACCCCAGAAAGTACCAAGAGGACAGTGACGAGGGTGGAAAGTGGACCAGAAACCAGGAAGGGAAGCAGAGATGTATTGAACCATCATTCACGAATGGGGAAGGGACCTGACCACTTAGGAAGTCCGCCTTCCCTCGGAAATAGCCCTGCTGTCTACCGTAGCTCGCGGAGAGGGTCATCCATTTCTGTCCCGATACTCCGCTGGCTCCGGCTTCGCCTGGAGCAGCAAAGCACGAGGGGACCGTTAATTGCAAACTCTGGAAGGCAACCAGATGAATGAGGAAGGAGACTTACTCTCTCCTGCTCCGGAGGGGAGTTCCAGGGCCCACGAGAAAGACCATCAGACAGCTAAACAGCTACCACCCCTGCAATGGGCCCGGCTTCCTCCCGCATCTGAAGAAGTCTGGGAGGGGGAGTGAGAAAGAATCGGATACAAGGTCGTCTCTGGCCACCCTGGAATTCTCCTCCTCGCCTCTAAAGCACCATGGCGCCAGGTACTGGAAACCTCATTTATTGTCTCTTTTTTAACGTGCCTGCCTCAACTGATTATCCTTGAATTTTAGAGCTCAGCATGTAACTTCTAAACGTTTCTGGAACCAGACTCCAGACAGTTCTCTGGCTCTTACTTTCCTCTATAATATGGTTATTAATGCCTCCCCTTATACTGGTAGTATCTCCTTTAAAGCCCTTTACTGCACCATTTCTAAAATTGTGAGGCCTGTAATTGTCTATAATAATAAGCATTAGAAAGGAACATTGTTGGTTTTCTTTACATACTAGAAACTCAAATATCCAACTTAAGGGCATGCTTTATTCAATCTTCGGAAGAATGAAACTTAGGCTTCAAAGGACTAAAGCTAGGAGATTCTTAATTTCACTGCAGTCTATGAAATCCTATTTACATGGTAGCATAATGAATGTATTTGTGTGGAGATCACCTTGCACAAAGGCAAAGGCTTTTCAGCCTTTGAAATATTTCAATGCAATATTTTTTTTGTCATCGATACGCCATATGAAAGATTCCATTTTTTCTTTTGAACTTTTATTTCTGTGATTCCACAGCTATCAGGAGCCCCATAAATCTAAGCCCCTATTTCTCCACCAACACTCTCTCGCTCTGGAATGGAACATGCAAGTATTTCATTCATGTCTCTTGTGTCAGGGAATCCGCAGATACCGGTAGACAGTTGATATATACAAAGCAAAGTTTTTGTTATAAAAGCAAAGAAATTTTTCATGGGTCCAAAAAGGTTTTTTTTTTTTTTTAAATCTCTGGTATCTCAACGGGTGATAAAAAATAATGAGGTCCACATAAATTCATTTCAAATGCAGATCTTTGCAAACATCTCAGTGAACAGTAATGCCTATCTTTCTATCTGTAAAATGTAACTATCTTGAACCACTCGGTTTGCCTCTCACTCTGGTGATGATGACGACAACAATAACTATACTGAGAGCCGCTAGGACACATGCTAAGTGCGAGAACATTACATGTAGGTACCATTACAATCCCTCTGTGACAGCAAAAGAAACGAAGGCCTGGCGGTTAACTCACTTGCTCCCAGGTCACAAAAAACTATTAAGTGGCAGGTAGGATTTGAACGAGTCCAGAGCCCACGTTCCTAACCACTAGTCTATAATTCCTACAATACGGTACTTCCTAGGACATAAAATTGAAATACCAGCACTGCATTTGTTAGCTGTCATTTTCAAAAGAAAAAAGTGTAACAAATTTTTTTCTTGCAAATGATACTTCAGTGATTGAAATAAAGTAAGCCGCCTCGGCGTATCTCAAAAAATGTTCCTTTGTCTGTGAAGGATTTCCTAATTTCTTTTCTACTCAGATTTGCCCTTTACCTAATTTATCCTAGCTCTTCGTTTGTGCCCGACGTAGGTAATTAATCATATTTTGACTTATTTGAGAAATAAGACATCTATACAAGTAACTCTCATGCAAGACAAAATAATGACTGTTTGAACAGAAACCGAATGCTTTGTAGCATGTCAAGCCTTGCACATTGTCAATATTCAACAAATACAAACAGAAAACAAATTATACCCAGACAAGTCCTTAGGTCAATGATTGTGTGCTAGAATGAGCTCCACTCTGCTCAGGATCTTGGACTTGAGTTGCTGAGGATAAAGTAAGCCAACATTTTATTTTTAAAATGAGAAACCAGAGAACAGAGACACTAAATGACCGGCCTAAGGTCACACAGCCTGTACTTGTAGAGGAGATCCCCGAGCCTAGCACTTCCCGGTTAGACCGATGTCTGCTAAGGGCATCCATATGCCTTTGTAGATTAACTTTCTCTTATAAAAATAAAGGCTATCAAGTGAAAATACAGAAGCAAGAACTTCGTATTTCCTTCAATGACCCCAGAAGATCAGGTGAGGAGAGAAAGTTCATTTTTAAAGACCTACGCTGACAAGCACGGCTGTCATCAGGATAGTGCCCCGGGGAGCAGGCGGTGCTGCAGGTGCCAAGGTGGGAGAGAACGAGGTCGGCATCACACGAGGTGCATGCGAAGGGTCCTGTGCCCTGGCAGGTTCTGCAGGAGGAGTGACATTCTGCAGAGGGAAAAGAAACACAAAGAGAACCTATGTTGCCAAGCTCCTCTCCAAGGCAGCCTGGGAGGCATTAATAAAAGCCCCAACTGAGAGCGTTAGCTGGTCTGGTATACTGCCCCGCAGCGTGCTTCCCGCCTCCTCTCTCTCTAGGGAAGAACCAATCCTCTCCCGCTACTGCCCCCAAGAAAATTCATGAGGCACCGCCAGCTCCTGTGTCTGGCACTTACTCACTTTTACAAGCTCCTCTCTCTGCGAAGTATCCAGGAGGGCAGTCAGGAACACAGTGGTCCCCCAGCAGCAGGTACCGGGCATTCTGGCAGCTCAGGCAGACACTGCCTGTGTGCTGGAGGTCAGCGGTGCAGTGCTGGCACAGAGGATGGCAGTCTGGAGAGGGCGGAGGGGACACACAGAAGGCACAGGCCGTGTGAGCGCAGGGTCTCACCACTACACCGAAGGGCGGAAGGGAGTGTGGTTACCCTCGCTGCGGCGCAGACGGCGGGAGAGCAGCCCAAAGGCAGGGCACCCTAGGAAAGGAGACGTCTGGGACCTGTACAAATGGTACGTGTAGAGGTTTTTAGCAAATGGCCAGGCCCAGCACAACTATGGAGTTTTCATCCCCTTTCAAATGAACGACCTTCAAATACTAGAGTGGCGTGTGATAGCTTCTTGCTTGCACTGTAGAGAGAAGGGCCAGATTAACAGCAACGGTACTGCCAACACTACACGTTTCCCCCAAGAGTTGTGGGAGCGCTAGCCCAGCGTGCCCCCATGCGCAGTGCTCCTGAGGGGGGCACGCTGCTCTCCACAAGCTGCCGTCCTAGGAATTTGGCCTTCCAGAGTCAGCATACCAGACTTGGCTGTTGATATTGGAGGGACTGGGGTTAGCAGATAAGTGGGCCAAGTCGGTGGAAATTTTTAGTCTTCAAATAGAGGTAAAGTTACAAACAAGAGTTGTGAGCTGAAAAGTCGTCTTCACGACCCAATCCATAAGTCACAATACAATACAAGCTCTGTTGTATGAGCTGTGATTAAAGCTCTAAGACAGATGATCTGGTAGAGCCAGCGGTCTCTCGGTCTCACCCGCATAACAGTCATCCTTTCACTCAAGAACCCGACTGCGTTCAGCTCCCATCCTCTGCCTCATTTTAAGGGGTGACTGTCCTCCAGGTCCTGTTTACCATCCTCCATCCCAAAGACTGGAGAAAATCCACAAATCCTGATTTACCCACCAACAAGAAAAAGGAGTAAAGCCTAGGAAACGAAAAGCTAGAGCTCTAACCACAGGCCTTTCCCTCTTTCCCTGCAGGATTCAAAGCACCTGTCTGCCCTTACTAAGGCACCACTCTGGGACCAGACGTGGCTTGTTCGCCTCAGTCCTGTAGACAGAGACCGTGATCTTGAGCAATGTTTAGATTAAAATATCCTTGTCAATGAGACAGATGGCCTGTCCCCCAAAATCTGTTAAAACAGGTCTTTTCGTCTATACCCTCAGGGATACTTTCTTCGTTGCTAACCACCTAAGGCGTGCCCCCTGCAGAAGGGGATCTCGGCGGCACACCCGAACCCCCTCATCCGCATGTGAAGCCATCTGAAGACCCGCACAGCCACTCCAGAAGTTGAGCCAGAAGGGTCCTCCCTAAAATACCGACTCTTCTCATGGGCACGAGAAGGAACAGTTCCTACCCCTTCTCTGAACTTTGGGAGCTTCCAATTCCAGGCAGCCTGTTGCCCATATTAGGAGCAATTCTTGATCTCCTAAGAGCCAAATTAATCCTCATTATAGACCTTCAGTAAAGTATAAAGGAAAACGAGGACTGTATTGAGGGAAAGGATAAGGAGGCTACGTCCCCTGACTTAGTATAAAGTTTCCACACAATGTTCTCTTTTTCCCGTGCCCTCATAGTACCAGGAGCCAAAGGGCAGATTCGAAAAGCTCTGAAAGTTGCTGCAGCAAATGGAGGTGACCGTGTTTTATGATTACTTGAATGAGGGGGCACCTGCCAGGGTTGGAAACCTGAGAAACATGGCTGATTCAAGGCTCCATGATTTGAAAAGTCCACAGCCTCTCCCTCTTTCAAGCCGGGGCTTACGGAGGGTTCTGGGCTCAGGCGAGCCCCGACAAGATCTGCAGGTGTTCGTGGTCTGGAAACTAGTTGCATCTGACTGAGGCTTTCTCTGGTGCATAATTAGAGGAACAAGGAAGAATCATCACCGAGGGGATGCTTTGAAGAGAAAGTGAGAAGACCTCTGGGGTACTTTGTGGGTACAATAAATAAATATTTATGACTCTGTCTGATCTTGGGGATCTCTAGAAGCCGTTGAAATGAGTGTAATGTGCATTAATTACCACTACAGGAAGCTAGAGCTAGGCTATGGACGCTCCTTTCCACTCTCATGGCCGCTGCTTGTAAACTCTCTCTCCTCGTCCCCAGGCAGCAACCCCCACCCTCCGCCACCTCCCAGGTCATTCCATCTTCTACTTCATTCAGCCCCTCAAGCACAATCTTCCTGTCAGACTCAAAACATCTCACTTTACCCATTTTTATTTCATTTCTTCTCTCACAGGATGAAATGGCTCATTCCTCCGCCCACATTCTTGACCCAATTTTCAACATTATTAGAACATTATTTCAGCATTATTGCATTTTCTACCCCATCTCTCTTCACTCTCCACGACCTCAACCTTGGAATAGGCTCTGCCGCACCAGCACCTCCAACGCTCTTCTCTACAACCATGCTGCCGTCTCTCGCCTTCCCTTCGCCACCCGACCTCCCAGGCTCCCTAACTTGCTGGGGCCTGCCTCCGACCTCCACAAGTCTGCTGTGGCATTGCCTTGAAAAGGTCTCTGACCCCCACGTATGGCCAAATCTAATGGCTCCCTCTAATTCCTAACCTACGGGAGATCTCTGTAACACATGACACCCCTGGCTGCCTTCCCCCTGGACCCCCATCCTCCTTTAGTACGCTTTTTCCTGGTGCCCTTCATGGCCAGGTCCATGCTCTCTGCCACCGACCACCTGGTAAATGTAGACGTTCCTCACAGCCCTGACCATCTGTCTTCCTCCTAATCAAGTCTCATCCTCTGAACATCCTAACCCAGACAGGGCTGTCTGCTTCGGCTTCAGCCACTAGAAGCTGGTGGAAAGGCCTCAAGAGCCTCAAAGTCTCCAGAATCACTGAAGACTCTGCCTCCTTCTTCATGGCTCTGCGTGAAGCCTTAAGAAGGCATCACGTCAATCGCCGGACATAGCACAGTACACGATGGTGTAGCTGGAAGCAAGGAGACATCAATAAATGACACCTGAAAAAGTAAAACAATCAACTGCAGGTTGCCCAGCGCATCACATTAACGCAAGGAAGTTTAAAGTTTTATCTTACACACGAGATTGTAACTACCTGGGTCTGGAAGTTGGGCTCCCTCTTTGTGTGAAGACCTATATTCATTCCTTAGTCATTCATCCGTGGTTTAAAAAGCCACACGGAACAACCATTCCTATGAGTAGACTCATTCCAAAGCAACAAGCTAAGTGATCCCACATTGATGCATTCATGCAAACCTCCCTTCCCAGCTCTCTCGTTTACGAGCCCCCAACAGAAGACCACTTAAATATGCTCTGAGATCCTGCTCTCAAGTCAGTCTGAAGGCTGACTGACTTTTCTTCAACCAACCAGAGAAGAAAACCAAATTCCTAAAACCTAGGAAACAAGTCTATCTTGAGAGCCTGAAGTCAAAAATCTCTTTATGGAGAGAATTCTTTAGGAGAGCTCAAAATGAGTGATGATGTTCAGGGAAAGAAGCCAAGAATCAGAGCAAAAAGAACTTAAGGATTAACACATCTGTTCTGACTTACACTCAGAAAAGTATGGTTCCTGAGAGCAGACTACAGAACTCAGGGCTCACAGGCTACGAGTGGCCGGTCCCGCCAGGTAGCACCTGTAGGCAAGCTAGAGCACCTGTAAGCATGCTTCAGGGTCAAGCCCGGGGCCCCTGAGATCTTCTGCGCAGGAGAGGCGCTGAGTGTGGCTCTGACGAGAGCCTTGAAGTTCTGTTTTTTGGAGTACAAAGTGAGCCATGGAAGAAAATATGAGAAACATTTTTATAAATATAAATAAATATAAAAATCACCCTAAGTAGCCCTTTCAGAGTAAATAACTACTGACACTGACATTTATCTCTTGGTTCTTTTTCTCTATACGCTTACATAGCTTTTTACATAGAGGAGATTCTATTAAATGTTGTCATAAAATATCTTTTTTTTACTCAGTACCGTCAGCATTTCCACACGTCATTAGGAACTCTTTGTAAACATCATTCTAGGGACTACATTATATCCCAGCCTTGAATAAATAAATAAGAAATGTGCACTTTTCATATACAGCTGACCCTTGAAAAACCAAGGGTTAGGGGCATGGACCCCCTGCACAGTCAAAAATTCATGCATAACATTTGGCTCCCCAAAACCTTAACTACTAATAGCCTACTATAGACTGGAAGTCTTATTGATAAACTAAATAATCGATAAACAAATATTCTGTAGGTTATAGATATTATGCACTGTACATTTACAATAAAGTAAAATAGAGAAAAGAAAATGTTAGGAGAATTATAAGGAAGAGAAAAATACATTTACAGTACTATACTGTATTTATTTTTAAAAATCTACATATAAATGGACCGAAACAGTTCAAACCTGTGTTGTTCTAAGGTGAACTGTACTTAAACATTAACTTATAGTTCGTCCACTTCTGTAATTGAGGCCCTGATAAGACTTCTGTGCATTTTAGATTAGTTCCCAAAAGACACTGTCAGGAATACAACTCAAACTTTTTCTTTTTTTTAAGATCTTATTTATTTATAGTGGGGGAGGGGCAGAGGGAGAGAGAAACCCAAGTAGACTCTGTGCTGAGTGCAGAGACTGGCACTGGGCTTGACCTCACAACTGGGAGGTCATGACCTAAGCCGAAATCAAGAGTCAGAGGCTTAACCAACTGAGCCACCCAGGCACTCCAATTCATATTATTACTATAGCTTCTCTTGACTGAGCTTGGAATATATATCAAGGATTATACCACTTATTAGACATGTAAAGTCTCATGCATGGCCTGCGAAGATGAAGTGGGGAACACGATCCCCACGTTAAAGATGAAGACATGGAGACTCAGAGGTTGCGCCACCTGCTCACATGTCATATCCACACTGACTTCAGGGCATGGACTTTTAACCACTACAGGCATGAAAACACTCTAAAATTCTTAATAGGTACTACAGATTCCATTCCAGGAGGTCTGTATCAGTTTACACTTCCAAGAGTCACTCATGAGACTATTTCCTCATAACTCTGCCTGCACTAAGGAACCGAAAAATGGTAAAACAATCTTGGTCAGTTTGGTTGGTGAAAGCCGCAGTTATGCCATGGTTTACATTTATATTTCTTTTATTATAAGTGAGGCTGAGCATTGAAAAATCTTTCCAACAACAAAAAAGTGTTCAAGTGTCATATAGCTTTCAGTATGGTCAGGAAAGACAGCCCTGGACATAGAATTATAATCGAGTATGAAATACGTGTCATCCAACAATAATTTGAGACATCAACCAATGAGTTCTTCTCTTATGCGTGGTAAGTAGCCGCCCCCACTGAACCAGCAAGCATGGGCCCTCACGCGGAAGTTATCAGAATCCAATCTACAACACCATCTACAAACCAAATTCACAGAGCTCAGGGAACAGAGAAAAGATGGAGGGAGAAACAAACTTGAATATGCATTGGAACTAACAGGGCGTTCACCACCACAACCACTACACGCTCCATTCCTGTGCCCCAGCCCAGAAAAACCCTTCCTTCCATTTCGAAAGGAAGAAGGGACGGAGAGACACTTCACTCTACCACGGCCCTCCCCTCCCACAGGGGGCATATTCAACAACCAATGGTGAAGTGGACTCAGGCTGTGCTTCTCGCCTTAGAAAGGGTTTTCTCCAAATTGAGACCTGTGTCACAGGCCCCTAGAGATGGCGCACGGCGGGGATGAGCCACGACAGAGCGTGTGGCAAACACGGAGATGCAGGACTGCCACGGGATTGCATGAACGTTTTGTAAAATGCTAGTGGGTAAGTTATCAGGGCTCCATGGAAGTCTGTAATGGGGTCTCGACCGCGTCCAGGAGACAGGGAAGGCCTCCTAAAGAAGGTGGAGCCATGAACCCCCACGGGGGTTAGTCGCAAGAGGAGCTGGGGAGGGTGAGAGGGTTTGGAAAGAGTTCCAAGAACAGGGAACACCTGGGCAAAAACCCAGCATGCCAACAGAACAGGATGCCTTCAAGGACCTGAGAGACCATCAACAAGGCTGGATCTTAAAGAACACAGAAAAGAGCCACTCAAGGACTCGGCTGTCCCAGTTTTAGAATGCCATGCAAAGGAGCATGTATTTTGTCCTAAAGGCTATTGGGAATGGCGTTGTGTGTGTCTGTGTTCTTTGCCAGTCTATTTGCAGAGGTCTCTGTATTTTTATTACAGATTTAAATGAGAAACTGTTGGATGGAAGGTAACTAGTGATGGGAGAGACGTGAGAACCAGAGCAAAGAATCAACAATCCAAGAAAACCCTGACATGCAGCAGCTCTTAATAGGAACCTTGTTGGGGGAGGGGACACGGGTCCCTAATGTTCTTCCCTCCCCTCCTCTCCATCACGTCTAGAAGACCCTTTCTGTCACAGTACCCTGCTGCCAAGCTGTTCTCATGAGGCTTGTGCTAGACTAGGCATATTATGAATCCTCACGATACTGGAAGTACTTGGAAGCTGTCAGGACCAGGAATGAAGACCTTGGGTTTCCCCTGAGAAGGAAGGCCAACATACCACGGGTCTATTTTTCCGGCATGACCTGGGAAGACCTTTCTCAAACTGTCAGCTTCAAAATAGCTTGAAAAATGAAAACAAAGTAGAATTTGGCTAAATAAGGAGGATCTAGTAGGTAGCCCCCATCTATTTGTTGAATGAAAGGAAAAAAGGTGTTTGGAGTTAGAATCCTAGGAAATTGTAGGGAATTTGGAGGTTCATGCAGAGGTCATTATGGATGGCATCTCCTGGTTTTCAAAATCCACGTCAGGCCAAAAGAAAGGGCACCGCTTGGCTATGTGTGTGACAATTTACAACGGCCTCGTCGGTAGGATTTGAGATAATGGAAAGAGAAATACCCCCACGGCCAGCCAAATGTAGTAATTATACACTCCAAACATAATTAAGAGGTGGTCCGAGCCCCATCCCCAGGCACTGCAGGAGATGACCGTGCGTCCTGGGGAGCTGCTCCGACCCCGGTCACTTCCTGCATCGTGAGATCTGTATGACTATTTTCTAAGAATTAAGCAGATTGGGAGACAACTCTGGCATTCTTCCTGGTAGGCGGTGACTGTCTGACAAATCTTAATTCAGATCTTTGCTGGACCCACGCTCTAGGAGCACAACTGTCAGAAACTGTCCTTAAAACGGCAGCAGTATTCTCAGAGAGGCCGGCAAACCACAGAGTGAGTTCCCCTACAATCCTCCTCACCGCACCGTCCACGCCCGTTTCCCCCTCCGGTGACATTTGGAACAATTTCAGAGGATACGCTAGAGGAAGTTTACATTGTCACTGCTTCATTTGAACCAGGGCTGCAGTTACTCTAATAGGGGAACTGGGTTTCCAACCCACCAATCTAGCAGCCTCTGCAAGGATTAACGTCCCATCCTAAAAGCCCCATCTGTAAGGTAAGGCATTTGCATCTGACCTTGCTGTCTGTAATCAAACAGGGAGGCTAACCTCAAATATGTCTAAATGGTGAGTGTGTATCCATTAATTGCTCAAAAACAGACTCTGTTCCTGAGGCCGTCTCTCTGAGTCCCAGCTTTGCTACTCGGTAAACCCTTATTTGTCACGATTTCAATTACAGTGGAGAGTCTTTAAATATAAGCTCATTAAGGGTGACAAGGAGAGAAGAGAGACCCAGGATCTGTTTACGTGTAGCCTGTTTCAGACTACTGGCATATAATAAGCATGTGGGAGAGGGGAGGGCAGACGGAACTCCAGTTGTCTGCGTGTGCGCCCGCTTGCTAACGAACCCAGTGAATTAGCGCCTTAAACAAACAAATTAATGAACACATTGCAAGGGAGGCTGGAACTGGGGTATGAGCTCGGGCAGAAATAAATACATTTCTTGTTTTTAAAGCAAGCAGAGGATCCCATTTGTTTTCTAAATAAGCACAGCACGTCGACATGCTAAAAATTTAAATAGATAAAAAATATTTTGACTCAGCAGCTGTAATATCCGCTAATATGTCATCCCGCAGCTGTAAGGAAATTACATGTGGTCATCCCCGTGCAATGCTTTCCTCAAACCACAAAGGCTCTGCTTCGAGGACTGTGAGGATGACCCAGAGTCATGACGGATGGGAGCGCACGGCAGGGAAATGACTTATTTCGCGTCTTTGGAGCAAAGTCAAAAAAGCTCGAAGATATTAAAGTAAATGTGTACTGTCGAAGCAATGGCTTTGGATGTTGGTTTTATGGGGCAGTGACTCCTTAGCTGATAAATAATGACCTATAAAGACAAATTTAGACACAGTGAGTTTTTAATAATGTCCTGTCTGTCAATCGGGTTCTTAACGCAAACACATTAAACGCGTTTGGAAGTGGTTACGATAATCAGCACTTGTCTGCTCCTCATCAGGCAACAAGGAAATGGTTTTGCGCCGGAGCTCAGGGCGCTGGAAGCGTGTGTGGAATCGGAATGCCAACGCCACTTTGAACGTGGACGAGGTACTGCTTGTGAGCCAGGACAGGAGAAACCCGGCAAGTAGCATACAGATGGCAGAGGGGAAGGAAGCCTCTGATCGCTTTGTCCCAGCCCACCCGTGAGCTCTTGGAGACCGTGTGGTCCGGTGGCAGTGGCAGGAGGCAGTGTCAGAGGTGAGAGCGAAGCTCCCTGCTGGGTTTCAGTGCCCGTCCCCGCGGCCGGCAAGGGGTCATGAGCACCGCCCCTCCGTGCATGCCAGTGCCTCTACCTAGTCTTCCAGCAGCTTCTGCTTTGCTCTTGGTGGACCCCCAGTACAGGAAAACGTTCCCTTCAGTGAACAGGTATGGATCTCAGTTGGGTGTGAGGCACCATGGAAGCTTCCGCAGGAGACAGAGCATTGAGTCAGACCCGACAACTTCCCTCGAGATGCTCATGACAGGATCTGCTGGAGGAAAGCTGCACCTGAGATGCAACAGGTGTCTTAGGAGGGCCAGAGACTATTTTATCCAAAGAGAATCAGAGGGACTTGAACTTGGCAAGGTGGGGCAGTGCGCAATGTGGACTAGCGCAGGGAGGAAGCAGGTTAACTCCGCTGTTGTGAATTCTGTGGACTGAAAAATCAGCAATGGGTGGACAAGAAATCTGAGAGAGAGAAGGAAAGGACCTGGTGGCTTAAGGAACATGAAGACGGTGCTTGTGGGTAAGGTGTTCCTGTGGGTGAGATGTCCGGGAGGTAGACAGGTAGAGACGAGGAGATGAATGTCCCATGTGCACTCCACAGGGACTCCAAGGAGAAAACAGGAAGAAGGACTGGTTCGAGGCCGTGAGACATACCACCTGGGAAAGGAGCTGGGTGGGGGCAGGGAAAGAGTGACCAGAAAAACAACTAACTGACAGGAAAGACCTGTTAGTTCCTGAAGCTGATGGGCCCTCAGGCTCGGGCTACAGACAGAGAAGCCAGGGTAAGGGGGCTCCTTACTCAAAAGCAGGCATGAGGAAAAAGGGGCATCTGAAAGCAGAAGCAGAGCCCTTGAGGAGAAAAGGTGAGGAAGTGTTTTGTTGGTTTTTTTTTATCAGGTTATGCCATTCTTCCAAATGAGAAAGAAAGTGGGGATGTAAACAGATCTGAGTGAGTGAGGTCTGAGGTGAGGGAAGGGATGATGGTGCATAAAGAAAGGCACGATGGGCCCAATGACAAAGCCTCGAAAGGAGCTATAAATAACAGGACTGACAAGACGCAGAGAAGGTCTTCCTGGAACTAGATCAGGGCCCAGAAGCCGGTGACACGCTCAGCTGTGGGCCCTCTGACTCGGCGCTGCTTCCTGCCTGGCTCTCCTACTCGCTCGCTGTGAAACGTCAAGTAAGATGCTTAATGTCTCTAATCTCTGCCTTCTGGGTTATAAAATGGACATACTACTAATCGCAGGACAGACCTCCAAGGGTTGCAGTCCAGATTAAATGAGATAATATATGTGAGGAGCTGGCATGTACTTAATGCTCAATAAACACTGGCCATTATCCCTTCTGTGCAGAAGGCCCAGTCAGAACGGACACTGGTCTACTGATCGTCCTGCCTACGTCTAAGTCACCCTTTCTGCCTACAGCATGTAAACCACAGAGATTTACATGTGCAGAAGAAACGTAGATAAGTACAGCGATAGCAATTTTGCCATCTTTAGTACTGAGAGGATAACCTGTGGGTCTAAATTCAGTTGTGTTCTTTTATGCAAGATTTGCAGTTCTGAAGAAAGACAACGGCAATCCTGCCTTCATTGGGAGTCCTGCCACGCCGCAAGCTTGGAAGCAAGGTCTCTCTGTAAGGTAATATATTGTTTAGGAAAAGTCATATGAAGGAGATCTATACAAGTTCTTCTTTTTTTAATTTAGGAAGGTACAATTTAAGCATAGGTCATGTTCTTTTTTTTCTGGAAGGTAAAGAAAAGAAACACCTTGGACTATTCAACCATCCTTCGACAGACAGCGTGGTCTCTTAAATAAAACACAAATTGGGAGAACAAGGAGGAGACAATCATTGAAAGTTCTGGAGAGAGATTGTATATGCAGTTCACAGTTCAAGCAATAGGAGACAGGGTGACAAGATGAGGAATAAGAGAAGAAAGTACATTGCCAAAAAAAGAAGATAAGGAAAATAAAGTAGCAAGTGTTTAAAGAAAAAAAGGACACTAGAAAACTGAAAAAATATAGAGATAGAAGAACTGGACCAGATGGGATAAAGTGGGAGGTGAACAAGAGAGAGATAAGAAGCAAGAAATGGGTCACAGTAAGAAAGATCCTTGCTATAATTACCATGCGAAGCATTAGAAGGGGATTATAGTAGTCCCTAAGATGCCAAGTTCCAGGGACTCATTTACACAGCCTTTCTTGGTCACCATCTATGCGCCAGTCACTGGACTGAGAATCCTCACAGAGTAAGAATTCGCATTTCTATAGGAAAGTATCTGGGGACGATCCAATGAAAAGATAAATGAGAAAATGTTTTGAAAAGTATAAAACACCACAAACACACCAGTGTTACCATTACCAATACCATGAGAACCAGACCCAGTCCCAGCTGGAGCCTTGGGTCTCACACGCAACCTCTGGTGGGCCAAGCAGTAAATCCAATTCCTGCTGATAACTGCCCAGGCCCACAATAGGAAAATGGCCACTCCATGGAAATTATACAAATATACTGGAATGCCAGTTAGCCATGAAGAATGACAATAATGCAGATTCTTCCAATATTTGCCAACACACGGAAATGTATAAATTAAGTGATATTTAAGAGAAATGAACCAAGAAATACATAGGTGTTGACAGCAACTATTAAAAGCTGCATGTGTCTATCCACTGAAAAAGATTCAAGTAAGTGCAGAATGATATAAATTATTAAAATTTAGTGTACATTAATGTTTTTTTTTAAAGGTTATGTATTTAATGATGATATATATGATAATAACACATGGCAGCCTAAAACAGCTGCCTTAGCATTTGAAACAGACTAGCAAGTTCTTGCAACTTTTCCCAACAATGCTCTCCAAGGCATTTTGTCATGCCAGTCTCTTTTAATCCGTCAATCAAAAAATTGTTCTTGAGTGCCTGTTGTTAGAATCAACTATATTTATCATCGTAGAGTACAACAAAACGGCTGTACCTGGAATCACACTGTCTAGGTTCAAACCTTGGCTCTGTCTTCCAACTTCCATCACTTCGAGCACGTTAGTCATTCTGTGTTTCAGTTCCTTCCTATGTCACATCCCTACCTGCTTTAGAGGATCACTGTTAATATTAAATGGCAAAATAAAAAAAAATAAAATCTTGCCATTTGCAACAACATGGACACAACTAGAGGGTATTGTGCGAAGCAAAATAAGTCAATCAGAGAAAGACAATTATATGATTTCACTCATATGTGGAATTTAAGAAACAAAACAGAGGCTCATAGGGAAGGAGGAAAAATAAAGTAAGATGAAATCAGAAAGGGAGACAAACCATAATCCTAACTATAGGGAACAAGCTGGTGGCTCCTGGAGGGAAGAGGGTGGGGGGTGGGGTAAGTGGGTGATACCCATCAAGGAGGGCACCTGATGCAGCGGCAGTGGGTATTAGATGCAACCGATGAGTCACTAAACTCTACCTCTGAAACTAAGGACACACTGTATGTTAATTCACTGAATTTTAAATTTAAAAAATTTCAAATGGCTAAATGCATTCAAAGCAATTAGCACAGGGCTTGTCACACACTAAGCCCTCAGAAGAGTCACCTGTTATTAGAGACCACGAAAAGATCACTCACAGGGAATATGGGCTAGTCAATGCCAAGTACTAGGTCATTGGTAGAAACATTCAGCACACTCGGAATTACCACATGGGAGATGCCAAGAGGAAGCTGGCCCTGGAAGGGAAGGGATCTGAGCCAGTCCACGGGGAATGGATGAGCAGGATTCTGACGATCAAAATAAGGTAGGAACTGCTCTACATTGATCGTGTGTGCCTCCCGCCTTCCCCGCAGCTCGTGGCCGCAGGAGCGGCTCCAGCGAGGGGGTGAGCTGTGCTGACGCACCTGCCCCCACACAGAAGCTGCTGTAGAACAGAGCTGGCTCTCACCTCTGGCTCCAAGTCCCCGTGTGTGGAGGCGGACAGCTGGGACGCTGGCTCACACGGGGCTCCTTCCCAGGTTCTTCGTTACGTTCAACTCCAACTGGGTTTTCATCGCTCGATGTTGTGTTTGAATCAGCACGTTGCAAAATGAGCATTTGTTGCTTTTAATTTTACATTTCAACTTTTCCACCATTTTTTAGAGCCCCATCTTTCAGAAATGATGCAACAGGTGGGGAAAACCATGGAAAAGACTTAGACGTTTTTCTTTTTATGATTTGGAAGAAAAATGTTAACAGGTTTGCTAATTCGTCAACAAATGGCTTCACTCGGGTTCAGAGAGCAAATACTTCTCAGACCCAACACCAGGAGAGAAGTACTGATTACTCTCCTGTACGTTTCAACAAGCAAGAGAGTGGCAAACCCAAGCCTCCTTGGTGACCCCCTGCTCGCCCAGAGGAAGGAGGGAAGAGAGAAGGAAGGGATGAATGGAAGGAAATCCACAATCTGAGTACTGGCTCATTATTGTATCTTACGTTTTAGGGAGTACCAATAAATTGTAAATATATTAAAATCATGGCAGGGCTTCCCAAAGATTGTTCTCCAAACCACTGCTAAGCTCTGAGAGGCTCTAGGAAATAAAGGGGAGGGTCTACAATGGAATGTTCGAGAAATGATGTTCAGTCTCATTCATCTCAGAGATTCACAATGCCCATGTGCCTGCTCAGGGTTCTAAGTTCTGCAATAAAGAAAGGTGCTTAACTTTATTTACCTGACAGTTTCCCAAATTTATTGAGCCAGAATCTTTTTCGCATACAGTATCTATTAACCGCTGCTTAAAACTCAAGTCCTGTGGAATACGATATGAAAATGCACAGAATAATATTGCTTTACTAACACCTGTCTTCTTTTGCTTATGGTCTGGTGTAGATTTATAAACAAATGAGCATTTAAAAATTACTGCATAAACAAAATTTAATTTTCCAGGGTGCTACAACCCTGACCAATCAGCTGTTTACAATGTCCCGTCTTCCACCTGCTACTGCCAGTTATCACCTCCTTTTCTATAGAAGAACTCAGAAGTACAGCCATCCCATTAGGCACTCCCCAAAACCCAATGCATTTTTTTTAATGCATCTGCATTTGGACACTTCCCCTCATGTTTTCTTTTTAATTTTCACCCTCTCTCATAAAGAGGGGAAAGACTTTAGCTGAGAAAGACGAGTGGAGAAAGCACCCCGGGCTTTGGAACTTGGGGAGAATGCTGGTTAGGCATGGGCAAAATATAAAGCACCACATAGAAATCTATGAAGAAGAAGCCTGGCTTTCCACAGCACTTAGCCACGCCTGCTGCGAGCTGTCCACTCCTGCCTCTCCCTTAGTTCACTTATCTTTGTTGAAAACCTTCAGCCCTGGCCTAAATCTCACAAACTATATTTGCTTTGATAAACGTGGAAGAAAGAACTGCACACATACGACATCTCCATACGTGATAACACATTGAGGTTTTTGGACCTGTTCCCAGGATACGTTTATTCTTGTCTGTGTGATAGATTAGATGTAATTTTCTTTCTTAAACAGCTAAGTGCAATTAAGAGGTCTCTGACGATGATCTTAGGTACAGCTCAGCTAGAGAGTAAATCCTGTGCATGAATCCTACCACCCTGCAAAGCTCACACACGATAGAGGGAACAGGGAGGGTCCTTCTCCAGGGGCTAGAATTTCCCCAGGCTGACGAACACGCATTCCACTGACAGCACGGCATGTGATGGATTATCTCCTGCCTTCTCTATCATCACAGGACTCCTCCTAACACCTTCCTGAGTTTAGATAAAAGTCACTGAAATGTTCCAGGAGGTTAACCATGACCTGACTTAAGTAACACTTGAGTTACAAAAATGTTCCAGGAATTTAGGTTCAGGGTAAAATGGAAATAGCAGATGAGCTCCCAGTGGTTACAGAAAG
This sequence comes from Enhydra lutris kenyoni, assembly GCF_002288905.1. Taxonomy (NCBI): domain Eukaryota; kingdom Metazoa; phylum Chordata; class Mammalia; order Carnivora; family Mustelidae; genus Enhydra; species Enhydra lutris. Next base: position 4,679,513 of record NW_019154105.1, read on the forward strand.
AAATTATGTTCATTAAACCTTCAATCTCTTCCCGGACAGCTACCCCTAGTTGTCCAATGGTCACCCCAAAGTCAATTTGTCCAGTTCAGACACATCATCTCCAAGTAAATAGTACTCCCACTCCTCAAATTTATTTGCCCAGAAACCTTGAAATCATCCCCCAAACTCCCTTTCCTTTAGTCCCCTGGGCTGAAACATTGCCCATCTGTTGCTTCCATTAGGCTGAACCATATAAAATTTCCACTACTTGATCATTTGTGCACACAAAATAGCAATCTCACACAGGTCAACCTAACATAGAGTTAATTCTCGGTGGAGCCATCCCCCCCTTCCCTTATCCCCTCAGCAACTTTCTCATTAAAGGTTTCATCTCTCACCTGAATTCTTACAACCACCTCCTAAGGACCTTATGTCCGTCTTGTCTTCTTCCACACAATCTTCTATGGATCTTTCTCTTCATGGAAATGCAACCATGACACTCCCCTCCATAAAAACCTCCAAGAGACCTCCACAGTCTTGATGACAAAGTACATTCTCCTTAAACAGAATGTACAAGGTGGCCTTTCTGACCTGACCCTCCTTCCTTCCGCTCTAGGTACCGCCACTCCCACACTCAGAGCTGGCGTTCTGCTTACTTCTTTGTTGGTGCCTGAACAGATAGTATTCCTTGGCCCATTTGATTGGGCCAAGGAATGGGACATTCCAATGTCCCATTGGAACATTTCTGGAATGTTCTTCTTTCCAAATCTTCAAAGCCCTCTGCTTCTTACTTATCTTTCAAAATCACCTCCATTGTGATACGCTCCGGAAAGCCTTCACTACTCACCCCACCACACACACCCAGTGGGGATTAGAGTTCTGTCCCACAGGTTCTCATCTCATATCCACAGCACTATCACATTCAACACGTATGTCCTTCTTCCACTACATGGTACATTTCTTAAATATAAGCACCACACCTTATTCATATGGGCATCCCTAGAGACCAGCACAGTGCCCAGCATGGACTGTGTTTGATGAAGCTGTAAATGAATGAATTCATGACAACGCCACAGAGAGAAGTGGGAGGAGTTTGGAAGGGGCATATGTTAACTGAAAAGGTAAATTCTGGAGTCCGTGCACTTCTTTGAAGGATCAACCATTGAAATTACTGGTCAAATTTTTCTGTAACAAACATACACCTCCAATGTCTATTCAACAAAGAATTCCAAGCACCAGACAATGGTTACCTTTCTTAAAGCCTTTATTTAATAAACCTAATTCCCAGGACAGCCAAGGTTTGTCCCTTTCAGCCAATTTTAGTGGGAATTCTTTTAGGGCTGAGGATTCCCAGCGTGATTTAGCTTAGTCCCATGATTCTTTATTCTAACGGTTGCCTATTAGCCTTAAAAAATTAATATGACTCCTAATCACCTAATTTACTATCAAAGAGGTCTCTGGACATTGGAGAGAACAGAGCTCATTAAAACGTAAACATTTCCAATCTCCTTATATAAACATTTACTTATAAAATATGCCCCAGCATAAAATTTTTAGGGTCCACATACAGAATAGGTTGGAAATAGAGAAACCATCATGAAGATCCACCCTTCTAACTCCTCTGAGTACAACCTCTCCCCACTCTAGTCCGTCTTCCACAGACGGGCAGACTTCCTGCCATACCACACCCTCAGTCACGTCAGGCTCCTCCCAAACTCTCATGGCCTCATCGCCCACAAGATTCAGTTCAAACTTTTCGGCCTAGAACTTTGGGCACTCTGTACCCTGGTTCTAAATTCAATTTTCCAACCATTTCATCTAATATGTCTTAACACAAACCATGCTCTTTGGCCAGGTTGGACCACTCACTAGCTGTGAATGACCCACCTATTCTACCTGTCTGGCCTGTCTCCTGGGGAGCCACACCCAGAAAGCCTGCCTACCTTCCCTCTGACCAAATCTTATTCTTCAGGAAGAATCTGAGCTTCTACCTTCTCCACAATGCTCTTCATATCTTTTACTTCTCCCTCCTCTGAACTCCTACAAGCCATACTGCCTGTTGGTGCTATTATCCGTACGTTGCTCTGTACTATTTGTTAACTGCAATTGTGTTTTGGTTCATCTCCTTAAGTAGCGTGAGAGATCTCTGTGTCTCCTCAAATTGCAACTGAGCACCTTGTTGGTTCTATGTAAATACCTGCAAATGTACTTAAACCATGAGAACCTCTCAGTTCTCATGGTAGCTGCCCCTTTGTACCCTGACATAAGAAGTAGTCGCTGAACTCAAGCTCACAAACTACAATTACAGTCAGCCCCTGACATTCCCAGACTCCTCTTTAAGGGTATGCACTATGCCTCCAATTTTCCCACTTCCCAAGTCAGTCCTGACTACAAGTGGCAGTACTGTAAGAGGCTCACACCCTACAGCTGTGGGGTTCCTCATTAGTCTCAAGGCTGTTGTCTCTGAGCTTCTACTTTTCATTGCCCCTAAAATGTTTGCTGTCTTTACCATTGGGTTTTACCCTGAATCCCGGCATCTTTTCAGCTGCAGCCCTGCTCTGGGCAATTTAGTCTTCCTATGGTATAGACCCTGGACCCCAATGTCTAGTCATCAGCTAAGGTCATGTGCAAAAAGGAATGGGTCACCCTGGGCCATGGTACTACCAGCCACACTTGGAGGACTGTCATTGACTTCCTGTGTCCCCACCCACCAAAATGGACAACTAAGTCCCAGACTGACTGTGCTCGCTCCATACTACGATCTAGACAACTGACCATACCTTGCCCTGCCCAAAGACAAGGCCTACAGACAGATCAACTTCTCCAACATGAAACTGACCAGATCCTAGCTTTTTCACCTTTCCCAGTAGCTTCTACAATGCCTCCCAGTCAAGCCCTTCAGAGCTGTGACAAAAACTGCTGCAGGCAAATCTCTTCAAGTTTCTCCTACAATATGGAGAAGTGAGTCAAGAAATATGTAATAACCCACTCGTCTGTAAATTCTTCTCTCTAGACTAAAGCTTTTTGAGGGCAGGGTCATTGTCTCATTCACGTTTCTTTTTTCTTTCTTTCCTTTTTTTGTTTTCTGAGCATCTGGCCATGAATAGACACTCAAAGATATTTGTTGTACGAATGGATGGATGAACACAAAACACTATGTAGCTTTTTCATCATTACCCAAATTCCAGGTTACCTTCCTAATATACCTCTTTGAAATCGGAGCTCTAAAATGAGGAGGAAAAACCCCATCTCCTGAGACAACTGACTTATTTTTAGGCTAACCTCCCTAAATGTTTGTGCCTAGGGCTGATGGCAAAAGTTGTCCAGAGCAAGAGGCAGAACACAATGCAAACCAGAGGGAGAGTCTCTCGAGGGGGCGAAGCCACGCGTTGCTGTCTTAAGCTGAAGTATGCCACGTGCATGTGAGGTACCATCAACAACACTTTAGTCTCCATTAATATGAGGTTCTGAATTATTTCCGGAAGTTCAAGAGTGTTATCAGAGGATTCCATTTGAATCTACAAATGTCTACTGAATGTCTCATAGGAAGCCGTAAAGTGAGTTACCAGACCTGAGGCAAATGCCTCCCAAAAAGGAGCTCTTCATCTGACGACAGAGGACAAATAGAGGAGAGACATCTTAAGCCTGCCACAGAGAAGCCCAGCCTCTGACTAGTGGATTCCATGACTACGAAGGAGCTCCCACTCACCGGTGCAGTACCCCACCAGGTTGAGGAACTGCTCTTCTTTACAGCTGGTCCTGCAGCTCCCACCAGCAAGAGTGACATGAGGGTGACAGGAACTGCAGTCAGATTCCGATGGGCCGTGGCACTGCCTGCAGGTGGGGTGGCATTCTAGGGAGAGAAACAAAAGCCAGGATTGGAATCAGCCTCTCAGCATGTAAATACATGTATGTAGTACGTAGGCTCGCCACAAATTACAAGAGGAGCAGACTTCAGACACTAAACATCTTTTGAAGATTCCTGAGCAAGCCTGGCCTACCCTTAGGCCCAACCAGAGGACGACATTTCTGGTGTCAATGAAGATACTGTCCATGAACAGAACATGGAATCTAGAACCATAAAAATTCGAGAAATTGGCCGCACATTCCAGAGGGCCCAGCATAACCATCCCAACGTAGGTGAGTGAGAAGTTCAGATGAAGGTCACAAAGCAGGAAGGTGAGTGGTAAGACTCCCTCCTTCTTGTTAAAATACTCGTGTGATTCAAAGAGCTGGACAGGGAGCAGAAGGAGACATTTGGCTTCTCAGAATTCCTGGCAGGCAAAGGGGAACCACACACAGCCAGGAACACCAATACTCCTCTCTAGTATTGGATGCCAGCCGTGCTCTCCCTTCAGGCCTCCATTTGGAGACGTTGTGTTAGCGGCAACACTTAATTAAAATACAGAGAGCAGTAAGTCTACTTCTTGGACATTACCTTGAGCCAGGTTTGAAGTCAAAGCTCTGTTTCCCCAGAAAAAGCACCCATGTACTAAGGGGCACCACCCTGAAAACAAGTGAGTCCCAGGAGGTGCAGCAATAAAGACCCGTGTGCAACAAGTAGAAGAAGGTTGCAGCTGCGCTGCTGCTGCCGAAGTAGGCGGCAGGGGCGAGCGCGTGGAAGGAGGGAGAAGGATTTCTCTGCCAAGGACGAGGAGGTCCAAGCCTGTCTGATTCCAAGAGGAGGGGAGGTGAGGGACCGGAGCTGGGCAGAGATTGCTGGAACCAATGACAAAGAATTCCCTTCTGGCACAGAGCTGGTGGAAAGCAAAGGCACTGATTTCAAGTACAGTCAACTGCCTCTCACTTCTTCTGGCGAGAGGCCAAAGGGAGATAAGAAGTTATGGAGAAAGAGAAAAAAACCCGCACAAATAAATAAAGCAAGTAAGAAAATGCACTACTGATAAGAAAGCCAGCATTAGCCATCACCCCTCCTACATTCCTGAGGCTCTTACCCTGGAAAATGCCTGTCCAAAAGACCCTCGAGTTCTTAGGATGATTTCCACCTCCCGGTTCTTCCTCCCTGCCAGCTTTCCAGTGACCTGGGTGCTCTGCCAACTCAGGACACTGGCCATCTGCTGACTGCAGGCGGGCAGAGGCATACATAGAGGAGAGCTGGAGCTGCTCAGACTTAACCCCCCACCAATTTCACACATAGGACAACCAGCTGGGCTAGGATGAGGGCACGCAAGAACAGACAACAGTCTTCAAGGACAACCCCAACCCCAAAGAAACCAGGAACATTCCCCCTGAGCCTGATACAGTATTTAAAGAAAAGCGACCCATCCAGAGCCTAGAGAGATGAAGAATGTACTTGGAAAAAGAAAATTCCAGAAGAAATATAATACTGATCTTCAGTCGTCTACGTTTCTGTTTACATTGGATTTCCTCTTTGGAGTTTGAGGCTTAGGTGAACCTAACGAGTATTAATTTATTTAAAAAATATTTTGTGTACTTAAAACTACATGTTTCCTGACTCCAGAAATACATGTCATACAATTTTATAACAATTGGCTTTTTCCTATAAGTGGGCCTCAACGGTCTATTTTTAGAAATAAAATAGTAATGATGATAGAACGTGTTTTGTCTTATCTTTTCTTCTGTAGATACATAAAAACACAGCGCTACAATAGGGTGCTTAAATTTTAGTATTTTGTCAATTCCAATAAAACGCTGAACTAATCTCAACTAGTAATTTCTAGAATCTCTGTCAACGAAGTATAAAGATGTCGTTAAAAACATATTGGACCGACACATCAAATATAAAATTAAATATCACTCCCTGTTGTTGCTCTCTCAGGCTGTAGCCGGGGTAAGTGGGGCTGAGAACTACCGAGTTAATGCCAAGTGCCTGGTCCTACACAGATACCTTAGAACCTGTGCGTAGTAGCTTGTCTCCATGATGAACCCCATTGAGTCCATCGCTCCCTGTATGCGCAGGGAAAAGCTGACTCCAATTTTTCGCTTCATCCATACTCCCCTATTGGAAGAGCAGAACTTCACTTGTTCCCCTCACACCTCCCCTAACACATTCAAGACGAGGATTTACAGCCTAACCCTGGTCCCCTGGTATTTTTAATGACATTTTTAATAACAGAGTCTGGCGGCTGACCAAGACACAACGACGGCATAGGGAACCTGCCCCAGCATGTTACACACTTACCTGAGCAACTGCCTTCCTGGTTAAAGTAACTATCTGGGCACCGGGAGAGACACTGGCCATCCAACAGCACTTGGGAAGGCCAGCAGGCTGTGCAGTTACGTGGGCTTTTCCCAGCACACCTGAAACAGGACTGGTGACAAGCTGGAAGAAAGAGGAAGGATAAAGCAGAGGAGACCATTAGGAAAGTCACCGTATGACAAATGCAGTAGCTCCCTCTCCTGTTGACATTTCTGGGTTGGAATAAGTTGTGCACGTCGGTTTCGTTTTTCCCAAGGACAGGGTACACATCTCACATACTTCTTTCTAAAGGCCATATCCTGCAAAGCAAGCATCTGTGGGACCCAGATTAAGTAAGGCACAAATGCCACGAAGCAGAAATAACCATTTGCACAGTCATACGTTTCTTTCTTCTCAGGTTCCATTCTCGGAGAATGTCAAATGAAGACCAGGAAGCCATAAAGCAGGTCTCCTTCCCTCAGGACAGCTCCTCCTCAATCAGGAGACAACAGACTGTTATCAGGCTGCTCTAATTATAGAGAACAGTGTTGGAAGCTTTACTTACTCGCAAAGGTTTACATGGTGCCTACTCTCTACTAGAGCTGGGACAGACACAGGTGAGAAGAACCGTCCAACATTCTGATGTGCTCAAACCTGCTGCGCCAACAGACACACAAGCAAGTCACCAGAATCGTAGAGGGAGTGAGAGCATCACATCACAATTCTTTGTGGCCTCGACTAATTCATGTAAGTTCTCAAGATTCCTACTGCCTCATGTATAAAATGAGTATAAACTATACATAATACGTGGGGTGTGGTGGACACCAGTTGGGTTTGATACATGTAAAGTGTAAAATTCTTAGGACAGTTCTGAGTACATAGTAAGGACTTAATAAATCTTAGCAGTAATTATTACCATCAAGGGCTATGGTACAAGTACCCACAGGTGTAAGAAGGAATGTGGAAGCAAAGAAAAAGAAGGCATTTCTGCTTCCTTACATCAGATCTTTAAAATAAAGGGGATATTCTCTTCAGTTCCCACAGGTGGACAGTGTATGAATCATGGCTTTTTATTTTCTGTATTTCTGATGCTTTGGCATCTGGGGTCCTGCAAATCCTGGAAAGATGGCCCTCCCAGATCTGGCCAATTCCTAGAGATAGTCAATGACTAGCTTGGGATCATGCCTTTCATAAGCTAACTAGACAGTCCCAAGTCCCACACCCATCACCTCTCCTAGGGCTCATACCAGGGGCTCTATTTCCCCTTCCAACTGGAGACATCCCCAACACCCTGAAGCCCACCGCGGTTACTCCAACTAGCCAATCCTAAGCTGCCACACGACAGCACTTGTTCCTCCCCACAGAATCACAATAAAGGCTCTCACTCATGGTTTCCCCTCACACCCTCTGCCTCTTGACCAACCCTGGTGCTTCCTGGCATGGCCCCTGCATAGCGTGCCATGCCCTGGTCCTCTTGGGAACTGTAACACATGCTTCTCAGGGGCAGCTGTCTCCTCAAGTCTTGGCCTCATCATACCTGAATAATAATAAAAGCTCCATTATGAAATAACCAGTCACCCAACTGCAATCATGCATTCATTTGTTACTGAGTTTCCAATAGATCTAGACGTTGGGGATACAATGGTGAACAGGACAAAGACCCGATTCTTACCCATGTGGATGAACCCACACATTTCATGCCACCTTCTGTCCGTCCAGGGGACAAGGTCCACAACGGCAAAGACCACTCTGAGTCTCCTCTGTGGCCTCTCCTGTCCCCTATAGCAAACACCCAGACAGAGGCCAGCAGCATGGAATCAAATGTGATTTTGCACCACTGAGGTCTCCATTTCGACCAACCTCCGATAAAAATCCAACATACGGTTTCTGATGAGTGTGAGGCTCATATAAGCTAGGATGTCCTGGCCCAGGGGTCCTGGTGGTTAAATACTCAATTACCAATACATGCGGATACTCACTGCTGTCCAAAGCCCTGTAGTGCTCCCTGCATCCTGCCTCATACATAAACCAGCACCGAGAGGATTAACGTCTCCACCAGAGGCTTCCAGGACCCTGCTCCTGAGCTAAGGACAGTACCCATTTGGATTAGGCAATAACTGGCCTTACTGGCTGATCAATATTTTGATTCTTATCTCTGGATACACTGCAGAGCTTTATTTCTATTCAACAGTATTTATGACTATATGAAAAACAGAGCTAGAGCTCCAATTTTTAAAATAATTTCCTTTTTTTATATTGCCTTGTAAACAACTCTACTACCACGAGGCTCAATAAGAAATTTTTTCGCCAAATATCTTCAAAATCACTGAGAAAACGTTTCCTTCTCAAAAAACAAAAAAGGAATAGGTAAGCAAATATTATAAAGGAAGGGTACATAGTAGCCCCTTATGTAAGACACGTTTAACACAAATGAATGCAACAGCACGTAATAGAAAGTCAGGTGGCAATATTTCAAAAACCAGCTAAATTATATTGTCAACACAAAGCTTTTCAGGATGATTTGGAGAAGCCACATACTTCCATAGATTTAAATAAACCTATGATAATACCAATATGTTTGTATTAGATTTTACAAGATTGCTAAAATCCCTAGCTCGTCCTACTATACCTCCCTAATAAAAAGGAAATCAAAGCATATCATTGTGGAATTGAAAACTAGGGAAAGACGAATTATGCCTTATGAGCACACCACATATTTTATTTCATTCCATCTGGTCACAGCGTCATTGTGATAACCTGCGCTCAGTGTGAATAAAGGTTATTATGATATAAATTATATAATTTATATATAATAAAAATTATATATATAATTTACATAATATATATGATATAATATTTATTGTTATATTATTTATTTATATTACATATTATTTATATAACATTATATATTATAATTATATATTATATATTATTTAATATAAATATTATTTTTATATATTACATATAATATATATATTATTATTTCCCCCAAATATTTATATTTAAATCTATGGAAGTATGTGGCTTCCCCAAATCATCTTGGAAATATATATATTATTATAATATACAATATTATATAAATAATATATATAATAAAAATTATATATAAATTATATAGTTTATCATTGTATAAAACAGGAAAGCAAAGCAGACAAACCAGTTGGAAGACTGAGGGGCCAAGAACTCCACAAGAAAGTCCCTTTGCCATCCACTAAATTTTAGAAATCTAAATACCACGTGGCAAACTTCAGAACTGCTGTCATTGGAAATGTTTAATATCCAAATGGATAATGAGCTGTTAGTTGCTCAGTTGCACAGAGGGAAAATGATGTACTGGGTGACCACCCTGTCCAAGTCTTTTTTTCCTCTACATTGCTCTATTGCTGTAAGTACAGGCATTTGCATTTGCATCTTTCAAACAATCTCATGAAATTTCAGTTCTGGGCTGGTTTGGGAAATGTCTCCACTATTTCAGTGACGTTAATGAAGCTCTATCATTCTATGGAAGCTGCTTTCCTAGCCGGAGCTCCGGTTTGAAGTGTAAGATCCTTCAAGGAAGACTAACTCCGTTTCAGGGCGTATACAGAAAGATTTGGAAGAAGTTCTATGAATAATTTCCCCGCGTAATACTACATTTTTAGAGAGTGGCTTTCCAGTTGATGGCTAAGTATATTTCTGAAAAAGCATAACTGAGCAGCTTAAGCCCTAAAGTGTTGGCATTTTTAAAAGTGTCCTTAGATGATTGTAAAGTCCAATCAACCTGACTCCAGTCAAAATATTACCTAAAACAATTAAAACATATCAATTTTTGTTCTGTTCTAGTCTACTCTATCTTATTCTGTTCTATCCTATCCCCTAGTTAAATTTCAGACAACAAACACTACTTCTTTTTTTCTTTTCCATGATATAAAAAGTGGTCCAGCATCCCGATTCTCACATCATGTAAATTTTCCTGGCTTTTCACGTCAAAAACAATTTTTGAGGTAGACTTCTCTTGAGTTATGATGTAAATATCAAAAATTCGTCAAGGAATACAGTGGGAGTACTGTGATAAGGGATGAAAACAGAAATGAATTAAGTCAAATAAAGTCAATCTCCCCCTTTCCTTCACCCTCCTTTTCCTTCTCTTTTTTATTTTTCTTCTTCCTTTTTTTAAATGAGCTGAACCATGTGAGAGTAGAAATCACATCTTTTCCATCTCTGTGATTCCTGCAGGACATATCATAGTCCCTGTCCCTGGCATGTCATAAGTTCTCAGTCAATGAATTTCTGCTGATTGAATGGGTGAGTCAGTAGGTGAGTGAGCCAGTGGGGCAGGGGGGTGTGAACACGGACAACAGACTCTGCTCGTTCTCTCTTTTTGATCATTTCCTTTCAGCCTTTCTGTGTTTATCTCAGGAATATTGGAGCTTCCCAAAACTGCACCGTCTGCCCTTTCTCTCCTCACTCTTGGCAAACTTATCCATGGCTTTAATGATGACCTCCATGCTGGTGAGTCCCAAATTTATGAGTACAGCGCTGGCCTTTACTCTGAACTCCAACCACATAAATCTAACTGCCTAGGGGATACGTCTACTTGGTGTTTTGCTGGTGTCTCATTCTCCTCATTCCCAAAACACTATTCATTATCCACTTCCACGCTCAGCCCATAGCTACTTGAGGCAAATTGTGGCATCACATTCCTCCCGTTCAAAACGGCTCTTATTACACACCCCAACCCCACATCCTACCCACTGCCTCATCTTTCTTTTGTATTCCCTGCCTCACTTGGTAATCCCACCCTTCACCAACACACTCGTGCTGAAAACCTTTGACTTCAACTTTCCCATCACAACCTGCCCAAGGCTGAGTCTCTGTCAAAATCTAAATCTCCGTCAAATCTATCCCACCTGAACCATTCCCATGGCCCCTTAGCGCAGACCTTCAATATCACTCACGTTGTGGATGAGTTCAGCAGCTTCCCAAACGGCTCCACTGCTTCTCCCCATTTACCGCAGCACAGGTAAGGGGCTGATCTTTATAAAATGCAAATTGACCAGATTATTCCCCTACTTAAAATCTTTTAATAGTCTTCCAATACCAGTAGTGTCAACTCTGAACTCCTTAGTGTATAGCACATAGAACACTTCATGACATGACGCTACCCCGTGTCTCCAGTATCATTCCCCACAATTCGCCACTTCAGGCTTCACACTGCGGGAATAACAAATACATCAGACTTCTCCAAACACAGCAGGCCTTTGCACTTGCTGTTTCCTTGACCTGTAATGCCCTTTCCCACCTTCTGCCCTGGTGAACTGCTCTTAATCCTTCAACAGGTTGATGATGCAGTTTTCTCTGTAGATCTTTTCTCATACTCTCTCTCCCAGACAGAGTCAGTCTCCTCTGTGCTCTTTTGAGGGTAGATGCCTTAAGGAAAGCTTCCCCAAGACGGCCACTTTAGCATAAAGACTATTTTGAGTTAAAAAGCAATCAAAACCCAGAAGATTCAGGAGAAGCTCTTTACCCTCCCCACCACTGCCTAAGAAGAATTTAGATGGAGAAGGAAGAGAGCTGTCACCATAGATAATGACATCATGATATAATGGGTACGGCAGACAGGGAGGAGCACAGCAAGGTCCCTTTGATCAAAGTCTTCTGTGATTCCCATTGTTTCAAACGGCCCAGCAAACATTTGTTTATCCAACATCTACTCTCTTTCATCTTCCTGAGGATTGTATGCCTTCGCTTTGAAGTCTCAAACCCCTAACCCCTTCTCCTTAGTTCAGGATGACATCTCCACCTCATTTTGCCTGTCTTTGGAATTTCCAAGTCTGTATGGATTCCCTGTACATACACTATTAAATCTGATTTTCTCCTCTTAATCTGTCTTATGTCAGTTTGATTCTTAGGCCAGTTAGAAGGACCTTAAGGGGACAGGGAAATTCTTACTCCCCAACACTGTACTGGCAGTAGGCACAAGACGCAAGTAGCCTGCCCTTGGCCCCTACAACAGCATGTATCATGTTCTTTTAATTCCCTGTTCAGATGTCAGTCTCCCTTATTCGATCATGCTTTCCTTAAGGCATGGACTTTATCTTTTTCATCTTTCTATCCCCAAAGTTGAGCACACCCATGCCATAAAAATAAGAAGGGGAAAGGGAAGAAGACTGAAAATTACCAGAAGGCATGCGTTTGTACAGCTTATGTCAGCACTCTGGGGACTACATTAAAGAGTGTTGCCATGTATTTTATTCAATTAATGCAAGGGAATCCCAACTTCATAAATAATAACATACTCTTAAGCTGAGCAGGCAGACTCCTGCCCATTTATTTCTTTAATTAAAACTCTTTGCCTTAAGGCCTTTGGTGAATCTTAGCAACAGCTAAATAGATCAAAATACTCATGATATACTTTTTCTCCTGGTTCACCCAAAGCAAGTTAATTAACCGACCAAAATAATTGGTGAATTTCCTATTTAAAAAGAAAAAGAAACAGTGTTCCAGGCCAAGATGGTGACATGGGAGGCTTGTGAACGTACTTCTGCCCACAGACACACCAAATCTACCGCTACACATGGCACAATTCCCTCTGAAAGAAATCCGGGAACTAGTTGATATGTTGAGGGACTCCTACACATCACACAAATGAGAAAACACCTATATGGAAACAGGTGGGAAAGGTTGGGACACTTGCCATACTCACACCCACTCCCATACGGTCAGGAAAAAACTTCCATACGGTCAGGAAAAAACTTCCAGCTTCTCCTTTTGGAATAAAGGGTTTAGAGTCAACATGTGATACAACTTTTTTTTTTTTTTTAAGATTTTTTAATTTATTTATTTGAGGGAGAATGAGTGAGAGAGAGCATGAGAGAGGAGAAGGTCAGAGGGAGAAGCAGACTCCCCAAGGAGCTGGGAGCCCGATGCGGGACTTGATCCCGGAAGTCCGGGATCATGACCCGAGCCGAAGGCAGTTGCTCAACCAACTGAAACACCCAGGCGCCCGTGATACCACAACTTTTAAGAGTCCACCTGAGGGGTGGGCCCCCAAAACCCTAGCTCTGGAAGCCAGAAGGGCTTGCATTCACAAAACCCATAAGACTATAGCAAATAAAGAAACATTTCTTAACGGGATCCCAAGGATACTGGGGGTGATGCCTCCTTCCCCCAGGAGCCAGCACTCGGGCCCATTCTTCCTGTCTCTCCCTGAAAGAAACCTATTTGCGAATCTCAAAATCTGCTGTCAAAGGTCAGGCTTCCAAGTTAATGTACACACGGAGGCCCACTCCCTGGGACCCTCTTCACAGACCTGGGGGGGGGCGGACACCACATTTGTGCTCTACCTCTGCTCTGTTCTAGGTCACTAGCGTCTTCCTGGAAAGAGCTTATGCTCACGTCTGGCATACCCTTGACAGCCTGGCTCTGGTGGTCAGTGAGGTTTGAGTTCACTGGTTCAACGGACCACAGCAAACAAAGAAACTGCTCTTCACCGGCAGGCTGTCACCCCACGACTCAGCGCAGAGGGAGCAGACAGAAATACCCACTTCCCAGTGTTGCTCTGAAACAGGGAAATCTGCCCGATGTAAAAGCTGCTGCTTGAGGCTCCAGTTTACGTCAGCCTCCACCTCAGGTGCTGACGGAGGTCCCCCCCCCTTTGGGGCATTGACAAGCCCTGGCACACCCTCAACTACTGGGGCCACTAGGAACAAAGCAAGTAGCCTAGACAATCACACAGGGTTTGAAAACCACTCAACAGCCAAGGGCTGGCTGAACAATGAAGATTCAGAGAACAACTGGAGGTTGGCAGTAGGAAATGGGTGAAAGTGATCAAATGCGGTAAACTTCCAGATATGAGAAGTCCTGGGGTTGCAATGGACAGCAGAGTGACTGCGGCTAACAACACCGTACATCTGAAAGTTGCCAAGTGGTGATCATTTCCCAATATATACGTATGTAGAATCATTGTTGTATACCTTAAACTAACACAATGTTATATGTCAGTTATAGCTCAGCAAAACTGGAAGAAAAACAAAAATTTTTAAATTGATATCAAACCTGTATTGACTGTGCACTTTTGCCCCCCGCAGGAAGACCCAGCCCAAAGAGGTGATACTATCTTCGAGACTGAAAAAGCAAGACTGGGAAATTTTAGTTGTTAATATTTCCCTAATGTTTACCTGATTTAGGCTCCATGATTATTGTAAGTCTAATGAGAAGGACGTCAGTGCAGGAACGGGAGCCGATGTTTGTTACCTCTGCATTCGTTGTTAAGTATTTACTGACATACTACGTCAGAAGACATGTGAGTAACGTTCATTATCGCAGTCTGGAGTTCACCTTTAAAAACTTGGAAGTTCCTCAAAATTAGATCATCTTGAACCCTCTTGCTGAGCTGAGTGGGAATGGAGAGAATCCACCACTCATTTGCCGCAGAATTGGGGCAGTTATGTGGCTAATCTAATCATCCTGACCATGTTCAGATCCGGTCCCTGGTCGCCACGGCCGAGCTGTTGACATGGTGATCGAACTGCATCATTAATTGAGACAGCTTGGCCTGAAATTCAGCTGTAAAGCTCTAGTGTGAAATGAGGAACAAGGGAGCCAGGCTCCAAAAAAAAGGAAATATTTTCTGAGCAACTACATCCTGTATTAAAGCCTAGGATCCTTCGTTGCTAAATCATTCATTAGTTGGTTCCTTCTAAGCCTTACTTTCTTCATCTGTAAAATGGGAGTAAATGCAAATTTATATAATTTTTTAAAAGAATTTATTTATTTGAGAAAGAGAGCATAAACATGCATGAGTCGGGGGAGGGGTGGGGGGGAAGGAGAAGCAGACTCCTTGGCAAGCGGGGAGCCCAACAAGGGACTTGATCCCAGGAACCCAAGATCATGACCTGAGCTGAAGGGAGCCGCTTAACTGACTGAGCCACCCAGGTGCCCCAAATTTACAAAATTTACAAATTTACAGAATTTCTAATAAAACTCTTGGTTTTAAGGAATTTGTAAACTCTGTAACATGAATATATATATATATATATATATATATATATATATATATATATAAAATTAAGAATCTATGCCAAAAGATTAAAAGAGGTTATCTCAAGATTTAAGGGTTATCAGTAGGATTTACAAATAAAACAAAGGATACCTACTTAAATTTGAATTTCAGATAAACACTGAATGGCAGTTTAGAATATCTCAGGCAATATTTGGAATATACTTACATTAAAAATTCCTTTTTTTATCTGCTAAACATTTTAATTTCTTAATCCTGCATTTTTATTTGCTAAATCTGGGTAACCTAGTCATAGATGTTTTTCTTTTTCTTTTTTTTTTAAGATTTTATTTGTCAGAGAGAGAGAGAGCGAGAGAGCATGAGCACAAGCAGAGGGAGCGGCAGGAAGAGGGAGAAGCAGGCTCCCTGCTGAGCAAGGGGCTTGATGTGGGATTTGATCGCAGGACCCCAGGATCATGACCTGAGGCAAAGGCAGATGCTTAACTGACTGAGCCACTGAGGTGTTCCAGATGTTTTTCTTTTCTAATTTTCTTATCTGTATTTTTTAAAGTGTCTGTAATATGTATTATGCATGCAATAAGAGAAATTAAGATTTTTAAAAACTGCTTCAGTTAGAAGTATTCCAATAATAAAATGATATGCTCGCTCGTTTTTCATTAGAGGCTTTGCTTCCTTGCCTCTGGTCCCTGGACGGGAGCATCAGCCTCACCAGGAAGCGTGCTACAAATGCAGAACTCAGACCCCACCCCAGATCCACTGAATCTGAATTCACATCTGACGAGATCCCCAAGACATTCCAATGAAAAGCTCTGCTCTAGAGAGACCTCGACCAAAAGCTAAGGCTTCAAAACAGTTAAATCCTTTACAAAACAACAAACCAACAAAACAGCTGAACTACAATGCAAGGAGAATCTGAGAATGAGCCGAGTATCTGACCTGATCCTACGAACCTTCTCAGAAAAGAGGAGAGGCCGCCCAGTGACAAGAGCTCTGGGTCCTTTGTCCTGTCCATCCGCCCTGGGCTGCCAGGCACGGCCACATGGGCTGCCCAGTCACCAAGTGATACCAGGAGGAACCTGTCATAGGACTTGGCATGAGAACGGCTCCTGGAATTGTATAAAATAGTGGCCCCTACCAGCCACCCCCTGGAGACTTCAGACAGATTCAGGAACTCAGGGAAGCCTGGGAGACTAGTGGGGGGGAAATGGATTAAAAAAGCAAGGGATCGTTTTTTGTTGTTTAGAGGTTCTGGAGGGAACTGAATTTGTATTATTTTATTTGTGCAAGGGGGCTGATGTCCTGGTTTTTGTTTGTTTGTTTGTTTTAATAAACTAGACTCTGTCAATGCTGACACAATCCATTAAATACGTGAGGTGAACTCTGGGTAACATCACTGAAGTCCTTCTTTCAGTTGGTACTGAATGTTAATACTGAATAAACATGCACGGTTGTGGCTGACCACTGAAAATGCCTCCACATTACCTTTCACAGTTAGTAATGGACCGTCTTGTACCAGCAGTTCTAGCCACATTTTGCAAACATAAAGGCCATGTGGGAAAAAGCAAGACAAAGCAAAAAACAAACAAACAAACAAACAAAAAACACCCAAAAACCAAAAAAGCATGAAGCCAAAGCTCCATCTTCTGAAGTACCCAAGGTCACTCCTGAGAATGAGCCCAAATCGCAGGACAAACACAAGCAAGCGCCCATCCCCCTCTCACCAGAGCCCCTCTGCTCTGGAGCCCCCCTCAGCCCGCCTCTTCTCTTCCCATTATTCTGCTACGTGCTTCACCGCACAGAACAGTAGCCAATACAGACCGTGGGTTTTGTTGCTACTGACGTTTCTTTCATTTATTTATGATCTGTTTCTCTCACTAGAATAGAAATTCCTGAGGGCGGGAACTTTGTCTGCCTCATTCATGAGTGCACCCCCAGGGCTAGACGATGCCCGGGACAGAGGGGACACTCGACAGACACCGTAGAAGGAAGGGATGAAAACAGACTGGCCTGCCCTCCAGCTACGCACAAGCACAGTTCACTTTGGTCACTGTTTGCTACTTTTATGTGTTTTCGTCCTTCAATCATAGACTTGGATGTTAGTCAAATATCTTGAGTAGTTTTGTTTCATCTTCCAGTAGATAATTCCTGGGTCTGTCATGTAGCTCTGAGTTAACACTTTTATGATAACTTCTGACACTACTTCAGACTCTAAGTAAATTGCTTCTTCCTCTCATGCATCTGCTTCTGGCTTTCATTAGCTGTACTAACATTCTAATCACTCCGTACCGCAGTCTCAGAGACAGGAAGATGGAGAGCTCCAGAAAACACTTGTTTTTTTCTTCTTTATAGAAAAGCACTTGAGATCAAACGTGCTGCAAAATAAACCCTCAGTGGTACAGCCACAAAAATACTCCAACCCTTTTTAATGTTCGGCAAGGAAGCCAGGGTATTTCTGGGAACATGTGAGAAGGAGAGCCCAGTGCAGTCTCATGGGGCTCCCCAGCCCAACGGCACTGACAACACGTCGGCAGAATCAAAAATGGAACAGACTGTGGGAAGACAGAAAGGTTTCCAGAGATAGGAGATGAGTGACAGGAAACACATCAATCAACATGCTTAATACTCAGATAGGGTTGGAAACAAGTGGTGGTTGCACTCCGTTTCCCAACGGAATCTTGGGCAACTCAATTAACCTTTTCTGCCACATTCTCCTCACTTATAAATTGAGCACAACAATCTACATAGCAGAGATTGCACAAGGACGCGGTAGAAAGTGTGAGTAGATAGCCATACAGCGTGGCACCTAGTTTTATGTGAACTAGCATAAAATCATGGGACCACAAGGGGCTCCAGGGGTCAATCTAGATCTCTCCCATGGGACCACAATAAAACCATTCCACAGGGATTAGACTCTAATTCTTTAAAAAAAGGTGTCTGTACAAAGGGATTCCCAGAAAACTCCCCTTTGTTGAGAATGCCTCCTTCAGTTTAAGATGGTCCAATCCTGCAGTATTAGTGTGCTGGGCTTTCGCCTTGTCGGTGACCGTAACACAGTAACAGCCTGGTGTAGAGCGTGGATACAGGAGTCAGGCTGACTTATTCCACCAGAATCTGCTCTGTGCTGGACACACGACTTTGAACAAGCTACGGCCTTAACTTCCTGAAGCCTCCACTCCTCTAAAATAGCTATCCCGCTCACCCCACAAGGCTGGTACCAGACCCAAGTGAAAAACGAGTAAGGTACTTCTCTTAGTGTCTGGCCCGTGGTGTGTGCCAGATCAATAGTAACACTATTTTCTGGCTGGATAACCAGCCAAATTTTTATTTACAACTTAATTTTACAAATTTTAATCATTTTTGTTTCTTTTTTCTGTTCCCTCCTCAAATTCCTATTTTTCATTTTTAATGTATGTTCAAAATTATAGGGAGAGGCTGAGGAGCCTGGGAAGATTTCTTCTTGATTTCTCCCAGCATCAGAGAGGAAGGCTGTGGGGTGTGTGCCTTGGGAAGGCACTGGGACTCTTAGGGACAAAGATTCCTGTATTTCAGAAGTAGCTGTGTAGAAACAAAGCCATGAAAGTTTAAGGGACCACAGAGAGTTTAGGCAATGCATACAGGGATGGAAACCAGTGTATTTGGAGAGTAAATATCCTTCCCCTCACATCTAGGCACTGTGTAACTTCTCTGGAGCCCAGTGCACCCCAGGGAGCAGGGGACTAGCCCTATCATGTTCCTGAACTCCTGAGTATTTGGATGGACATTTGTGACAATTGAGCATGGGGCTTTATAATTTACCAAGAACTTTCACACTCTTAACTTCTTCTGATCCTGGCAAAAAGCCTATGTGAGAGATAATTACCCCTATTCTAATGCTGTGAATGCAAAGACTCAGAGAGCTTAATGTCTGTCCTGGGGTCTCCGTATTGCAAATCTGCATACTTCCTACTATGCCATATGTATGACTCACTGAGTCAAGATCTTTTAACTTAACCTTGAAATCTGTCCTTTCCATGTGAGAGTATATTCCAATGTAAAACTGGATACTGTAGACACAAAATTGAATCTACAGCACGCTTACAGTTACATCATAAAAATAAAAACCCAAAGCTATGAACAGGAAAACACTTGGATATATTATAGCAAAATGGTAGAGGCAGTTACCCAAGTGGTAGATCGTGGGCAGTCTATCTTTCTACTTGTTCTACATTCAAAGTTTCCTTTAATGAACATACGTTCACAATGCAAAATGTAAGTATTGTATTTTTTTTTTAAGTAGCTGGAGAATCAAATAATTCACCCAACTTTGTACAGGAACAGAGGGGCCTCCCCAGCCTCCCCGACCTCCCCACAAATCATCCATATCTCTCCTTCATCTCCTCAGCCACTCGTAGACGTCCCAGCTATTGAGTCAAATTATCCAGGACGGCATCAACTGTCTGTTGATGATACGCTAGGCAGTGGCAAGAGTCACTTCTAAATTTTGACAGAAGTCCAGATTTTGCCCTGAAGGGACCAATTCATATTCATTTAGAGTAGTAACAAATTAGAAGAAATACTGAATGGAATTCTACAATGAGCTCTGGGTCTTTCTTAGCTACTCATACTTCTCTGAAATAATTCCTGTCTGGAACTTCTTAGAATGTAGCTTTGGGGACAGTGGGGTCAAAGGGAACCAGCTCTCTAAGGTCATCTATTATTCACCAAGGGAAGGAGAACTTCAGTGGGGGCCACTCCTTTGCGTGTCCAGCTTCTGCTCCATCCACAGGCATCCTGGAACAATTCTTACGTGAAAACGAAGGTCTTCTGGCTTTGTTCTCACCTCACAGGATCTCTCAAGAGCAAAGCCCAGAAACTACCTCACATCTCCTCAAACCAAGCTTGCTCACCTTTGCATAGCCCTGTGGTCTCCAGGTAAAACTGGGCTCTACACTGAGACACACACTCGCCAGAGGTGATGTTCGCGCCACGCAGCTGCTCAACCTGCAGGCCTTCACCGGGCTTCTTACACCGGACACAGTGAGCGGGCTCTGGACCCAGACAAGTGAGGCAAGAGGAGTGACAGGCTGCCAAGAACAAAATGCAGAAAACAATCCAAGGGTCGTATATATGTTGCAACCAGGGGAGTCCCTAATGCAGTCGAAACCCCTTAGAAGAGTTCACCAGATACATTCTATCAGAAAACTGCTTTCTCGTGTCCTATACATAGCTCAGGGCGATGATATTCGTAAGACGCCCAGTGACGGTGATGTTAACTGGTCACATCTCTCGGGCCTTGTGAGGGTGGTCAAGCTGGACATGAAAAACCCCAGCAAACTGGACAATATTGTCTCGGTTCTCCAGATACACATTCATGGAATGATGTCTTAATATCATGGTCTCGGTTTTTGTTGACGATTTTAACAAGTATCCATACAAAGGCCATAACTGTATTTTTTGCAAAGACGGTCATTGCGTTATTGTCCACTATGTCATCCATCACCCACTCTATAGGCATCCAGGCAACAAATTCCTCCTAGAATTTACGTGAGGAAAGGCTGCTTTGCTAGACAAGGAAGAGCCCCCTTCGGAGGAGCAACAAGAATTTAACAACCCATCCCTGTTTCTCGTTCTCCTTGGCTACTGGTGGAAACCAGACCCAGACAGAATACGGGAACTACCTCAGGCCCACATTTGACATAATTAACTGTTTACAAGAGCTCTTTGGTATAACTAACTTTGATACAATTAACTCTAAAAGAGTTCTTTAAAAGATTTCTAAATTTTCTTTTTCAGAATATTTATTGTGGCTGCCCTGTTTTAAATATATACATATTTATAACATATATATACAAATGTATATGTATATATTTATATAAAATTATACAAATATATATTTGTATATAAAAATACACACCAGTATATATAACATATAAATATATATAATAACATATATAAATATACCTATAAGTATATATATTCTTACAACTATTCTCAAACTCTTTCCCAAGTTTCCCTCCATGTAAACATATATAAATTAATTGCATCTACCTGAAGTGTTTGTCCCAGTGTTCTAATTTCAAAAGACAATGATCCCGCCCTCCCAATGAGCCCAGAGCCTTTTTGGCAAACAGCTGTTTAAGACTTTCCATTTCCCTTAGCCCAGAGGCATTGCTACTAACTCAGTTCACTCAGCTATATCGTTAACAAAGAAAGGTTCTTCAGGGAAAAACAAAATGAAGACTACGAAACACATTAGCAATGCTAGGAGAACATGGAAAAGGAGGAAGTAAGAGTTTTGTTTTGTCTTAACGTATAGTAGAGGAAATGACCATCCTCTCAAGGATGGCCAGAAAAGCCATGAATTTCAGGGGCGACATCACAAATATTCCAACATAGTTTTTTCTTCAGATTATTCCTGGGCAATGGGAAAAAAAAAAAAAAAGCACAGAATGTATATACATAGCCACAGAAGATAAACTGTAGGGAAAAAGTGTCCTGAAAAGTAACTTGAATATTTTTCCTCCTGATGGGAAAGTCTCTTAAGAAAGGTGAGGACACCAACAGTACCTTTGCAGAGCCCGTGGTCAGAGTAGAAGCCTTCTCCGCAGCTCGACAGGCAGTGGCCTTGACGCAGAGCCCAGGGCTGGACGCAGGCTGTGCAGTGTGAGCCCGTGGGTCCAGAGCAGCTGGCACATGAATTGTGACAAGCTGAGGAAGAGAGTGAGAGGGACACCATGGAACTCAGGTGACTCATAAGGGTTCCTTATATGCCAGGAAGCCCCTTCTGTGTCACTCTTAACCTCCTTCAGCTGTCACACTAAGTCGGGGGAAGATGTTTCAGGAGGTGGTTGGATACCCATGATTGCCCACAGTGACCTTTTACCATCTTTTATACATGTTCTGTTATTTACCAGCTACCCTTTATTTAATGTTTCCATTAAGGGGTTTATGCACATTGCTGCATTTAATCTTCATAGCAATTATGAGGTTGTGCAGATGAGAAAACTGAGGTCTTGGGAAGTTAAAAAATTCACCGAAGATCACAGAGCTAATGAGTAGTAGTGCAGGGATTTAGCCCTAGGTCTGTCTGGACCTAAAACCCCCTACCTGAACAGGGAAGAGTGAGAAATTTATCTGTCTGAGTTCTGGGAAAACTGGAATTTTGGCTGGCTTGTCCACTAATTTGTCTATGCCCTTAGCCAAGTCAGGGTCTCTCCAGGCTCAGGCTCCCTGGCATACACACTGCGAGGTTGGACTAAAGGATCACTTGAGATATTTTTAGGTCTAACATACAATTTTAAGGAAGAATTACATTAAACAATCTTTATATATGACAATGTCAGGCATGCGTCTCTGCTGCTTTAGTCCTGGGTGATAATAATGGAACATCTCTGACTGGTTTACAGATGATACCATGGCCTGTCCTAAGAGATGGGATTGAGATACTAGAATACTCCAGAAAACAATGGACAGGAGCTGGGAGAGAGGAGTGTGGTCATTAAGATGAGACTATGGAGGACAGGATATTGTGGAAGAGGGATAAACACTGGGTGAGTAAAGAGGTTGGTAGACAAGAGGGACGTTGCTAAGACAAGGCTGTAGGGCAGATTAAAACATTCTGCCACAAACCCACACTATAGGTGAAGTGATGATATATATGTTTGTTTTGGAGGAGAGGGGCAATCAAGGTGCCCCAGGCAGCACTAAGTTCCCCGACTTGTCTCGAAGGAAAGACACAAGTCAAGCACATGTAAATAGAAATTTACAACACCTCAAATAGGAATGTTTCATAGTTAAAGTCATATAAATCTAAAAGAACAATATATAAATAGCACATAAGCCCAAATTTTCAATAGATAATGGACTTCGGCTTTACAAGCTATCAAACTTGGTTAATTTTTTTTTTATTTTTTGATGTGTTGTAGTTGCTGATGTATGTGCTTATGCCATCTAAGAAATGATCTTGTCATACCTATGGCCTAAGTTAGTGAAGGTTTGTAAGTACATAAGGACTATATGAAGATCTTAAAGATGTTCTTCATGGTGAAAAGGACCAAATGATCTCTAGTGGTGATCGACATGCGTAAGTCTTTTACTTCATCACTCGAGTCCCACAGCATCCACCTACCCCCACACCAAATACACACAGGTTTTATAACGAGGAACCTATTCCTGTCAATGCGACGTCTTCTCATCACACACACAAATTCTTAAGTGAGCACCACAGAACACTAAGTAGTGTCAGCGTGTGAAACGCATTCTGGTGACGACGACGACGACGATAATGGTTATCCATGACTTACCTTTGCATCTGCCGGTGGCCTCAGCGTAGTACCCGTGGGGGCATTCAGCAACGCACTTCCCATCATGCAGTACTGTCTTCTCAGCACAGGTAAGACACCTGGGACTACTGGGACCACAACTCTTACAGGATTGGTCACAAGCTAAGGGGGAAGAAACCCACCAGAGAAAGTCAATCATGAGCAAAGGGAGCACAGAAGTCCACTCTTTACAATGTCCACAGCTGGTATCAACATGGAAATCACATTGTCTCGCTGCTCCACTTAGTTCTGTTTCTTTGATTCTAACATTTCAAAGTACTCTGTACTTTCTGTTTGCACAGTTGAAGGAAACCGGATAATTACTCGTTGAACCAAGCATAACAAATACTCTGAGGCACACCCACCAGCGCATCCAGTATAATATAGGATTTAAAGTCAAAATGGGCTTGGGGGTAGGGATGCCAATCCAATAGGGGTTGAAGATATTCTCAAACTCATTAATAATCAGAAAAATGCAAAGAAAATGGGATGTCCCCGTATACCTAATAATCAGAAAAAAAGTCTGAAGCTTGATAATGCCGAATGGTGGCAAAGATGTGGACGAGACAAGCTTCACACCTGAGTGTGTGGATGCTGGTGAGGTAGCCGGCACTACTTAGTCAAATAAAGAATCTGGAACGTGAAGAAACCATCAGTTCCGCTCCCAGTTACCCACCCCAGGGCAGCTTCCATACAGATTTATGAAGGGACGTGCTTGGGGCCGTTCCCTGGTGCTCTCTAGTGACAGCATGGGGCTGGAGGGAAGTGGGGAGTCCATTGTCAACAATGGACGGGTGAGCCATGGGGGCCACAGCCCAGGGAGCTCTGTGCAGCAGCAAGAAGCAGAGCACCAGGTGATACAGCAACACAGGTGATTCAAACCATGATGTGGAGTGAAAAAAGAACCTCGTGAACTCTGTAACACATCGTTTAAGGGGAAAAAAAGGGTACGTACACTCAAAAGAATACTCATTTTACATGAACCCATAACAATGAAAAGATAAAACAAATAATACATTATATGTTAATTTTTAAAAAGACAAAAAAAATTAAAATGGGGCATCTGGGTAGTTGGGTCGGTTGAGTGTCTGACTCTTGGTTTCAGCTCAGGTCATGACCTCGGGGTGGTGCCATGCAGCCCTGTGTCAGTGGCCACGCTCAGCGCGGAGTCTGCTCAAGGTTCTTTCTCGCTCTGCTTCTGCCCCTCCCCCGTTCACACACACATGTGTGCACTAAAAAATAAATAAAGGAAGTCTTAAAAAATTGAAATAGTTGCCTTGGTGAGGAAGGGAAATGACTCTAAAAGGAAGGAAAGAGAGAAAAAAGGAGAGGAGGAAGGAAGAGAGGGAGAGAATGGCTAACAGAAACCTCTGAACTTACTTTGATTTATTATGTTAGCTAGAGTCAGAAAAGCCCTTTATAACAGCACAAGTACTTAAAAGACTAAAGAATGAGGAGGTTTTTGTCTGTTGAATTTCCCCACCCTTTATATCTAACATCTGTAAAACTCAAAGCATGAACCACCAATGAACTCGGCTGCTGTGAATTCTTCCAGCCGGGGCACACCGCCATGTATGACAGGTTGTGCTGGATTTTTCTCAGCACTTGACTTTGAGATTTCTAGAGACACGGGCTGCTCAGTTATAAATTACGGAGCCAACACCAGCCCGTCTTTATCGTGAGCAACCCTAAGCTGAACTGGAAATAAGTCAGCATGATCAGCCTCAGACGTTTTAATTAACATCCCGATACCAATCAGTGACTTGGTTCACTGACGTTTTAGAAAATATTTATATGAACACTTCTGAAGGCATTTGGTACAAACTTGGAGAACTCTTAAGAATTTTAGGAAAAGGGCAAACTGCAGTCTTTATCCAAAGGCCTGTGGGTCAACGTCCATGGTGTCACAAAGTCGTGCATCGTGCTAAGCACACGGCGGGCGATCGGTCATTACTCGTGGGTCAATGGATTCCTTGGCTGACTTTCAGCAATGGCCCATCCTCCTGTTGGGGAGATTTTTTTTCCTGATGCTTTGTTTCCCAACGTATGCAGATAGCATTTCAGATGCACACTCTCTCCCTAAGCACCTGTTGAGCAGTCTTCTTTTTTTTTTTTTTTTTTTTAAAGATTTTACTTATTTATTTGACAGAGAGATCATAAGCAGGCAGAGAGGCAGGCAGAGAGAGAGGAGGAAGCAGGCTCCCTGCTGAGCAGAGAGCCCAATGCGGGGCTCGATCCCAGGACCCTGAGATCATGACCTGAGCCGAAGGCAGCGGCTTAACCCACTGAGCCACCCAGGCGCCCCAGCAGTCTTCTTTTTAACGCTTCCAGTCAGCAAGGAGCTCTGGCTTTCTTCATCCAACCTCTCAGCCCAAGTAGATTTCCACCCCTCAGCGCCTCAAGGCTCACACTAATCCCTCATTTTTTAAAATCCATCTTTTAAATACCCGCTTCCCCAGCAGAAGTCGCTTTCTCAATCCAGATGTAACGTCTCAGGAGCAGGTCAGTGACACTGGCTCATCAGGGACAGTAGCCAGCCTCCTGGGGGACGTACAGGCTAAATGCCTTTGGATTGGTGTGAACTTGACGTCTGCTGACCTTTAGGGGACGCATCTGGCTTAACTGAGTGGGAAAGTGGCGCTGGCAGAAAAAGATTAAAACACAGCAGCCTGGCCTTTCTTTCCTTGTTCTCTCCTAACTGCACACAGAAGCCGCTGTGACTCGTCCACATCGAGTGAGACTTTTCCCGCCAGCGAAGCCGATGGATCTCCGCACAGCTTGAAGCGAGCAGCTGTGGACGGCTAGCTCTCTTCCCCAAGACACGTGCATCTGTCAAGTCCCAAACATCATCTCACTCTCGCTGTTGCCTGCTCAGTAAACAAAATGAGGACAGTAACTCAAGAAAGATTTATGGGCTGCACATTTCTATTGATTCAGCGGACTTTGTTATTAAAAAAAGCAGTCATCACCGCCTGTCAATAGGTATGACCATCACAGTAAACTCAGTCCGGACCGTTCACTCACTGTCAGGTGCCCGCCCGTGAACTTGGCAATGTCCATAGGGCAGCGGCGGGTCTGAAGACTAACAGGAGGATGGGGAGAAGAGGATCAAGGGAGGCAAGAAGGAGAAGGAGAGAGAAACAGCAGAGGTGCGGAGGGAGGCGCGTCCTTACAGCCGGAGAGCAGTTAGGAGGCAGGTAAGATCGAAAGCCAGAAGACGGAGGCTTGAATCCCAGCTCTGCCCCGTATTAGCTACGTAACCTTCAGCAAGTTTCTTAACGTCTCTGTCCCATCCAGAAAATGAGGACGATGACAGCAATCGTTGGGAGGAGCAGACACCAAGCACAGCACTTGGGCCAAACGCCGGCCTGTATCAACTCAGTCCTCCAACAGCCCTCTGAGCCAGTGCGTCTCAGTTTCTCACCGCTGCTGCGACAAACGACCCCAGACTCACTGGTCTGAAACAGCACAGAGTTATTACCTTACAGTGTTTGAGGTCAGGTGTCCTAAAGTCAAGACGTCAGCAGGACTGCATCCCTGCCGGAAGCCCTGGGGCAGATGCATTTTCTTGTCTCCTCCCTGATTCTAGAGGCCGCCTGCCCGCTCACTGCCCCTTCTTGGCATCACGCTGACTCCTGCTTCTGTCTCAGATCGACTTTTCAGACTCCTGGAAGGACCCTTGCGGTTACGCTGGCCCGGTGGTCTCCCCCATCTCTGGATCCTTGACTGAATCACCCCTACAGAGTCCCTTCTGCCATCTAAGGCAGCAGAGTCACAAACCTGGCTATTAGGATGGAGGCATCTTTGAGGGGCCATTATTCCATCTCCCACGGGGCTACAGTTACCCCCGTTCTACATAAGGGAAACTGATGCATGGAGAGAGCACTCAGTGTGCCCAAGGTCGTGCCTCCCCCATGCTTTCCTGCCTCTCAGTGGGTTAATGTTTATAAAGCGCTTGGAAGGAAGCACTAAGTTGAGTTAATGCTTAACCACCTTGGTGTGGGCATTCAAGAGAGACAGAAAACACAGTAACAGCTTCAGCTTTAAGTCAGCGACACCGACACAAAGGTGCGTCTGCGGCTCGCTGCTCTGGGAGCTCCTTTGTCTCCACGGACATTCGGGTGCAGTCTGGCACCAATGTAGAACTCGGAATTTGGAGGAAGGAAGCCCTGCTCCTCTCCCTGCAGCTGGGGGTCTGGAACAAGCAGCCGGAACCTTGCAGGATGGGGCCAGAACCAGCCCCGTAACCACCACGCTCTCACGAAGCGGGGGTGTGAAAGGCCATCCTGGCAGTTGAAAAAAAGGGCTTGCAAACTGCTAAAACACTGTCGATGTTCGCGGCCATTTGTATATTTCCTTAAACATTTTATCTCTTTGAGAGAGAGAGAGAGCAAGCACAAGCCAGAGGGAGAGGGAGAAGCAGATTCCCCGCTAAGCAGGGAGCCTGACACAGGCTGGATCCCAGGACCCACAGGACACGGGGATCATGACCAGAGCCAAAGGCAGAGACTTAACCAACTGAGCTACCAGGTGCCCCTTCCATTTGCATATTTGTTGACTAAAAGAAATGTTATGATTTTAATAAAACAAAGGATGCTGGAAGAAAGAATGCTGCTCTGGCACGCAGAGCAGGCACTTACGGCTGCAGATCCCCTGCCGGTTGTAGAACCCTAGGCCACAGCTGCTCTCGCAGACGCCCTCCCTCAGCACGCGGAGGGGATCTCTGCAGGCCAAGCAGTGCTTCTCCGTCGGACCCCAGCAGGCGGCACAGGACTCGTGGCACACTGCAGGCAAACGGCAACACCCGTGAACAAGCTGTAGTAGAAAGGACTGGTTGCAATTTTTCTTTCAAAGGTTTAAGAATTCATGAAGAGGATGCTGGAGACTTCATTCCCAAATTGCGATGCACATATGTATGCCCCAGGAGAAAAACACACCCCCCCACCAAAAATTTCTGTTGGCCAGAAGTCCAACTGCAATAAATTACTGCTCGGAGACTTGGAACGAGCAATCGAGGCTTTTGAGTAATGGGAATCCCAGGAAAGGGAACCATAATTTTCTAGACAAAGATGGTCTAATTAGATCAGATGGGCCTCCATCACCGTGCCACCCTGTCTTTCATAACCAGACACTGGAGTGTTGACAGGATCACCAGTCGTGCTTCCAGCACCATGAAGAATCAGCAAGGAGGGATGCCATGTACTCTCATCCTTGATTAGACCTTGAAAGACCCGCTACTGCTGGATTTCCACTGCTGTCTCCCCACCTTCCACCCCTGTCTTCTCTCTCTCTATTCCCCCCCCCCCCTTCCTTCCTTCCCCCCCCCCAAACCCCTCTTCTAGTCCTCCCCCGCCGCTGGGCTCTGGTCCTCCACCCCCACCCCCCCGCCACTAGCTTCTGCTCTCAACATGCATCTTGACATATTTCTCTCCTACAACTTAACTTGCTAAGTATATGTTGTTCCGAAACCAGAGTTGTTCTTTAACACTCAGAGATATCCTCCTCTTCCAGTATTTGGTTTTTACTATTTGTGTTTGCTTTTCACCTTCGCATGTCTGCAAAGAGAGATCTATTCCGAGTGATCGGTGTTATTAAAAGTCGATTAACTGTCTGTATGCCTAACCCCAACCTATGCTCCTGTTAATGCATCCTCATTTCCAAAGTGTTTGCTTCACCATGGAGCACAGCCTGTTTGGCAGAGGCATTCATTCTGACCAAAACTGGTGGGGAAAATGCCTTTGCTGATTGGAAGAGACTGGGGACTCTCTACCTAAGTAATTCCATTATGTATCCCTTCAGAATCAGAAAAGGGTGCCTTCATTGTTAATCTCAAGGTCCAATCCCCTCCTCTCCACTGGAAACTGCACAGGAAAGCCTTAATTTCAGACAACTTTCCTCCCTCAACAAATTCAGAGATAATTACAAATTCTGTTAAATGCTATAGGGTACCTGGCTGGCTCAGTGTGTTAAGTGTCTGACTCTTGATTTCAGCTCGGGTCGTGATTTCAGGGTTGTGAGATCGAGCCTCGTGTGGGACTTGGCACTGGGCGTGGACTCTGCTTGAGATTCTCTCCCTCTCTCTCCCTCTGCTCCTTCCCTCCGGCTTGAAAAATGTTAGGAAGGGCTCTTTGATAAAGAATGACGCGGTGGGAGTGGAAGCAACCAACCTGAGGTAGATCTAAAGGATGGGAAGTTGCCAGCCCTGGAGAGAGCCAGAGAACAGCACCAACAAAGTCCTTGAACAGGAAAAGAGATCAGGGGTTCAAGGAACTGAAGGCTGCCCCCGTAGTGAAACCTAGCAGACACAGAGGGACCAGCAGGGCACAGAGGGGCACAGTGGACTGATTCATGGCTGGAGGGATAGGCAGAGGCCCAATCAAACTTGACCTTGGAGGTCAGGGAAAGAAATGAGGATTTTACCCTAAGTGTAACGTGAAGTCTTAAATAGGTTTAAGCAAGATCAACACACATTCTGATTTTCAAAGCTCTCTCTGGCTACTGTCTGAGAGGGAGAAGGACTTGCACGTAGGGAGACAGACCAGCATGGAGTCCACTGCTCTGGTCCACACAGAGCTGACAGCAGCAGGTGAGAAACAGGGTTGGAGGAAGGTTGCTTATTTACGAACTCCACACTCGGTACTTCATTGCTATTGAACACCTTCGTTATAGTTTATAATTAATAAATAATATTAATAATATAATTTTATAATCATACTATATATATAGTTTAACACCTTATTTATATTTTATTTTATATTTATATTTTATAACCGTGTTACATGAGAATACTGTTTATATCGGGATAAGCTACCTAAGTACATTATCATTAAAGATGTGGATCAAAGATCCCAGTAACAAAGTCCACCCTGAACACCCATGAAATCGGTCATTTGTTCACGTTGCCCGCTACCCTTCAACCACTGCCTAGAGTCGCCATCCAAGCGTCTATCCCTGCTTGTGCCTCAGCCTCACTGACCCAGGAGTCGCTTCAAAGCCATCATCTAACCAAACAAAACAAACGAAAAACCCAATCCCATTCCTAAGACGGTGCGCGGGGCTAATCCACCCGCGTTCAGCAGAAGCGCCCGCCCCACGCAGGGTGCCGTGGCCAGCGCGCGGCCCTCCCAGCCAGCCGCAGGTGGGAAGTCTGCTAGCGGGAACATTCAAACCAGCCCACAACCTGAGCTCACCGGTGGCACTGCACAAACTGCACCGGGGAGCAAGGCCCTGAGAGGAGGATGGGAAGAAAGACTAAAACGACAACAGGGGCCAGACCGCAAATGTCATGGAAGGCCAGGTGAGGCCCTGGGACTTTCATCTGTAAGAGTTTTAGTCAGTTTTGCTTCTTAGACAGTTTACTCTGCAGTGGGGAGAGGACAGGGTAATTGACCTAAGACATTCTTAAGGGATGAAATCGTCTTTGTCTGGGGAGCGCAGAGGAGGTGAGAAATTAAAGCACGACCCCCTAGTTCTCTTTGGGGATTGGCCGGGAGTGGTGCAGACATTCAGCTGCACTGGCTTTAAAATAGTAAAAATACTTCCAACCTGGTTGGCAAATAGCGTCATCCTGGTCCCTCCCCGATAACCCTGGTTTCATCCCTGGGAAACCTAGAAGACACTGTGCTCCAGCAACCGAAAGGTCTGGCACAGGGGAGGGTCTCAGGGTTGCCCACCGCCCCCGCCACCTGCTGACCAATCTGATTTGTGCCGTACTACTTGTTAAATTTCTTTTTAACGTTATCCCTAGTGTTGCCAATCAGAACAGGGCCAGGGAATGAGCAGGATAGAGGCTACAGGCTTAGGGACGGCACTCACGCCCGTCACAAACTGAGCTGCCCCTAACATTTCAGTCCTGCCTTGGGCTACCTCCCTGGAGCAGGCCAGGTCCACGGAGCAGGGTGCTCTAGGCTTGCCATCTACCGGTTCGTGGGCTCCCGACGCCCCACCCAGGATTCACCCAGTTGGCAATGCCTCCAGCTCCTTCCACAGCCCCTGTAATCCTGGTTACACTTGAGAGGCTTAAGCTGTCACTACTTCTGGGAAGCTTTGCTGAACTCGTCCAAACGGTCCCTCCTTCCTCTGTGTTCCCGCAGCTCGGTGGACATCCTCTCTTCGGCTGTTGATCTGACTGTCCTAATCATCTGGTTACAGATCAGTCCCTTTCAACAGAATGTAGTATCCTCCAGAACGGGGGCCACCTTGGAATAATCTCCAACCCCCAGTGTCCAGACTGACAATTGGCACAAAGTCAGTGTTCATTAAATGTATGTTAAATGAATACACAGATTTTTTTTTTTTTTACTGGTTATGACAGAGTCATCCTATCCGTTACCTTCTACATGGAAACAACTAACCATGACATCATAGCCTGAACAGGAATAGGTGATAACTTCAGATAGACAAACCTGAGGCTATAAATTTACCTAATACATAAATAAAAGTCCAGATCTCCTTACGATGATAAGTACTTATGGCATGTCTGTATAGAGTACCAACTGGAGGCCACCTTCTCTGTTTCCATGGCAAACAAAAGGCATGTTCGATGGTCCGGCAAGTCCGCAGAAGGGATTTTTATTTCTTCAATATGGGACTATGCTGAGCTGCTATTTCTTTTTCTTTTCTTTTCCTTCTCGAGCTATCTCTCCTTATAATGATGTACTCCTACTGTGTTTTGCAATTGATTTCTAATTTCTAACACTGAACATATGCTACTGCAGATAATCTCTTCTTCTAGGCTGGTTTCACATGTGGCTTTTATTACACTTGGCTTCTTAGGAAAAGTAGAAGGTCACTCCCTGACTTTTTTGCCCTAATTGCTCTTAGTGATACATTTCAGATCACTCAGGGTTTGAATTGTATATTGTGAAAATGTGGCAATAAATTTAAAAAGAGGGCTAATGAGAGAAAACCATCTTATCTTACATGCGGCACATAATTTATTTAGGAAAGCCCCTGACTTTTCTAGAGCATAGCAAGACATGTGTTGACTTGCTGAGCAATTCATTTCAAAATGAAAAGGAACAAATTACTTTTCTTTCAGCAACTCTATATTGAAACCAGACTCTAAAAACAAGAAACTTCTTTTAGTTACTTGATAATTTTGAGATAGAAGATGGCTGTAAAAAAACTGTAACCTGTGCTTCTCTAAGTATAAAATGCAGCCCCTTTCCAGGGACGTGTTAAAAGCACTTCTTACAGGCAACTTCTCATTTTCCAGGAAGCCTTCCCAGACCCCGGTGGGCTCAGCCTGCAGTTCAAAATGCCCCTCAGAAATGAGAAGGAGCTTTGGTCCCTCACTCTCCCACGGCCTTTTGGAATACGTTTCTCAGGCATCCGCAGGGAATTGCACACTCGATCAGCAGGCCCTTTCGGGGTCATCAGGCTGCGGTTCCGCTTTCCAAACCACCACGGGGGTTTTCACCAGCAACTACGAGGAGGCAGCCAGACTGCAGACACAAGCAGCTGCGTCGTCCACAAGTCAAGTTCCTCCGTTCCCGTCCGTATCCATCTTGTAGCAACCGTTAGCTTTCGTCCTCGTCACATAAATGACGGGGAAGTACTTGCCAAGTTCTAAAGCATTATCAGGAGACGGTGGGTAAATTTCCAATAAGAAGCTCTTGTTGGGGGCGCCTGGGTGGCTCAGTGGGTTCAGCCTCTGCCTTCGGCTCAGGTCATGATCTCAGGGTCCTGGGATCGAGCCCCGCATCGGGCTCTCTGCTCAGCAGGGAGCCTGCTTCCTCCTCTCTCTCTGCCTGCCTCTGCCTACTTGTGATCTCTGTCAAGTAAATAAATAAAATCTTAAAAAAAGAAAAAAGAAGAAGCTCTTGTTGGATGAAAAAATGTCCTTTCTATCTCACACTTAACTTCACTGTTCCTTGCTGTCCTAGTCTGCAGAGTGGGAATAACAGTAGCTCATGAGGAAGTGGTGAGACGACTTATTACTTGAGAAAGTAGAGAACGCCGCGCGTGACCTGGTGAGCGGCGTACTCTGCGAGATCTAGCACATCTCGTCTCAGCTGGTGTCAAAAATGATATCATTGTAAAGGCAGCAAAGTAAAGTGCAGCAGGAGACAGAAGAGAAGGACAGAAAAGACTGTGGGAAAGGTGGATTCCTTAGAAAGGACACAAAGTGAGCCCTCGGAGATCATTCCAGCAGCTACAGGAAAGGTAGCTTTCTCCAGCCTTTCCCAGAGGACTCAGACTTTAAAGCTCTTCCCTTGCCACCTCTACAACAGAGCAGCAAAAGCCCTGTGGAAAGCGACTGAACACAGCCTGGTGACCGCGGAGAAGCCCGGAAGCTGACCAGACTAGTCTCTTTTGCCTGATCACAGCCCATGGGAGGCCAAGGCTACTTGTTGTGTAAGAAGCGCAAATGCCAGACACATGTGAAAGGAAAGGAAGTTCATGGGCGTCATCAATAGTTTGATCCTTTTACGACAATCTTCTGTCCCCGCCAGGCTGGGTCTCCATCCTCAACCTGCCTCCCTGCACCGACAGGAAACTTTACATCCTGAAATGGGAATATGGGGTCCCCATACATTTGGAAAACCCAGATGTACCCGAGGGAGTTCCTAGCAGAAAAAAGACAAATACATGAAAAAATCCTTAGCCTCATAAATAGCCAGAGATCTGCAAATTAAACAGGAGAGCAGCAGCAGCATGCAATAGGCCAGACGTACAGTAGAAACGGCGCTCTGGGAAAGGGGGGTGGGAGAGGGATTCCCGGAGGCAACCAGTACACGAGCCCACCAGAGGCTGGTTGGTGACGGGGGAGGCCATGCCCGTGTGAGGACAGGGAGCCAGTGGGAACTCTCGGTGCCATTCTTTTATTTTGCTGAACGTAAAACTGCTCTAAAAAAAAAAAAAAAAAAGTCTTTAAAATAAAAAAAGGAAAAGAATGACGAAATACCTACCTACTCATATTTGTGACTATTTAAAATTAAGCACACACACAGCACACGGTGAATCGCACTCGGATCGTTACTTAAGTGGGGCCTGGAGGGGGAGGGAAGTGGGAGTGGGTTACGGGAACAGAAGGAAAAGACAGGCGGACAGACGGGCCTGGACAAGCAAGAGGAAGAGTCAGCCCGGGCTAACCGTGGGTAAGTACGAGCGGGTCAGTGGGATGACGTCAATTCTCCTCAGGGAATCCCCAAAATCAGTAAAAAACAAAAATAAGATTACATTTTACCTCAACCAACCTGGCAAACAAGAAGAGTCATCAGGCCTCGTGCTGACAAGGGTGGTAAGGAACAGGCACTCACTGGTGTCTAGCGGGAATACAAATCACAGCTTCCTCAAAGAGAGTCCCGGGTGACACGTGTCGGAGGCTTCGAAGAGGACACATACACCCTTGGGCCCAGCAATCCCATGTCGAAGAATTTACCCTCATCAAACATACGTACCACAATTTCTCTTCAAAACGTTTACATCATGGTTAGTTATGATCGTGGAAAAGTTAGGAACAAACGTTAAACCGCAGAGGACTAGCTGAATGAATTCCTGCACAGCCCCAGATGGAAAGTTATAAAACAGCTTTAAAAAGATTTTGTAGAAGCACAATAAATAACATAGGGAAAGCAGACAATAAAACTATACAGACAACGTGATTTTACCTTTGAAAAATAAATAAATGTGTGTATGTCTGTGCACCTAACGTACGTACACACACACACACACACACACACACTCATAAATCGGGAAGCCATTCACCAAAATACTGACAGTAGTAATTTGGGGGAGTTTGAGTCAGGCATTTTTTGCTGATTTTTTATGGTGCCTTGAATTTGACTGACTTTGTCAAATTATTTTTTGTAATGCACAGGAATTCATGTCATACTTAGGGGAAAAAGAAAAAAGCCTGTAGTACTTTTCCTGAAGGCACACACTGGGTAAATAGCTAATTAATCTATTAAACACATTTGTGATACGGCTGTATGGTTCGCTCATCTTGGGTAAGGTATTTGAATTTTTAGTAGGGTCTTCTGTAGAGGGGATAATTCCCCACTGGCAGAGGCTTTGGAAGGTCCACATGGAGAGAGATTTTAGCAGCAGGCTAGCTTTTCATGGGTACCTAAGCCAGGAGAGGATGGCAGACGTCATGCTCACGAGGAACATTCTTAAAGTTACCCTCTCTCTTTCCTGCCCCTCTACATATACTTTTTTTTTTTTTAAGATTTTATTTATTTACTTGAGAGAGCAAGAGAGAGACAGAGTGAGAGAGCAAGAGAGACAGAGAGCGTGAGAGCGAGCACAGAGGGAGAAGCAGGCTCCCCGCTAAGCAGGGAGCCCGACACGGGGCTCGATCCCAGGACACCGGGATCATGACCTGGGCGGAAGGCAGCTGCTTAACCGACTGAGCCACCCAGGCATCCTTCTCTACCTGTTCTTCTAGATCGACAACGCTAATACACTGCAAGAGTCTTCAAATGCAGTGCCCACCTCGGCCCAGCTTGATGAGCCAAACAGAACCCTCAGATTCCATTCCTCCGCTGTGACCACTGGCAACCCACAGCCGCTAGGACTCCTGGGTTTTTTCTCAGCCCCTATTAATTAATTGGCTTTGATTTCTCCACTGATGCTTTGAATCTCTTTGTCTACAGAAACTGAAAAGCCAGAGGGACCAACGCTTAAATCAAGCTTTTGACGGGGAGAGTTCTCAGACTTGTTGGCCGCACCTGCCTTGCCTGCTCAGATCTCAACAGCGATAACCTGGAGGGGTTGTGTGCTCTTGGAGCAGCCTAAAAAGGGAGGGGAAGATTGTGCAGAGAGTGTGTTAGGGTGGGGAATGGGAAAAAGAGAGAAGGAACATATGCCACAGAGTCTAGCTAAACTAACTGTGAACCTAGGAACCGGGCAGAAAGCCAGAAGACTCGTCACTAGTTTGTAATCCATAGCTAAAATATTTGGGGGTTCAGATATGTCAGGAAGAATGGGATCTGTCTGGAAGATAAACTCCCTTGCATTCGTGGCGCGCTTTCTCTGCTGGTACGGGATACTTCTGTCCATCATTTGTCTTTTGGCATCCCCAGCAGGGGTCTGTGAGCCACATAGGCAAATGCCAAACACAGCTGGTCTCCTGCTACAGCGCAGGTCCCAGGCACGACACTGCCAGCTGCTTTCCCTTTTTCTCCATTTAACCTTTACATGACCATCCAAAGCGGGAGAGAACTGGGAAGGGGAATACCACTGTCACCTGTCCCACTGGGTCTACTTCGCTCAAGAAGTGGACAGCAGGAGGCAATCCTGTTGTCCTCCCTTCTGAATGGCTTCAAACACTCTACACCACTCAAGTTTCAAGGATAGTTGTTTTTTATTTGTGTGTGTGTGTGTGTGTGTGTGTGTGTGTGTGTGTGTTTAAGATTAACCCCTCAGGCACTGATAAGGCTCTCTACTCTCTTGACAAGGACGGAGATGAAGGGAAGACAAAGAAAGGGAAATAGAGATTCTGGAATTTTCCTGAGGCTACACCTAGCCAGGAGTTGCTGGCAGGAAGTGAATAACAGAAGCTAAACGGAAGTTGGGTCACCTGCAAGCCGAAGTCCACGCGTGCCTGTACATTGCTGTCTTCCTCGTGCAATGGTTTTATTACACTTTCCTCTGTCAAAAGTTGTTCCAGAGGGCCTTGTGTGTGCGGAGCACCACGGGGAATTCAGAAAGATGAAACCTGTCCCCACCTCAAGAATCAGTCACTTCCTGTAATACACCTTTTAAAACTTCCTTTTTAGCACTAATAGTAATGAATTCATAGAGGGGAACGATCTGATGTTTTCTGTATACTTCTTTACTGACACTCTTCTCCCATTTAGATAGTAAGTTCCTCAACCCCCCCACGGACTTTTCTGCTCATTCACTCTGTATCCCAGTTTCTGGTACATGAAAAAGACTCAACAACCATTCCTTGCACGCAATATCACTTGAAGCAGTAAGTCCCCCGTACAAGACACTCAGCAGTTAAGGGAGAGACCGTAATTGCGACAGAACACCAGCGAAGGCTTGAACAAGGCATACGATTCGAAGAGAACAGAAGGAGTGAAGACAGTGGCAGGATGTGTTGGACCCGCAAACTGATCAGCTGATCTGGCAACGAAATAGGGACTGACCTGACCCTCCAGTTCCGGGGGATGTGGGAGGGGCCACGGAGGATGCCAGCTTCACCACAACCGTCCTCACCATGACCATGAGGAGGGTTTCCTTTTCTTCTCGAGGATTCTGGAACAGCAGTTTCATAAATGCCTTTGCCCAGAGCTTGGCCCCGGGCACAACCAGGCTGAGCTAACCCACATGCTGGAACATAATGCCAAGACCCATTAGGTCTTAACTGCCTTGGACCTGGCTCCAAGGGTCAGCGCTTCGTTTTCACAAATGGTTGGGCTGCTCTGGTCACACACAATTCCAGCAAATAATTAACTTTACAAATTGCTCCGTTCAAACTATAGCTTTTAAATCTCAGCTAGGTCAGCATCCTATATGTAAATTTTACAGGCTCAGTTATCTTACGTTTTCCCTCTAATTATACCATAATTTTGGCTAAGAAACGAAATTCCAGACTCTCAACACCTAATGTGAGCATTGAAAAAAATAAAAGGATTTTGTGATGAATACAGTAAATTGTTCTCTATGTTTACTTCTCCAATAGGAAAGTAGATTTTATCTGAAATCAGATGCAAATGGCCCAAAACTCCATTTTTTAATGCAAGTGATTTGATTTCCATTCCCATAAATTCAAAAATAAAGGAAGAGACTGGATGACAACACCTGCCTTTTCTTGTTCACAAACTATATTCCAGGCATAATATGTTTGTGTTTTTCAAACATCTTTTCTAATGTTCATCATATTGGCTTAAAGTACATGACATCGTCCCCATTTTGCAGTAAAGGAAATTGAGTCTCAAAGCAGCTAAATGACCTGTGCAAAGCCTGACAGCAGTAACAGAGGCAAGAATCAAAGTGATCCCCCCTTCATACAAACCTGTAAAATGTTCAATGGCTTGGTTCCTTAAGCTTCAAAGCCTAAGACCACGCAGCAGTCAGATGCAGATAGAGGAAACTGCATGGATTTGCATGTTTATGTGATTATTTTTTACATCTCCATAACCAGCAGCTAACTCTGCCTTGATTGCTAGCTCACTTACAGGAAACTATGATAGGGTCTCATTTCTCTTCCTATCCTCAGGACCTCAAGCAATGGTCAAAGGAGAGTGAATGTAGGAAAGAGAGAAACAGAACAGGGAGGAAGGGAAAAAAAGAAACACAAGTCTCCTAACCCATATGGAGGGCTTCCTAAATGCCAGGCGCCATCCTAAATGACATATGTGAATTTATTCAGTTAATCCTTACAACCATGCTATACGGCAAACATTACTGTCACTGCTTTACCCAAAGGCAATTGAAGTGTAGAGTTTAAAAAAAAAAAAATACCATTTGTAGTGACGGAGCCAAGACTGGAATCCAGGTGGTCTGGCTCCCGAGCCTACAGTCTAAGCACCGTGTCACTCTCCCTCCCATCTCTGGGTCTGCAGAATGAAGGGAGCGCTTGTCACAGGGTACACATAGCTTCATCCTTGGGTTTTTGTGACTCCTGGAAGTTCCCATTGCACAAATCAAACACTGACTCACATATAAAAATGGGCTAAATTCAACTCTCTTTACTCAAAGTTATAATCCTACGAGCTATTTAGCACAACTAAACGGTGTGTGTTAGTTTGGTTGTTTTAAACTTTTTTCTTATGGGCTCCCGTGCCTAGGATTTGTGCGTGCAGCAGTTCAGAGGTCCCACTGGAGGGGAACAGGGGTTGACTAAAGTGAGGGACAAGACCAGTAAGGAAGAGTGTTTTCAGGGCAGGGTGAACCGAGTTGGATCCAGAGTTACAGAGGTTCTAAGAAGAGGCAAGGGAACCACCACTGTGGCAGAGAGACGACAATAAAGCCAGGACAAGTGGTCCCCAGGAGCCATGCAGGAAAGGTGCAAGGTCATGTGAGAGATGGGGGAGGCCAGGGACATCCATACATGGGTCAGGCCTGACCATCAGGCTGGGATGACTCAGGGACAGGCTGTTAATTCCTGGAAATGGGTAACAGGGAGAAGGAGCCAAAGCAGAAGCCAGTCCAGAACCCGATGTCCACAGGGTCAAGAAGAGTGGCATAGGGCGGCACCAGGGATGTTGGACCAGATCCAGCTGGTGGCAGAGGACGCCCAAGGGTTAAGGCAGAAGCCTGAGTGCCAGGTCTCAAAAATGGGTTCTGGTCCCCGAGAGGGTGACTACTCTTCGGCCCTACCTGTTGCAGAGACGAGGCAACGTCTGTATTACCCGTCTCCAGCTTAGACCAGTACGAAGGCTGGTGGTGCTGCGCCTTCAGGTGAGGTGATCAACAGATCAAGTCCAAGGCTGGGGAAGGCAGAGGGAATAGAGCAGCAACCGGCATGGCGGTGCCTAATGGGGTCTGTGTTTACGACCTGGCTCGGTTCAATCGAGCACAAGAATGTCACAATAACATAAATATCTACACAAACACACTCATCTGGCCTGTGTATGTGGGTGTCTGTGCCCCAAAATTCAAGGGAAAAGGGAGCATGAGAAGGACCCCTGAGGCTGTGACTGGCAGGACCCCAGGCCTTCTCTGAGCCCTCTGGTGCACCTGCTCCCACTCCCGTGTTGAAGAGTCATCGTGTATGTGCCGCCCGGCTCTGCCCCACATCTTTCTCTCGGCTCTACATTCAACACACTGAGCATGAATATTAATCAGGTAATTTCCGGTAATTAGTTTCCTCAGCACAGAGCTCACTGTCTCTTGGTTTTGACGGGTCAGTAAAGTGGCAGATGATGCTCGTCATCCCATAAATGACCCTGCCAAGAGGAATCAATCCAGAAAAACCTGTTGTTACCATAAGATGGCCGGCTTCTTCTTGGAAAGTTTCGCACGTGCTGGAAGAGCCCTGGTTGACTGACCGACGTCCAAGGTCAGTGGTGAAAAGCCACCAAAAATAGCACAAGCCCAAATGCTGCAAAAAATTCCAATAATGAGAAAGCTGATTGGGGCTGTCTCAACATTGAAACAGTGTATGGAAATTGATCACAAGTTTAGCTTTAATTTTTAAGATCATTCTCTCTCTCCCTCTCTCTTCTTTCTTCTCAATTTATGCATCAAAATGCAACCAGGCTGAACTAAAGCAAATTGGTTTAATTCCCTGAAGGGAGCATGAGCAAATTTTCCCAGCAACTTTCTACCAGAGGCATTTGTGTATGGGTATGTGGATGGAATGTGGGAGCAGTCGGCTACGTAAACCAGTAATCAAATGAAACATTACCCATTTCAAAGGGCCCTAGAGCAGCATGAACATCACCCACTAAAACACCAGGCACAGGAGAAAGGAAAATGGCCCCCCAAAAGAAAGGAAAAAAAAAAGAAAAAAGCAAACCTACGTGGGGTGTGTGGCGGGGATAGAGGTGTTACGGAGGGAAGAATAAAATCTAGGGGGAATTAATTCCCTTTTAAAAGCAAATCTGTCACAGGAGTGCTAGCGGGCGGTCTCTTTGATGGAGTAGAAGAAAGGAGGAGACGACATTCAGTGACTTCATCAAATTGAAATTTTAGCAATTTACCTAAACTGCCCAACCATTACGCACTTAGGAAGGCGTTCGGAGGCGCCCGCTTCGAGCCTGTTCTAAAATAACAGGTAAACGGAACATGGTAAGTAAGAAACATTAAGGGTTCTTTATCTTTTATGGCTGAGATGCCTTGAAACGCCGGTCCTTCCGAGATCCCCAAAGGGGAATGCGCTCCTTCACTCACCAAACACGTGCCCAGCGAACACTGAACAAGCGGACGCCTTGTGCCGCCCTTGACGCTGGGGACGCAGCAGACAGTTGCGCAGGCTGCGAGGGCCCCACGGCAGACTCGGAAGCCGGCGTGTCTTCTGTTCTGTATTGTAACTGGCTCCAGGGTGAGCCCTGCTGTCCTCCGGGCCGTACGACACTAACAGTGCTAGTGTTTCCCTCCAGGGTGGTTTCCACCAGGCCGTGGACACTGCTTCTGCCCACAACCTGGAACAGAGGAGGCCAGCAGACCTCCCCTGTAGGACCTGCCATGCCACATTCCCGCCAAATGATCCTCCTGAAAAATCTAGCCAAGGGCATAAAAGTGGGGAGCATATGAGCTGACCGTCAGACTGGCCCTGCTTCGATTCCATCACATGTCCACGTCCTGTCCCGCTCAGCGGCGGAGCCAGTTACCCCCGTTCCTCGTAAGACATCCAAGACCCTCCCTCTGGCCTGTCCGCCTTTTCAGGTTTGCCTACCCCGGGGCACCCTGGCTCAGGTTCGGAGCACACGGGATTCTGTCTCCTGTGGACGAGCCTAGGACTCTGCCCCTGTCTCTGCTTCCACCATTACCCTGTCTCCCATTCCTGCACGCCCTTACTTTTTTCCTATTCTTGCATTTAAGAAATTCTTTATACATTTTTACTTTACTCATGATTACAATCACTACTGGAAAAACGGCCCAGTACAAGCAACACTTAGACTTCGGGTACACTCAGTATTGCACTTGGACTTAGTATACAGACACTAAAGTCAGAGTAAATGTAAACGCCATCATCCTGTCCCACTTTCTGATCATGATGTCACTTTCTTATTTCTGTTTCTCCCTTTCTCTTCAGGTAGAAATTGAGTTTTGAAAAAAATAGAGATCTGTTTCTCCCTTTGTTTTCACGTAAGCGCTGTGTATTTATTTACAAGAGGAAGGAATCTAACTTACGACACAGTGACCACCCCGAACCGAATTAAGAACTGCTCCAGGGCCCCAGGCACGTGCAGAAGGACCTCGAGAAATCTTACCACACGCGCACACGTCACCAAAGCACTAACAAGTTTGTAAAAACACGTGTCATCTCTCTCCTCCATGGTTCTCGGCCCCTCGGGAGTCTGGCTCAGAGTTTCCGCTCATACTTGAACAACTGCTCACAGCTCCGAGCAGCCCCAGATCTTTCAGAGGTGGGGCTGGCTTTCTTGGTGGCTGGGCCAGGCTTACCTGCACAGGAGTGGCGGTCCTGGAAGAAGCCGTCCCCGCAGGAGGACACACACTGGCCGCGCCGCATCAGCAGCGGAGGCTGGCAGGACGAGCATTCCAGCCCGCTGGTGCACGTGGAGCACTGAGGCTGGCAGGCTGGCTCAGGGCAAGGGGTGGGGGGAAAGAAAAAAAGGGCAGCTCTGATTAGCTCAAACATGCCACCCCTGTGCCAACTCTTACGTGGCCCAATTCTGAGTCCCTGGAGATACTGGGAACAAGAAAGGCAGGAGAGTCCCTTGGCCAGCCTTCATTTATACAGCACATATCTCATGCCAGCTCTGCTCCAAGCGCTTCCTCTGTAGGAACAACATTTAATCTTCACAACAACCCTTCTTCACCTGAGGAACAAGTCACTTGTTAAGTCACTTGTCCAAGGTCACACAAACCTGGCATTTGAAGCCAGGAAGTTTGGCTCCTGCTCTTCTTACCTAACAGGCCCCAATATCTTTCTCCCTCAACCACTTCCTAAGAATACCCCTTGTCTCTTTTCTTCCACAACCCACGGTGGAGATAGAAATAACTTTCAAAAAGGCCAAAGATTAGGAATCAGGAAAGAAAGTGGGGAGAAATAAATAATTACAAAATAATAAAAGCGGTGAAGCTTTATTGAGGCTTGACAATATCTGAGAAGCTATTCTAGACACTTCATGTGTATTAACACACTCAGTCCTCCCAGGAACCCTCTGAGGAAGGTACTAGTCAGCACTACTCCACTTTTCAGGTAAGAATATTGAGGCAGAGAGCAGTTAAATACTGAGAGCCGGGGTATAAACCAATACACTCTTAAGTGCATACTTAGCTCCACGAGTCAGAGATAAGGAAAAGTAACAATGATCTGGCCTCAAACAACCAAATCCTGCCGGGGAAAATCTTCTCAGACGCCGAAGAACTCTGAAAAGCGACATGGACCCGTTGTGGATCCCCCACTGGAGATAAACTCTACTGCCAATTATCTGCGTGAAGTTGAGCAAGCCAGCTGATTCCTCTGGCCCCCACGTTCCCCACTTGCAAAATGAGAAAGTTCTAGTAAGGGATCTCAAATGCACGTGTCAATTCTGAAGTTCTCTCTTGGATTAACTGAGTGTTGTATAAATGACACCAAGAATCCTAGCGATATTACTTTCTTTGGAAAGTCTTCAAAAAATGAAAAATCCCATCACAACCACCTAGTAACATCTGACCTCCACGTCACCTCTCTCAGTAAGCATCTAAACACCTGTGAAACGTTAGAAGCA
The DNA here is from genome assembly GCF_002288905.1 of Enhydra lutris kenyoni. Taxonomy (NCBI): domain Eukaryota; kingdom Metazoa; phylum Chordata; class Mammalia; order Carnivora; family Mustelidae; genus Enhydra; species Enhydra lutris. The sequence continues at coordinate 4,723,256 of NW_019154105.1, forward strand.
AGAAGCCTGCAGGTAGAGAGGCCAAGTAACCCACGGCTGAGGTTCTTGCCTTCTAATGGTTTTCGGAAATTGTGCATTTCCTGCGTGCATGGACCACTTCATTGACAACAGTGAGCCTCAGTCCACTTCTGGGCTGCCTGCCCAGAGACCTACCTAAACAGAGAGCACCAGCTTGGTAAAATCCCAGACCACAGCTGTGTACACATTGTCCGTTCCGCAGCAACTTCGTGGGGTCCTGACAGAGGTCACAGTGCTCCGGAGATCGAGAGCAGGTCAGGCAGTCTGGGTGGCAATGAACTACAACCAAGGACAAAGGAGAGGAGAATTTAGTAAAGACCACAGGATTTCTCTCACATTCCTCCAGAATCTACAGATCATATGCAGCTGTATAGAATATGAAGAACAGAAAACTCTGGAACTTAGATATTAAAAAGGCCCCAAAATAGCAGAAGTGACTTCAATGTAAGATTTCAAAGAACCTCTCCTTCTCTGAAATATTATTACTGTCTCTGGTAGCTCTAAATTGAAGATACTAAAAACACGACTGAACGGCCCTGTTAATGCTTCTACCCACTGGAATGCCTCTGCAAACAGGAATTACCAGCTCCATAATACACGATTAAAATGAATTAAATAATTTATGATTTCTTAGACGTTCTTCTTAAGCTTTGGTATGCATAGAAAGTTAAGACAAAGCACAATTTTTAAAAAGTCATTTTCTCAAAAAAAAAAAAAACTCTCTTCTTTTTTCTAAAATAGAAAAGAAAAAAAGCTTTCTTCTTTTTCTCCAAAATTCAAATCTCATTCCCAATAACTGGGATTATCACTGAATTCAGTGACAATTGTCAGCAAAGGACTTCTTTCAGGTTGTGAAGTTGTCAAGGACCTGATTTTCAAGGTATTGTACATTTTAATATGCTAAATATTTGTTTTGGAAAGCCCAGGGAGCCACTTTAGTGAAGGTAAGATAACTAAACCATAAAGTTGCTTTGCTTTTCCCATGATAAGCTCTTCATAGAAACACTATGATTAGCCAAAATAAGTTGAGTGCAACAAAAGCAACCACCAATATGGAAAATTGCGGCCCACAGATGAAAACAATTAATTATGAAATACGAATGGAAGAAAATGCCACTTTTTCAAGAGAGACTAAGCTTACAGGCAAATTACTGTACAGCCAGAGCAACACCAGAGCTTGCCAACAATTATTAACTGGAACTAATTCAACCCCAGGTGATTTAAAAGCAGAGTTGCAGAACAAGTAGATAAAATTTTCTTTTGGAAGAAATTAATGAGTCTTTAAACTTCAAAAACCCATTTGAGAACTCCAAAAGGAACCATCTGTTTAATAGCTCACCTTAAAAAAAAAAGAACGGACACCTGTAACAAACTTCCAGCAGTTGCTCTTACAGATTCAACAACAGGAGTTCTAACACATGCATTTGCCTTTACAAGTTTTCAGACTTTATGTTATTTGATATCCATAATCATTTTTTCAAGGTAGATCAGGCACATTTTACCAACGAGGCAGTGAAGATTTAGAAAGGGTCAACGACTTGGCCAAGATCACATACCCATAATCTGCTGAGTTTGGCAAATATACAGAGAGGGATTCAATAACATCATTTAATAGAAAAATTAGCAAGGATCAAACGAAACAACCAACCCAGTAGGTGACTTAAAGAAAAAAAAAAAAAGTAAGAAGGGAAAAAGAAGATCTCTCAGAATTTTTTGGCCGTAAAGATACGTCAGCAGAAATCAATCGGACACGGACCCACCTGAAGTACAATCTGGACAGCACCGTCCCTTCACCACCTGGGCTAGTGTGGCCACTGGACACGGTGAACAAGAGGGTTCGTAGCAAGTGACCTGAGAGCCCCGGCACTCACACACCTTGCAAGGGCCATCCTCCCACTTCTCCCCATCCTGTACGAAACAGTAAAGAATGGCGCTATCAGAACTGCAGAAGTTCACGAGACAGTTGGCTGGTGGAGAACTTATAATTTCCGTAATGAACAAAATGCAAACCACCATGCAAACCTAACTCTGATAAGACAGTAGTTGAAGCATTCTAAATTAAAGAGGAAATATTTCTCCTTCTTTGTTTATAACTGATTTATTTTAAAGTACAACCCAGGCGGACAGATAAACAAGCATTCTGGGGCTCCTGGAAAAAGCAAGAAGCCTGTAACCCTTGTTTCTCAGCCTATGTCACCAAAAACAACAAACAAACAAACAAACAAAAAAACCAAAACCACCACCAGAGGGGATTTCTAAGTACCTAGTGATTAGCAGGAACATTACATACAATCTTTATAATAACAGTGGGAAGCTGGTTAAAGCCCTGAATTTCCTTATGGTTACTGCAACAAGAGTAACAGTAGAGTCATTATATGCTCAAAATGACAGCTCTTGCACGACCATTTTTAGTGGGCTGTAGAAGTGCCACGGGCTTTCTCATGCTTAAATATTCTTTTCAGCCAAGCAAATTATGGTAATAAACTTTAGCACTTTGATGGAGAATTCAAAGTGAATTATAAAGAACAACTCCTTTTTGCTCACTATCCCACTCACCCTGGAGATAGGAAAGAGATGAAGGTTCCTACCCGAATGTTTTGGGGTGACGAAGGAGGTAAGACAGGGGAGAATATTAGAGCATATTATAATACAAATATTTGATACAATGTTTATTAAGCCAAATGATGTTGAATATTCCAAACGATGTGGCTATAGTTAGCAAAAATCAATGACAATTTTAGAAAAACCAGGAATATTATCTTGAGAAGGCAGAAGGGCTTTACTTCCCTTTCAAGGCAGTCTGGATTCTCAGCCCCCTTATTCTATAGCCTCCAAAATTACAAGCTTGCTTGTGTGAGCAAAGGTGCTTGCACTTTCCCTTAAAAAGAAACCATACAATGTTGTCCTGCATAAAACCTTGAAAGAATGAAAACTCAGCTTTGTTTTGGGGAGCTAACACTCCCAAACCCCAAAAGCTCTCAATGTTTTGAGGAACATGAAATTGCACTGATGGTTAAACTGAATTTTCTAGGCCAGAAAAAATCAGAAGGAGAAAATCACCACAAAAAGGAAAGGTATGTGTGGGAGCTTGTAGTTAGAGAAATATTACCTGTGGAGGAAAAATAGGGTAAAGGAAGGAGCAAAGTTTCAATAAGTCAAAGTCCTAATTATCATTAACTGGACCACAGTGCCATCAAACACAACTGTCAGAAATACTATGACATTAAAGTTCCCCAGGACAAGCTTAGAACAACTCTATAAGTGTATGTGTACAAGTTAAAAGTCTGTACTTACTGGAATACGCTTAACTTTACTTGCATTTGAGGACATCTAGGAACAAAGAGAAATGTATTTATCGTACTACTAAAATCACTGTTAGGCTGATCTATTTATTTTCGCATTTAAGGCTTATCCATTTTGCCCAAGTAACATGCAACTTCATTTGTTATGAATAGAGAAAAAAATCTATATATGTCAAAAAAACAAGAAAAGCATATGATAGGAGGTGAAGACAGTATGCCGTGAAAACATATTTTGAATTCTTATTCTCGCTTTGTGCTTAAGCACTTGACTTCAATTTACTTCAACATGAGGCACTCCTAGTCAAGGGGTCTAAGCCTGTAGGGGCAAACTCTTCAGCCTCGTAAGGTACCACAGCATGACTTACGGGGTTTAGACCCCTTTAAGACAACTTGTTCTTCTAACAAAACAAGATGAAACCAGAGAGGGAGACAAACCGTAAGAGACTCCTTAAAAAACTGAGGGTTTGCTGGAGGGGAGGGGGGCGAGAGGGATGGGGTGTCTGCGTGATGGACACTGGGGAGGGCATGTGCTATGCTGAGAGCTGTGAAGTGTGTAAGCATGATAATTCACAGACCTGTACCCCTGAAACAAGTAATACATTATATGTTAATAAAAACCAAAATAAAACAAACAAAAAAAACCCAACTTGCTTTTCTTTAATTCCACCTGGCTTAATTTACCTCAAAAAAAGGTAGGAAAATTGATACTCTGATCGAGAAATTAGAAATTCAACATCTATAGGAGGGCTCTAATCTCCTACATTCTTCAGAAACAAGGATGACTAAGTTATAAACCACTCATGAAACAAACAATGCCAATAGCGTAATAACAATGATGCCACTTTTTAAGCTTTTATTTTTTATTTTTTTTTTAATACACCAGCCACTGTTCTAAGTGTTTTACGGGTATTACCTCAATCACCCCGTGAGGTAAGTACTGTTGTTATCCCTTCTTCACTGATGAGGACTAAGTAACGTGTCCAAGGTTATAGTCAGCATGTGGCAAAGCAGGTATCTGAACTCAGAGCCCGCTCTGTTAACCCTACACCGTGCTCTCTCCCCAGCATATACCGGCTGGCAGATGCAATTTTCCCAAATCACGAAGAAAACGTACGTAGGAATCAAAGGACTTAATCCCAATTCTTATCAGCTTATTGTGATTGGTCAATGAGGCAGTTGTCTTTATGATCAACTGGCCTATTTTTTAGAACACAATTGATCAACATTCCAAAACCCCATGTGGGAAATATGGGCTCTATAACTACAGCAAACCTGAAGAGATTACAATAAATATTTTTCCTTTATGTATATAATTTTTAAAAGTACAGACTTAGAAATAAAACCTCAGCAAATGAAATTTCGAACCCCGCCCCCATCCCATCCCTGAAAATCCTCTCAATTCTACCTACAAAATAAATCCAGAACCTGACCACTTTCTATCACTTCCGCCCTAGACCAAGACCCCATCTCCACCTCCGGACTATGCTGAAGACCTTCCACCAGACAACAACTTCCAGTCTCACCCACTCCCGCCGCTCGTCCACAGAGTGGCCGAAGTGACCGTCTCACAAGTAAGCCGGGTCACAACACCGTGCTCAGAGCTCGCCTGTGTGTGTCAGGGTAAAGCCATGGTGTCCAGGCTACCTAGTGGACCTTGTGGCCAGATCCCTTCCTGTCATTCATTCGGTGCCGGCCATGTTCACTTTGTTTCTTGAACTCACCACGCACACGTCTGCTTCAGTCCTTCGCACTTGCTGGCCCGTCTTCCCAGCCCATTTTCCTCCCCGGGCCTCCACATGGCTCCCTCACTTCCTTTAGGTCTTGCTCAAACTTCTCACCTTATGTAAGAGAGCATCCCCCTTCCCTCAGCTACTCTAGCTGCTCTGTTCTCACCACTGGACCTGTCGCCCCCTGATGTGGCCAGGCTTCTGTCCTCTGTGTCCCCACACCGGAGCATAAGCCCGCCACAAGAGCAGGGACTCTGCCCGCATTTTGCTTCTAGTGTCTCTAGTACCCGGCACATAGTAGGCACGCAATCACATCTGTTGAACAAATGAATGGTTAAAAGGTATAAGGTAATGGCCCATTAAACTACTTTTGAATTATTAATTTGTGATAGTCTCCAGTTATTAGCCTGATACTCACGAATTCTGCATTTTCTTCATGAACACAGTAACCATTCTTCGAAATGCATTCAGGGCAGCATTTTCCATCTAAGTGAATTAATTCTTCGCCCTGTAGAAGTAAGGATTGCAGAGGCACATATCAAATTACCATCTCCAGGTAGCGGAGCCAAATTGCAGAACAGCGGGATTCCCTGACTGGAATGAAAAACCCTAGCGTGCCCTTTGCTTTGGCCCCCCACTTGTTCCCTCTGCCGCGTTGTCCTCCCATGGACAATCTAGGCCGTGCAGCTCTCCCCTCTGAGCGCGGTTTCATTCCCAGATCTACATTACATTTAAAGTGCAGGAACCATCTTAGGTAAAAACGGAATAATGTGAAATTGTGCAACAGAATAACCACAGGGAATTGTATGTTTAAAAACACCGTGCAGTACAAAACTGTAGTTGAACTGTAGCACGATGGGTGGGTTTTAAAGTTTTTCTACTTTTCTTGAGTATCAATTTTCTAAAATAAATATGTATTATTTTGATGAAGGGAAATAGGAACTTGTAAAGGAAATAAAATCATACGTGGATGGCTGTAACTTTTTTATCCTAAGTCTTTGCAGTGTCTGAAAACGGATTTCAAGAGGAAAGGCGACGTGTAGAGATCACTGTCCATCAGAACAGAACGTGAGCAGTGGACACCGCAGACCGCGGGGAAGATTTACATATAAATTGTTTTGCAGAAACGTGACACAGCAGCGGGTGGGTTGCAGGCCTAACCAGGAATGGTGAGATCCGCTTTCAAAGCACACAGAGGGGTTTATGTGCATGTAATCTAAGTTGCTTAAAACAATGTTTTAAATCGAGACACGATACGTGTGCTTTGATTACAGGCAGAACGCGTGGCTGCTTCTCCAGTGCCCACGGAAAATGCCGCGGGGCTCATCCCGGGAAGGCAGGGAGGGTGGCCGTTCCGAGGCTCCCGACGCTACTGTGGACAAGGGCAGGCCTTGCTGCCCGGGAGCAAGGATTCGGTTTTGGTGAGGCGGGGAGTTCTAAGTAGATTTGCTATTTGCAGGAGGAGCCTGGACGCCCCCAACCACGGCAGCTCACTGTGGTGGGGAGCTTGTGGCAATTAGCATTTGACTTTGGCTTGGAGAAAAACTGCTTTGTGGAGCAAAACTAATTCTCTTCTTTTTAAGAGGATTCTGCTGCCTGGGCCAGATGGAGTCTGCTAACGTCTTCCCACTGAATCACTCCAACATCCAGCCACCAGACGAAAGACGGTGCGCGTCCCTAGCCAGCCCACTGGAAAAGGAAACACTCTTTTGAGGGAATTTTCCTCCACTGCAGAAGGGAAATGCACCTTCTGCCTACGTGTGCCCTCCCTCTTCTGTGCACGTTGGGATAAGCTTCGCTCCCACCCACCCCCATCACCACCACCATCACGATTTTATGCATGTTGAATGCCAGGTCCTTCAATAACAAGTCATTTGACTTTTCCATCTAATTCATGTTCAAAGATAACACAAAATATGGAAAAAATGAAAATCTTCATACTGTGCTATTTCACTGTTGGTGCGTTATTCGTGTTTCGGTGTCTAGGGATTTGGTTGGAGACATCAAAACCCAAGGCCGTGCCATTTTCTCCTTTTTTAGCAAAGGAAAATTATGTGCTGATCTTCATGCTACTCAGAACGTTGTTGTTGATGACCAGTGTGGTCATTATTACAACGGTAAACCTGCCCAGTTCTGACTCCTCTTCTAGAAGTTTACTTTTCTGCCTCTTTGTGGATGTACAGACACTTAGACCGAATCTACCCTTGGTATCCAGGAATCAAATGACCTTGATATTCTCGGAAAGGCAGAAAGTGGGGTAGAATTGAACAAAAATCCCAACAGAGTACTTGCACCGCTCCCCTGGGCAGACGGTCATTTTCTCCAGGTGCTTCTAATGCATTTCGTCCATATTTCCATCTTCATTGGGGCCACTGCATATTGTGATTTCTGTTGATTTTTCTGACCTCCCCCAAACGCCTGGGAACTCTTGAGATCAGAATGTGTCTGACTCATTTTTTTATCTCCAAGCGAAGCAGAAGTTAGGAAGTTTGTACTCCAGGCGCTCATGGAGCTATTTCCAGAAGTGTGGCACAGAAAGAAGGTTAAGGGATATTTTTGGTAAGATTCAATTTTGGTTAAAATTTTACTTCTGGTAGTGTTTCCGGTTCAGAACCCAGTGCCTTCAACAATAGGTAGAAACACAGAGGTCACCAGGAGGACACCAGTTTAGTTGAAAGAGAAATGGGCTAAAGGCATTAGAACTCCTGAGCTCGTAATGGAGAGATGGGGTGGGAGTGGGAAGCAGACCATGCTGGGGGTGACTGGAGGGGAGCGGGGCCCTCTCCATGCACCTCGGTTGTCGCTCCCCATTTTTCCTAAGAACAGAGAAGAAAACCTGGCCCACGGGGCCACAGGTCGTTGTCACAGAGGATAGCAGGCACTTGGAAATGCGTTAGCCTTGGGGACTGTGGGTCAAACTGTTACCTGTGATCGAGACTCTTTGCTCAGATTTCACTGAAAATAGGTTCCTAAAGGGTCCACCATACCAGAATCACCTCTCCCACATTTTCCTTAAACCCTGGGATATTATTCGGCAAATTAAGATCTTAGAAAATAACGCAGCCTCCGCCCGGCCCTCTGGGGAGGCCAGGAAGCCCAATCTCAGCTGGAGAGAGAGGGAGGGGGGGAAAAAAAAAGGACCATGACGGGTTTTTCTCATCTTCGTCCAACCATTCTGACTCCCCTGACATAAAGAAGGAAAAGAAATGAAAAGGCCTGGGGGGGTGGGGAATAAATCGCAAAAAGCAAGACCGTCTTTACCTAAATACGTTTCAGCTCTGCCAAGACTCAGAAGTAGGAGGCAAAATGAAAAATCACCCTGTCCCTGACAGCCCGTGTGAAAGGTTGTTCCTTCTCGGGCTCAGCGCTAAGAGGAGCTGAGATGTGGGGGAGCAGAACTAGAAAGAAAAATGCCTTCACAGACATCCCGAGCTTCAGATCTCCTGAGTTTCCCTCATCTACTCCAGTCCACAACCCTGCGGGAAACTGGTGGGGCGGATGGGAGCGGTGAGGGAGAAGGAGACGTTCAAAGCAATTTGTTTTGCAGTGGGTCAAAACAGAGCTCAAAGAGAAAAAAAAAAAAAAAAAAGCAATTTGCCTACAATATACATCTATAGTCCAAACAGAGGCTGCTTTGTTAGAAACTTCTAGAAACTCTACAGCCAGCAGAAGTCAACAGAGGTCATCCGAGTTAATTATTTATGAGGTTCCCTCCTTCTCTCTTTAAAACAAAACCAAAAACATTTTATATTCTTTCCTGATCCGCAGAAGCGCCGGTAGGTGCTGGCTCTCCTTTCTGCTGAACCCTGCCGGTAGGGCCAGCACCAGCAGCCGGGCCGGGAGCACCTGCGTGCGGACTCTGTCTCACACCCAGCAAGCTGGCCAGGCCACCAGCCACGAGGTCCGGCCGCACCGACTGATAGGCTGATGTCCCGTATCACGTCCTTCCCTTTCACGTTCTGGCTCGAGGCTTCCCGTCAGACCAGATGCACCGAGAACTCAAGGCTCCCAGGGGCTGTTCCGAGTCAGTCTGAACAAATAGTGACATTTATTTTACACCACAGGGTCCTTGTGCTGGAAGGCTCTGTGAAATGTGAGTGGTCAGCCTGGCTGTCGCCTCTGCGGCTGGCGAAAAGGAAGGAGCAGGTGAGGGACCCCCATCGCACTGGACAGAACTGCTACAGTCCACGTGGAAGCGCCTTCGCTTCTTACCTGGGCGCACTCCACTCTGGCACACTCCCCAGTCTGGCAGGTCACCTGGCCACGGTCACACACGCAGAACTCGCAGGCCGAGCCCTTCCACATTTCATCCTGGTAGCGCACAATCCCGTCCTGTGAGCAGCTTCCCGCAGGAGACACGCATTCCTCACAGCATTCCCCGTGACGCCGAGCCCTGCTCTGACCCTGAAGAAACAAAGATGGCGGGTAAAGGGTGGTTCTCAGGAGAGTTTGAGAACATCCGGGCCCGTGGGGCAGAAGGACAGAGAAGGCCAACACTGTATGCTGCTCCCTTCCCCTACCGCCCAACCTAACCCGGCTGGGGCAGGGTCCTCTCTACCTCAGCCCTCCTCCTTACGAAGCAGGTCTTTCCTATCTTCATTGACTATTTCTGAATATCACAAAACTTTGGATTCCCTCAAAAGACACACTAGACTGAGAAAGGCCTTTCTCAAATGACCCAGGATAAAGCTTTGAAAACCAGCCCACACTCTCTCAAATACCTTTTCACATCTCAGCGGAGGGCAGGCCTGTTTGTGGCACCGGACCTCACCCTCGTCACATACACACGTGGTACAGGCGTCTTCATTCCACTGCTCACCATGCTGAGTCAAGAAAGGACAAAGTGGAGAATCAAGTGTCACATACATCAGATAGAAACACCGGCACACGAGACACGTAAGTTTTTATTACAGTTTTTAGTTGAGCCACACTGAATGTAGTCCTGAGAAATGGTATCATTCAGGCAGCAACAGCCTCCAAGAAAAAAGTCAACAAATGTCCACGGGGAACTTCGCGTTCGTTTTTATTCAACTGTATGTATTCCATAGATGTGTTGAGGGCCTGCTCTCTGCCAGGCACAAAGGGGCCCTGGAACCTCCAGATTAATAAGAAGACCCCATTGGCTGCCTAATGAGTGCTCATTCTTTAGCTCTTCTTCTCTGCCAGGAGACCCAGCTCCCACTACCACCTACTCATTTCCCCAGCATCCCTTAGGGTAAGGGCATTGTCCCAATCCTAACCTAGGTCACCTCAGGGGAACTCTGCTAGAACAGTGAAGGGCAAAGAAAAGACCCTTCTTCTCCATGAAAGAAGAAAAGCCGTCCCTTTTCCCCACCAGCCTTTAGCGATGATTGTGTGTGGCTGAGCTGGTCTGGAGGAAGCCATCTTGGGGACGTGCAAATGCCACGATGCTGCAGGTGGCAGGTGGAAAGATCAAAAAAGGACCCTTGGATTCTTGAACACACCATCAAGAGTTGAGAGGATCAACCCTGCCACCACCCTACCTCTGCACCTCTTGTTATGTGGGATTACAAATGTTTTCATTTTAGCCACTTTTAGAAGAGTATTTGTTACTTGCAACCAAAAACATCACAATAGGTATAAAGGCTATCTCTTCCAGAAGAAACTAACCTGGCCCATGCGTGGCTACTGTATCGAACAACACAGATCTAGTACAGACAAAAGTCCGAACATAACTAACTGTTCGTTCAGTTATTCAGATGTTCGTTCAGATTTCAAGGGACCCATTTGGACTTCGTGACATTCATTCCTAATATTCTGTTCCAGATTCTCTACTGAGAGGAATAATTCCAATTTCCATTTAGTCTTCTTCAGAGTGGCTGGCAAGCAAGGGATGTAGTTGGGTTTATTTTTTATATGTTCTTTGCTTTTAAATAACGTAACCTTCTTTTGGCTCAGCTGGACACTCCTAAGAGAGACACTCATTCATTCATTCACTTTGTTGAACTCATTTTTATTTGGCACTTATTATGTGTTTGGCACAGTTTTCTAAATTATTCCAATAGTATTCTCAACTGTGCAGGTTCCACCACCCCTAGCTTCTCCCCTCCCTTCCCTCTCTCCCTTACTACCCTCATGCCTCCCCCAGTGTGGATATCAGTACATACAATCCAACCAAAGCAGAACGACATTCCCAGGGCCTCCAGCCTAAGTGTAAACTGATAGTAACCAATGATAGTCCTTTTCTTCCTTCAAGACATGTAAACAGTAGGTTCACCAAGGTTCGTGAACCAGGTGTTGCCAGCCAGCACATTCCTTTATATTTCTAATCCCCTTCAATTTAATTTTTTCATAAAGTCTTCCCACAAAGAGAAGAAAAAAGCTGTTTATGTACTGAGTTACTAATCTTGGCAAAGACTCAGACAAGAGGGTGGGGTGGGCTGGTGGTTGGAAGGGTGGAGGGCATATGTGTGAGAACGTATGTCAAAACAGCTACAGGGGGTGCATCAAAGGTTACCTCGTACACTTGGCCAGATGCAGAGCAGGATCGGGAAGAGCACTGTGGGCAACATTTTCCAGGAACTCGGACTACAGTTTCATCCTTACATCCAAAAAAGGAACAATGCATCAAAAGGAGACATTAATAAAATCCACGATGGTAGGAAAATTTCACTGATAGCTAACTCAAACATGTTCCTCAAGCTTCCATAAATAGCAATTTCCTTTCCTTTATTATTTGTCACCTGGTGCTTTGATAAGAATTGGCACTTCCAAAGTCACCGTGACTCTTAAGAGGTCTGCACATTCTTCGAGTCCTCTCCTCTTCTAAGAACAAAAGCACCAATAATAACAATGACAATAAGAACAGTACTTCATGTTCCCCAGGCATCATTTTAAGGCTTTACGTGACCCTATGAAGTAGATGTTCTTATCCTTGCTTTGCAAACAAGAAGAGTAAAGACCAGAGAAGTTATGTGACTGGTACAAGGTCACATAGCTGACCTGGTAATGACAAATGGCGGGAAAGAGATTTCAGAGCACCAACCACTCCAGCACTGAAGAGCACTTAAGCTCCTGCTGAGTTACTGCTAAACTCAAAATGGAGGCAGCCCTCTCCTGACAAGCTACTTCACTCTTCTTTTGCATCTTTATGTGAATACACATCTTTATGGGAGCGCACACTTACATATATGCATTAGGGAGTTCTTTGACATGAGAAGAATCAATTGTATTCCTAGATATTTGGGAATAAGAGCAGAGAGGAGTGGTGACAGAGACTAAGTGTCCAAAGAACCCCCAGGGCCCTCTTCCGACTTCTCTCCTCTACCACTCTCACCCCCAGAATACCAGACCATTTGTCTCCACTGCCCTGAGAAGAACTTTCACAGCAACAGTCCCCTCATCAATGCCAAAGAGTCAGCATCTTGCTTTGAGTTATCACTACAACCTTTTTTTTTTTTTAAGATTTTATTTATTTATTTGTCAGAGAGAGAGAGAGGGAGAGAGAGCAAGCACAGGCAGACAGAATGGCAGGCAGAGGGAGAAGCAGGCTCCCTGATGAGCAAGGAGCCCAATGTGGGACTCGATCCCAGGACGCTGGGATCATGACCTGAGCTGAAGGCAGCTGCTTAACCAACTGAGCCACCCAGGCGTCCCTCACTACAACCTTTTGAATGGCAAGAAGGTAGACAAATTAAAGGCAGAGGAAAGAGGGTTAGAATAAACCAAGTTTTAAGGACTAAGAAGTGGTCTGTCTTACATAGAAGATAGCTTCTGAATGATTACCTTCACTTTCTCTTACAAGAAGCAGAAAACAAGATTTTATTACCATGGTTGCTTTGGAACTCACTCTGTAAGAATAATGAAGCCAAAGTACATGGGCAGGGGAGGGCGTCCAAGAGATTCAATTTTTCTTGGAGAGTTCGAGTCATACTTCAATAGTTCTTTAACCCAATGATGTATGTTTAGATTAATGCATTACTATTTAATAGGTATTTATTTCAAACAACTGAATCACTAGAGTTAAACTGACAACTGTATTCTTGTTTAGGTTATTCTATTTCTTTATTCTTCTATATGGAAAATATTATGGCCATTGATGTTTAACAGAAGATGTGAAAATTGGACATGCATTGAAATCATTGAGCGTCTCTCAACCTCAGAACTCTTCAGATTAATGAAATTTCAGTGAGAAAGTAAAATAAAGGCATATCTGATGTCATACTATCTGGTAATTTTACTGTAATAAGCAAATGAGCTTATACAATGGTTGGTACACAGGGAACAGATGTAATGATCACAAATCTTGAATCAGCATAGAGTTAGTGTCAGTCTTAACTAACATGGACTAGACCCAAGTACAGCGGCAGAGTCAAACTCGAGAGCACGGGGGAAGAACAGATTACTTGTAGCAATATTGGCAGAAGGAAAATCAAGCTTTCCAATTCTTACTGGCAATACCTAATTATATATTTTATTGATGGAAATAGAATCTTTACTCACCCATCCAGATCAACAAGGGCAGGAAGGGAAAGCACTTCAAGAGAAAACATGCCAGGATAGAAGAGAACTGCCTGACTGAGGCGAGAACTCACCTGGGCTGGTGACGAAAAGCAAGACAGGAGATGCAAACAAGATGGTGAACGGCACAGCGGGTCAGAAAAATGGGAAAGACGTTTCACACTGCATTTTGTTGCTGTCATATATCTGAATCCTATCATTCCGGGCGATGTAGATCCACTCTTCCAGATGTATAGTCTGTACAGGGGCCAGTCAACTAGGGACCATGGGCCAAATCCAGCCTAACACCTGTTTCCATAAGCTTTTATTGGAATACAGCCACACCCACTCATTGACATATTATCTATGGCTGGTTTTGTGCTAAGACGACAGAGCTGAGCAGTTGTTTCAACCGAAGGGCACACAGAGCTGAAAATATTCACTATGTGGCTCTTTACAGAAAACGTTTGCCCACCCCAGGTCTAATATGGCACCCTCAGTCATCACAGGAATTGGATTTAAAAAAATATGGTTAGTGTTATTACAACTTGAGGTAGAGCTACCATTAAGGATATATTTAACTATGGTTTTTCATATTTCTTACATAAACATATTTATGATAAAAATATCAGGGTGTATTATGGCTAACAGCCCTTGACAAAATATTTTCCTACTGTGATACCTCTGCAGATATAGAAAGAGATTTCACCACCAAAAATTAAAACAGCCATCCTCCAACCACTGCTACCAGGAAGTCCCATTGAACATAAGACGTTCTGCGGCCTTTCTTTGCTGATGCAGTGATTTCAATGCATGTCTAATTTTCACAATTTTCTTTGCTGTGTAAACCTAAATAGATATAAGAACCATCATTCTGCCTAACTCTGCCTTTCTCTATCACACACAACCCAGATCCCTCCCTCCTGTGTGTGGCCACTATTGTTTGAGGTAGTCGGGTGCTGGCCCTCACTTCCCTTAATATCTTTCTTTCTACTTCTAATCAGAACCCATAATGTAAAAAAAGAAAAGAAAAAAAGAGTGGGAAGTATGTATGTTGAAGAAGGTAGAGGGAGTGATAAAAAGTTGGGGAATAGGACGATGCCTCAAGTGGTAAAGCCCATGGTCACCGAGACAGGAGAGAACCTTTGCACTGGTACAAACCAGACTCAAAACGTAGGAGGGCTGGGCAGAGGAGGCCGGGAAAGATCCAATGTCTACACAATAGAGCTACCCTGACTGAAAATCCACCAGCCCCTCAGACAAGGAGACATGAACCTTAGCATCTGGCTGTGGATCTGAGCAGGGGAATTAGCCAGGGCAGGACATTTACCCTGCAGCTTTCAAGCACAGGTACGGATTTCTCTTGACCAAGGATGAGTAAACAGAAGGAAAGGAATTTGGGGAAAAAAGCTGAAGAGTGAGCAAAACAAAAACGTTCTAAAGATTCAGAGAAAGAGCAGACAGACTCCTGAATGCTACCTACTACAGGATCTAAAAGAGAAGACTTGAAAGTTATTCTGCAACTTCAGTAAGATGCATGAAAATGTGGTCTTTATTAAACAGAAGCAAGAATAAAGAAAGAATAAGGGTTAGGATAAAAATAAACAGATGAACCAATGAGAAGAAAAACAAGGGAGAATTAAAAGAAAAAGTGAAATGGTCAAATTAAAATCAATACTAGAAGCAGTAAATACAAACTCGAGAAGCTCTCTCCATATGACGAGGAAAGATACGAAGTGAGAAATGATGAGATGGACCATGATTGGTAATGAGAGGGAGAGAGAGGGGAGCAATTTAAGAGTCATCGTAAGTGTTTCTGAGGAATGAGAATAATTGGAATGAATATGATTAAATTAAAGCCATAACTGAAGAAAACCTGAAAAGGCCGTACCATATTCTAGACATATTTCTCACCTAGAAATATCCTTTAAAAAGTGTTTCATTTATAAAGATAAAGAAACAGCCTACAAGATAGAGAAAACTAGTTGAACACAGTGGAATAAAGAGCAGACAGACCTCGGACTTCTCCATAGCACTAAATTTCAGGATTCAGAGAACGGAGCCCACAGGGTTGGGATGTGAAAAAAATTATAATTGCCCCCAATATTTGAGCCCTTCAATTATCCCTAAGGTATACATACAGGAAGAAAATAATTCTCACTTAGTGGCTCAGAAGACATCTAATCTTCTCTCTTTTTTTTTTTAACTGAAATTCTTCTATTAATATTTAATGTGTTATTTGTTTCAGGGGTACAGGCCTGTGATTCATCAGTCTTACATAATTCACAGCACTCACTATAGCCCATATCCGCCCTAGTGTCCATCACCCAGCAACCCCGTCCCTTCTGCCCCCCTCCCCTCCAGCAACCCTCAGTCCAATCGTTTCTTTCTTGAAAGAACATTCAAAGACGAAGTTCGACCTACTTAGATTCATCAATATGGAGAATGGGAAAACTATAGTACTAAAAAAATTGTACTAAAAAAAAAACATCATCAGGAATATTTGGGGCTCCTGGGTAGCTCAGTCAGTTAGGCATCAGCCTTCAGCTCAGGTCATGATCCCAGGGTCCTGGGATCAAGTCCTGCATGGGACTCTCCGCTCAGTGGGGAATCTGCTTCTCCCTCACACTCCCCCTCTGTGCTCTCTCTTTCTCTCTCTCAAATAAATAAAATTTTTAGGGGCACCTGGGTGGCTCAGTGGGTTAAAGCCTCTGCCTTCAGCTCAGGTCATGATCCCAGGGTCCTTGGATCGAGCCCCGAATTGGGCTCCCTGCTCAGCGGGGAGCCTGCTTCCCCAACCCTTCTGCCTGCCTCTCTGCCTACTTGTGATCTCTGTCAAATAAATAAAATCTTTTAAAAAAATTAATTTTAAAAATAAATAAATAAATAAAATCTTTAAAGAAATATATCATCAGGAACAACTCTCATCAGACTGAGCAGACCATTTTAATGAGACTATGAAAATGTGGATGGGTTAGGACTCTGTTCATATGACATCTAGACAAAAGTAGCAAGTAATCTCGGTATGAATTTATATCCCTCTTTAAGGAAACAACACCCTGTTTGAACATAAGAAATTTCTCCTTTTGTCAGAGATTATCACCAATGTCTAAAATGTGATTATAACTATGAAAAAACAAATATATTCACATTTGCCTACAAAAAAATTGAAATAAATTACCAAAATAATCTATTACGGTGTTTTTGAATGATAGAAATATAAATGATCGTTTTCTGCTTTTCTGCCTTTTCCAAACTTTCCTTAGTAAGTACAGATTCCTTTCACAATTTAAGAGGAAAGAAAAAAAAAAACAACCTCTTACATTAAAAATCGTTTTTTATTCTAGAGCTCAAGACCTGGAAATAATTTCTTCTGATGAACTTGTGTGTTTTTAATATTTAATGAGTTGATGCATACAAAAGACTTGCAATCGTGTCCAGCACTGTTAGTAACTGCCCTTCTGTGATTGTTAGTATAGATAATGCTTTGTAACTCTTTTTGGAAGGCCACTTAACACAATGGTTAAAGGCTGAGTCAGGTGTGGTCTCTTGAGGTTGTGGTGCCGAACCCAAGTGAGAAGCACTGAGGCTTCCTAACTGTGGTGTGTCACCCACGTCACTTATGCTCTCCATACCTCAGTTTTAGGTACTGGCAAGAGGAGATGATAATAATAGCTCTTCATAGGATTGTGATGAGAATTACAGAGCTCTGAAAATTAACGACTGGCATATAATAAATGCCAAAAATGTGGTGATGATGAGGACAGACATGATGGTAGATGGTAGATAGTGGTAATGGTGTTTCCATCAAAAGCCTAAATTTTTAACACCCCTTTATATCATCAGAACATCCAATATTACTAATGATATTAAATCAAGAAAAATATTTCTAAGTAACCTGAGAGTTATTTTTTTTAAAATATGTCATGGCAGAAATATAAACTTAGTGTAAGAGTGATTAAAATCAACCTATTTTCAAGACTTCAGAATGCTTACATATCAACTAGCTCTAAAGTACGGTGCCAGATTTCATCTTTTTAAATTAATTATGTATATTTCAATGCAGACTCTATGTGATGTAATGGTTGAAGCTAGAGTGTTTTTATTTTTATTTTTTTAGTTAGTGTTTTTATTTTTTTAATTTTTTAAAAAGATTTATTTATTTGAGAGAGCGAGAGTGCATGCATGTGCAGGGGTGGGGAGGGCAGAGGGAGAGAATCTCAAGCAGATTCCCAGCTGAGCGTGCAGCCTGACACGGGGCTGGATCCCAGGACCCTGAGATCATGACCTGAGCTGAAATCAAGAGTCCTACGCTTCACTGACTGAGCCACCCAGGCGCCCCACTATATGTAATGCTTCTAAGAATGGGAACTAGCACTTTCAATTACACTTTCAATTACTCCAATATCTACCCCCTAACATGAAGTCTGCTCAGGTTTCAATGATTTAAAGCAGAAGGCACACAAGGGGTGTTTCCTCCACGCCTCCTCCCACTTTCCTTACTGCAATCCAGGCAAACTGCTCAACTGCCCGTCATACACAAGGGGACGGAATCCTGGAAAGTGCTACGTCAAAACACCCCTGCACCGCCGCGTCCTCGGAACGTGAGATGTGGTGCAGCTCCCCCGGGAAGCTCATTTGTAATCTCGGCGCTGGGCGAAGACGGTGATGCATGGGAAGATGTGACACACGTGCCGTCGTTGTGGTCGTGCGGGTAATACAATCTCGTCTTTCAATCAGGTGCATTTCCCTTTATTTGGCATTTAGCATTTCCTGTCTAATTGCCTTCTGTCTACCTTTGAAAATATTGCCCAATTGTCACAATGTGCCCTGTTATTGATTTTGTTTTATTTGACACAAAGTACTGCTCTGTATCAACCGAATGTTGGCTTCCAGCTTTTCCTTAGATCAAAAATGAGCTATTTTCCGACTGGAGGCAAACTCCTTTCGTGGTTATCTATCAACTGCCAAGGAACGTCCACAGAAACCCCTGGAAGAGTCAGAAACTGTAAAATACCACGTACCCCACATTTATTTGCCATTGATTTTCTCCTCTAAGTTTGTGTGAAGAGTCTAATATTTTGAAAATCTGACGAACTTTAAATGAAGAACAAAATCCATGATTTTTTAAAGCTCCCCAGAGAAAATCCTAATAATTTGAATCATTCTAAGAATTAAAAAGTGTACGTCTGGATAATCATGTTCAAAGACATCCGTATGTCTTAAAAAGCAGGACGATACCTATGCCTCGAGAAACAAGACCTGATCATATCATGGACTTTTCCAGATGTTCAACTCGACATTTTTGCAACATCTGCAGCTGGAGCTGGTGGCTTCTTTGCGTGGACCCCCCAAGGCTCACTTTCATTACGTAACACTTAGCTTAAATGGCTCGTAATTAGATCTATCTGCAGCTTCTGAGGGTAAAAGAAATGTGTCAGTGGTGGTCTCCAGAAGTATAAGGAAAACAACACAGCCTTTGTGTCTTGTTCCTAGGACTCTCAAGGCTGCATTGACAACCTCAGAAGAGGCCCCAAGTCCCCAAACAGTGAAGTTAATAGTCCAGCAAGGATCCATTCAGGCTGTCTTCCTTACCTGGTTACAAAACAGAGGTTGACACTGAGCTGTGAAGCACTGGACGACCCCATTTCTACACACACATTTGGCACACCGACTCAAAGGCCAGTCTTCCCCATCCTGAAATACATGGCCTTCATAGGAACAAGGTTCTGGAAGGTCAGAAAAACAAGGATTATTGGGGACTGACTGCATACCCTGATCCCAGGGCTGACTGCTTCATGTGGACAGTGCAGTCATGTAGGGCCCTCTGGTTGGGGATTAAAACTCTGCAGTCTCTGTACGGAGTTCTTCTGTTTGTTTTTTAAAGGGGGGGTAGAGATAGGGAGGGGTAGAGAGAGAGAATCCCAAGCCCGTCCCACATTCAGCATGGAGCCCAAAGAGGGGCTTGATCTCATAACCCTGAGTTGAAATCAAGAGTTGGACGCTTAACTGACTCAGCCACCCAGCCACCCCCATCGTATGGAGCTCTTAATAATCTTCTGTCTGAGTTTTATAAGTGAAGTCTGGTGAGACAACGTAACCTGTGCCGGGGAGCCTCAGTTCATGCATTGGTCCCACATCCCACTGCCTCCTTGCCTTCCTGAGATGGGTTCGTAGCCACTTGCTCCCAAACCCACACCAGCTGATGTGGAGAACAAAGGCGAAAGAACATAGGAAAAAAATAAATTTCTTTTGCAGCCCATTGACAAGTACTTAAGACAGGCAGGATGACTTTCCTCCAGGAACTCAGCTGCCTCCAGGTTAATACTCTGCTAGAGGCAAAAGGCAATTAGCCCAAGTTCCAGGATTCTGTAAGTCTTCTTTAACATACAAAAATCCCTTTGGAAACTTTATCTTCACTGCCTCAGATATATGTTAGCAATCATCCTCCAAGCACACAGCCTACTGCTCCGTGTCTGAAGGGTCTCATGACTAAGGTGTTACTAGACAGTAGTAAATGACCTCTTCCCAACAGCAGCTAGCCCTTCAAGGTCCTAGAAACCTCGCTTCCAATTCCTTACAGACTTATGATATCCCTGACCCCCTCCCAACCTGAAAGTATGTAATCTGTCCCTCCTCGCGACCCCAGCGCAGCTTTCTGCCCACAGTTCTTTCCCGTGCTTTTAAAAAAAAGTACTTTTTGCATTGAAGATATCTCAAGAATTTCCTTGACCATTCACTCTCAGACCCCGACATTTCACATCACGGGGAAGGCTGCCAGCCCCCAGCCACAGCGGGGACCCCAAAGCAGGTGCTGGGAGACTGCACGCACCTAAGTGCCAACTGGCAGGATGGAGGCCAAGGAGAAGACCTCTTAAAGAGCAAGAAAGGGTCCCACAAACCCAGCCAGCCAGCTTGCCACCCCCGAACTCTGTTGTTCAAGGATTTTTAAGAGAGTGGGGCACCTGGGTGGCTCAGTGGGTTAAGCGTCTGCCCTCGGCTCAGGTCATGATCTCAGGGTCCTGGGATCGAGCCCCACATCGGGCTCTCTGCTCAGCAGGGAGCCTGCTTCCCCCTCTCTCTCTGCCTGCCTTTCTGCCTACTTGTGATCGCTCTCTGTGTGTCAAATAAACGTATTTTTAGTTGCAGTGTTCTTTGGCCCAAAGCAGCTGTCAGTCCTCTTGGGTGGGTGACATCTGAAATGCGTGAGGCAAGCACTGTATTTTCATCGTTTCCAATGCATACTTGTTAATCCTTGTACTTGTTCTTCAGAGTAAAGGAATGCCAGGAATGGGATAACTGGGGATCAGAAAAAAACCAGGGTCTTTTTAAAGGCAAAGGCAGAGGTGCCTGGGTGACTCCAATGGTTAAGCATCCAACTCTTGATTTCAGCTCAGTTCCTGATCTCAGGGTTGTGAGATCAAGACTGGTGTCAGCACTGAGCTCCATGCTGGGTGTGGAACCTGCTTGAGATTCTCTCTCTCCCTCTGCCCCTATGTCGCTCCTCCCTCAAAATAATAAAAATAATGAAAAAATAAAATTACTTAATTAAAACAATAAAAGGAAAAGGCAAAAATAGAGTATGGCTTCCAGGTATTATTAAATAAAAGAATAATTTTAGTCTTCATCTGCTGGGAGAGGATGTAACGCAGAATAACCATAATTTGTATTTATCATGAAGTATCTACTACTCAGTCATAAAAAATGGAAGGGAAATATATCCCTGAAATGTAATAAAAGGAGTACGTGGACCAAGGATGGTCCAAGGAAGGGCCTGGAAGGGTGCCCCTGGCTGGCTGAATGGGGCTGTGGTTTGTAGGCGGGCGTAATCTCCACAGCGACCATGCCACAGAGACAAATGAAAGACCGGCTTCCTGCTCTGCGTGTCTTAGAGATGTTATGTCATCTCAAGGACCAGCCGGCAGAATTGGTGTTAGTGATGCTACATGGAGAAGCAATTTGTTCATTCTGTCTCTGCCAAGAGGAAGAGGGGACTACCTTGGCCTTATGCAATCACATCAAAGAATCTCGTCCCTCCTCCCTTCCTTCTTTGGAGCTGCAAATGCCAAGGGACACGTTGGGCCAGTGCAAAGTAAATAAGTCAGAGACTTGCAGAACCCCAAATATGGTGTGTTCCAACCTCACTCTCTGCATCTTTTCTTCTGCCAAGTGCAAGGCTCCAACCTGGTTCCCATAAGGAACGGGGTTAGGGATCTTTGAGCCCCACTGAGCAAGGAGGAGAAAAGTTGGGCTGTCAGCAGGTGAACCTCCAAGGCAAAGAGGGTCTCTTTCTACAAGTTCATACTCACTCCCAGGGCCC
Source organism: Enhydra lutris kenyoni (assembly GCF_002288905.1). Taxonomy (NCBI): domain Eukaryota; kingdom Metazoa; phylum Chordata; class Mammalia; order Carnivora; family Mustelidae; genus Enhydra; species Enhydra lutris. The sequence goes on from NW_019154105.1 coordinate 4,745,083, forward strand.
ACACACACTGGGCAGCAGCTTCCTTCCGGGATGAACTCCAGCTCCTGCTGTCCGCACGACAGCGGTGGGCACGGCTGGGGGCTGCAGCGGACTTGCCCATGAGTACAAGAGCACACGCTGCACGGGGAGGATGTCCACTCTGTCCCATGCTGGGGGTTGGGGGAAAAGAAGGAAAAGGGTATTGTCAGAATATAGCTTTCATTTGACAAACAGAAACAAACCTCTAACACACATCAAGGATGGTGCTCGGGAGAGATGGAAGAAAGCTCTAGGCTTACAAAGTTAAGACCAGGGTTTACATTGTTCCAAGTCAGAGACCAATTAAAAAACTGAATTTTCTTTTCTTTTCTTCTTAGCATGCTTAAGATTATATTTGGAGTTTTCAGAAAAACACAAAAAGAAAATAAAAAGTACCCTGACCCCAATCGTTTAAAAAAACTCTATAAAGCCTAAAATATTCACATGCCTATATGTATTTACTATATTCTGTATAATGGTCATATTGTTTTCAAGAGCTCTCACTCTGTTCCTCTTCCTTCCTCCCTTCCTCTCTTTTTCTTCTCTCCTCTCCTCTTCTCTCTTTCTCTTTCCTTCTGCCTTTACTTTTTACCCTGATTAGTTCCCATATTCCTCTCCCCTGCCCCCCCCCCCCGACACTCTCCTGCTCCAATGATCTGGTCCTGGGGGAAAGTAGGACAGCCAGCCAGGTCTCCCACAAACTGCAGAGCCAACTCAGAGCCCCCCTACATACACAGAATGTTGCTAGTCCACTTCAGGCTGAAAGCTAGCATTGTACCAGTGATCTGACAGATGGAGGTTTGGAGCTATAGGACTTACAGAGCACCAAAAATATTGAAATGCATCACGTCAAATGTGATGCAGAGTAAGAGGGGAGTGAACCCTGGATGTAAAAAGCCTCAAATATGTTGTCTGCTTAGGGCAGTAGATGGCAAAGTATGTTGTGTCCTCAATGGCAGAATGGAATCATGGTGGCCTTTTATGAGACGGAAGGGGGGAAAATAAGCTTAATGAATGAAACCTTCCTCCTATAAAATTTCCTTAAATATTGGAAACTGCTATCCTCTGCCTCTACAAAATGTGGCCTATGATGATAGCTGATTCAGCCCAAATCATATATAAATTTCTATTAAAAACATCACACATTCCTGGTGCTCAATCACCAAAACACAATCTGGGGATTACAACTGTGTGACTGAGAAGCAACGAAAATGAATATCCTCTTGCTTCTCCTCAAGCCGTCTTCCAGAGTAGTTATTCATCTCTTTCAAACACAAAAGGACTCTGTCTTACCCACACAAGTCAGTGCCCCCTTTATTCTGCAAATTGCAGCCCGTGGCAAGCACGCCATGTCCAGCATTTTGGAATTACTCATAACCTGTACTATCATTATGATGAGATAGTAATAAGTAGTCACAGTTACCCAGTTATTTGGGGAGTCCTCACCTCACTATCACGGAGATTGCTTTCTTCTAGGCAGACTTCTTGGAGCACAAGAGAACAATAATACAAGTGCCCACACAGTCAGAAGAACTGAGGGTCTCCTTGGAGACTCCCAGCTCTGCCCTCCCTGCCTTGGGAACCGTGAGCGAGTGATTTAACCTTTTTTTTTTTTTTTAAAGTGTTATTATATTCTCCAGCTTTATTTTATTTTTTAATTTCTTTTCAGCTTAACAGTATTCATTGTTTTTGCACCACACCCAGTGCTCCATGCAATCCATGCCCTCTCCAATACCCACCACCTTGTTCCCCCAACCTCCCACCCGCCGCCCCTTCAAAACCCTCAGATTGTTTTTCAGAGTCTGTAGTCTCTCATGGTTCATCTCCCCTTCCAATTTCCCTCAACTCCCTTCTCCTCTCCATCTCCCCTTGTCCTCCATGCTATTTGTTATGCTCCACAAATAAGTGAAACCATATGATAATTGACTCTCTCTGCTTGACTTATTTCACTCAGCATAATCTCTTCCAGTCCCATCCATGTTGCTACAAAAGTTGGGTATTCATCCTTTCTGATGGAGGCATCATACTCCATAGTGTATATGGACCACATCTTCCTTATCCATTCGTCCATTGAAGGGCATCTTGGTTCTTTCCACAGTTTGATGACCGTGGCCATTGCTGCTATGAACATTGGGGTACAGATGGCCCTTCTTTTCACTACATCTGTATCTTTGGGGGAAATACCCAGTAGTGCAATGGCAGGGTCATAGGGAAGCTCTATTTTTAATTTCTTGAGGAATCTCCACACTGTTTTCCAAAGTGGCTGCACCAACTTGCATTGACTTAACCTTTCTAAATCTCAGCTTCCTGGTGTGAAAAACTGAAATGGTATGCCAGTACCCCCTCCACCGGGTTATTAAAAGGATTAAATGAGGTCGTTTGTTAAAGAGCAAGCAAGGTGGGCGGCAGGTAGAGGGTGCTCAATCCTCTCTCCTCTTTCCACTGCATTGAGTTCATGGCCTTCCTCCTCCTTTTCACACCTCTCTGCCAGTTGTAACTGTAGAAATGGACATAATATCAAGGCCAAGTCCTCTAGCATCAATGTTTACTTCTGCTAAATTAAATACAAAATTCCAAATTTAGTACAGCATATAAATGGGCAAGCCCACAACTTGCTAATAATATATTGGCTAATAAAAGATAGGGAGCAATTGACCTTTATACTTTGAAAAGCCTAAGCATAGAAGCAAAGAAAGAAACTATAAGAGAAAACTTGATAGCTTCCTATGAGTTAATGAGTTAAAATTTTAAAATTCTGTCAAAAATATCTTTTACATAAAATTAGAGGTGAATGACCAACTGATACAAATTGCAAATTATATTAATGAGAACTAAACTATTATGCAAAACCGTTTATAAGCAATAAGAAAAAAACCTAATGAAAAAAATTAGCTTATAAACTATTTAACATTATTAATTGCAAAGAAATATTAATTAAAGTAAAATTGGATAATACTTTTCAATATCAGATATAGGGAAATTTTTAAAATTCATAGTAGTGCTGGTGAAGCTGCAGTGGGGTGGGATTTCTCCTGGAGAAGCATCTGGAATGCTCAGCCCCGTGGGGCCTGCCCAAGGTAAGCGTACTTGAGAAGCGGTTGCACTACCTGTGTCACTCCCGCTGCATTTCTCATCAGACACAGACAACTTAAAATTGAATTTTAGTGACCACAGATGACATAGCCCCAATACTCAAAATCTTTAGCTGCTTTGGCCTACTAAATTCACTTTTAAGAAGTTATCTGAAGAAAATGATCAATGATAACACACAAAATAAGTTTAAATACAAGGAATTCCATTTCATTGCTCTTTATAGCAAAATTGGAAATATTTTCATGAAAATTAGAAGTTACCTAAATACCTAATAATAGGAAATCGTGTTCTCCAAGGGTACGCCAGGGAACCATTCACAATGTTGTATTAAAAAGACAGACATAAACTGTACACGCAGTATCACTACAATTATGTCAGAACATAGCTCTCTACCCATCTATCCATCTACACTGCCACCCCTTCTCCAAAAAACTGAGGAAACAGTAACAGTGATTTTCATAGTTTGGAAATTACCAGTGATTTTTTTTTCTGCTTATACACTTTTTAATTTTTTGAATTTTCACCATAAACATATTTTTACTTTTGTCATCAGAAAGCAAATTACTGTTTAAAATATCAAATCATTTATACGTGTTAAATAAAGTAAAACGTGAAGGCTGCCTATAAAATAACTTGAAGTGAACTTCTCTATTCTATTTACTACAAGTTAGGAGGTTGCTTCTAAGCATCTCGACATTTCACTTCATTAAAACAAGAGCTTATTCTCTTGCTACTCAGAAACACTAACAGTTGTTTCTTAAGCATTTGCAGTCACTCCACCTTTCAGAGGCCACAAAAATTAATTACAATAACAACCTGTCAATCACCCGAATTTTTTCATCTGTAAAATGAGAGGGCTGTGTGGGTTTTCTCTTTGGTCTCTTCAAGCTCTCTAATGATGTGAATCTATTATGTAACTCAAGAGACATAAAATGAGGCAGGAGATTCCTCCTTCACAATAAGCTTGAAAATTATGGAAATAACAACGAACACTGGGTAGGGAGTCTCCAATGCTTGATGTCAAAGCCACAGAAGAAGATCAGATGATGGTCCAAAGTACACGGAGTGATGGAGACAAATGGCTCTCTTTTGGGAAAAAGTCACGTAAGTCCCCAGTGACGCCGCTCTCAGCAGAGGACGACTAGAGATTAAGGGGTGGGGGTTTGGCACAAGCTGATATCTATCTATCTGATCAATCTATCTATATAAAATTTTAATATAATAGTAATAACTGAATATATAATATATATACAATTTCCTAGAGTTCTCTACACCTATTGACAAAAGCCTTATTTTTTATAAACACTGGAGCAGCGCAGAGAGCTTCGTAAAGTCAAGGAATAACAGACACACAAAGTAGCGCTCCCAGACCTGGTTTTAGCTGCGTCATCTTAACCTCATTAACACCTTCAGAAAAGATGAGATTTTGACATGGGACAAAAGTGCATTCTGCAGACAACATCTTCAATATATTCTCCTGCGCAGCCAGCTAAGAAGTCGGCCTGGCTGTTGACATAAGTCCAAAGGAAAGAGAAGGTCATAAAGTATTTGCCTGGCTTGCTCACAGAAGAAAATAATTTTTCTTCATATAATTTGTTCCTGTTATGAAGTTATAGACCCAGAATACTAACTACCTGGGAATGTTTTGTGCGTATTATAATTACATCCTCCGCTTTGAAGAGAACAAGGCTGTGGAATTCGATATTCATTTCTTCCTTCACACACATAAATTAGCACTCCTTTTAGCCTCCCACACAGGCAGAGCGAGCTGACCTCTCCCTGCGCTCCTCTATTCAGTCCGGTATGGGCACGAGGGCATCTCCACCTGCCACTTTCTTTTACAGGGAATCTTCAAGCACTATCTTCTCAGACCTGACATTATCTGGTGATGGGATTAAATTAGCAGAGAGGGAAAGAAAGGGGATTGATGGTCCTGTTCCCTCCCTTCCACAAGCTAATTTGTGGGGCGAAGAACAGGGAAAAGCACTCCGGCACTCTTTTAGGAAAACATATTTCAGCCTTGTCTCCCTGAATGGTTGGCAAGGCTGGGCAGGGATCCAAACACTCATTTGAAGGGAGAGCTTTGGGGAGGCCATGGAGGAAGTAGTCCCCTAAATGCTGGCTGTAATAAGCCCACGTAAGACTCTCAAATAACCGAGAGTCAGCCAAAAGGCTCAAGCATTTTCCTCACTCCAGGGAAGGTGTCGGGACTTGTCTAGACTTGTTAGAAGGCCAGTTGTGTAAGACACCGTGGACCCTGCAAGCCAAGGCAGCCCTCCGGTGGGGCGACGCCGAGTCATTAAAACTGCCCCGTGCTGCACTCATCCTTGACTTGCCCTTGCTTCGACCCTGTTCTCTGGAGACAGTCTCACTTCAACTAATTTCCCTCCTCCTCACCACACTCACTTTATGCTAAGGCCTCTTGTAAAGCCCTCTCTCAGGGGAAAGGTTTCACCTTGGATCACCAATCTGAAGTTCTTAAGACACCGGGCTGTTCTGTAGCTACAGGGAGAGGGTCTCCATGGCCTGCCCTATGGAGGCAAGCCAGAGGCTAAAGACCAGATTACTACAGTTCAGGGAGAGAGGAAAAGTGCTCTGGATGGCTTCCTACGCAAGCTAAAAGGGGCAAAAAAAACCCACAAGAAAACCCAAAAACAAACTCTCCAAGACTCAGGGAAAACCCTAGTGATAGAAGAGACAAGGTGAGATTCAGAGCAAACCCAGAAAAGTATTTAAACCATGCAAGAAAATAAGTAAGAAGGCTTTGGAAAGACTCTAGAGGAAGTGACAAAAGTAAGAGAAGGAGGAAGGGCAGGAAGACAAGAAACGCGATGATTTTGACTTTACTAAGGCTAAAATTAGATCATTTTTTGGTCTTGACTTTAAAAAAAAATCATTCTTCTATCTCTATTTGAAGAAGTAGACCACTAGATAATTTTTCCTTCAGAATATAGTTCCTGAAATTCAGCCTTTTCTCACTTACATCAAGTCCCAGAAATACACCATTTTCTGAGGAGTACATTTTGAAAGTTGCATATGGGTAACCAACACATGGATATGTTCTCACCCAGCTTAGAGCTTTCCATGTGATGATGTCTTACAGCAGAATGGGGCGGGGGGAGGTGGGAAAAAAAGAGCTTTCCAAACTCTTCCAGAAAAAGCTGGATACCAAGCAGATTTCATATCTTAACTAATCCACCAGAAGACCTGTGGTCCTAGAACTATCCCGCTACATAGGTCGTTGGTCAGGTCAATGACCAACATGCCGTTGGAACAAGGATAGAGATAAGTTGGAGAAGGGATTTGCTTGCCGTGTGGGTCCTCCAGTAACTGGTGTTTACTGACCACCTACTCTAGGAAAAGTTCAGTGCTAAGCGCCTGGTGAGATGAGAGGCAAGAAAATCACTGCAAAGAGGCAGAAAATACTATCAGTGTTCTCAAGCGCCTTAAGCCAAGATAAGAAGATTGCACACGTGCACAAATACGACACAAGAGAACAAACGATGAATGGCATTAGAGTGCAAAGATTTATTGAATTTGGATTTTCCATGTCCCTCGTATTCCATTTATTTCAGATGTCTGATTGTCCCTTGACCTTATTTTGGATCCTGTGAACTCCTTTATCTGAGAGATGCAGCTTGGTGCTTTTGAATTTAAACCACATCCCTATCAGATCCTTATGACCTGGCATTACTCCTGTCATCCATGTGCTCTACAGCACTTACCATCCCACAGAGGATCCTCTTCAGTGGCACGTGAGGTGTACCCCACTCTTTATAACACAGACGGAACTGAGCAGCAAAAGGTGATAAGTGGTCTGAAGACATTCCCAGCATAGATCCTGCCTGGGATCTATGTGTCAGCAACACATTGTGCAGAACTGAAAGAGTGGCTTCCTCAGGTAATTGGGAGACAGTGGCTCCAGGGAGATGATCCTGTCCCACGGGGAAAGTACACTAGGCTCACCGAGTTTTAGGGACACACACTGAATAGCAGCCTAGAGTGGGTATATCCAATCCCATTAACCTGAATGGGCAGGGGCACTAACCTGGGGAGAGATTTGTATCAGGTGGAAGATGAGGATTAAAGCAAAGAACCTCTTTCCACCACATTCTACTTCACCAGCCACCTCCAGGTAACACTGAGGTATAAGCAAAGATGAACTGTACCCATTCCATTTTCATAGTTCCTGCTACAAACCCTGCAATGGTACTTTTTAATTGGTACTTCACGTCTGTAAATGAGTTCTAAAGGGTCTGGAATGAGAAAGTATAATTACGAAACTTTAGGATTGATTTCTAGTACTGTGGTTCTAAATGGGCAGATGAGCATTTGGCCTCTTAGGGGACATTGGGCCATGCCTACAGACATTTCTGGCTGTCAGGACTTAGGGGTGCTACCAGCATCCAGTGGGCAGAGGTCAGGAATGCTGCTTAATATCCTACAATGCATAGGGCAGCCCCCACAGCACAGCCTGAAATATCAATAGTGCTGAAGTGTAGAAACTCCACCTAATGGAAAGAGCACTGAATTAGGAATAAGAAGGCCAGGGTTCTAGGCCAGGTTATACCACTTATTAGTAATATGACACTGGGTGAGTACCTTAAGCTCTTTTCAAGTCAACGCTTTTATCTTCGATACAGGAGTAATAATATCTGCTCTATCCACTCGGGGTTGTCGGTGACTATCGAATGAAAAAAACATGTGGTACACACAGACGAGGTGGTGCCTAATTATTCAGCACCATGACTTCTTCCACATCAGCATTCTCAAACTGCTCTTTATACAGACACAAATTCAATCTACAAATATTTACGTAGGACCTATGGAATAAGTAGAACTGTTTTAACCTCATTCAAGAAACCCAAATGCCCATAGAAAGTCAAACGACTTTCAGGTCCTCTGCGGCCCAGACCAAAAAAAAAAAAAAAAGAAGAAGAAGAAGAAAAGAAAACCTCTCTTACCAACACAAGTGCAGCATTCAGCTTTCTCTCTAGCCCAATGATCCAAAGGCACAGAATCAACGCCAGGTCAGAATACACTTACCACATAGATTTTCTCTTCATGGCGGCAAGATCCGGGAGTCCTCAACACGCACTCAGGGCAGCACTGGTTGGCCGCTATTTGAAGCACTTCTCCCTGAGCATTTAAAAACAGCTCAGAGTAAGATGGCGGCAGCAAACACACCCATGATGGCTCACCAGACCCCAAGTCATCTCAGATTCACTATGTTTCATGCGTTTCCACGTGACAAGAGACAGGGTAAACCAAATAAACTGACAAAAACATTCTCTCTGTCACGCTTTTCTCAGAGTCAAAATGAACCCTCTTGTGAAAGTAATTTCCTTGAAAATTGTCTACACCTTTTCACATACAATAAGGTGGGGGATTTTATTCACTAGCAATGCTCCTTCTGAGTGCCACACAAGAAAAGAAACTAGGGTAAGGAGAAGGGCTGTGTCTCCCTGAAGGGGTTGTTTCCCTCTGCTGAGAAGAGAAGACGTGGGGTCAGGGGGTGGGGGGGATGGGGTGGCCAGAGAGCTGGCAGGTGTTCTAGCTGTCCTAGGAAGGTCTGATGCACCCAGCAGGTAGGGAGCTCAAGTTCTGATGTTCGCTTTTACTAGACAGAGTAGCAAGGCACATGGGGCAGGGGACTGAAGGACAAAGCTAGGAGAGGAAACAGCATTGTTGTGGGGGTATCACATGTACTGTGGGGAGCCGGGTAGAATTCCTGGGCTCCAATAAAGATCTACATTGTTTTTTCAGGCCTTCTGTAATTCCAATAGTGTTTCCTATCAAGATGTGATACTATCAAGGGAATGGGCTACCACATGATACTCCAGGATTTATTGGGAAGCTGTCAGGTTAACCAGCCATCCATTTGCCACCGTGAACAATCCATCTATCCTTGCGTTATTAAAACTGTGGATCAGAGAGCATATGTTTCGCTTTGGGGCCCAGTGATCCTTTGACTCATCTTGCTTTCTCCTCTTAGGTATCTCAGTGTTCATTTCCACAAGTCTTAAAGATGTGACAGAACGGGCAATGAGTAATTTAGACCAAAAATAGTAAGAGAACCTACATGAACCAGGGATTCATGATTTATCCACAGAATAAAAGTCTACAAAGAATTCACCCAGTAGAATGAAAAAAAATATGTGTGTGTGTGTGTGTGTGTGTGTGTGTGTGTGTGTGTGTGTGTATTAATGTTTTGGAGCTGCTTCCATTTAAAAAAATTGTACCCATGAGAGCATTCTAATTTTATATAACTACATTCATAAGAGTGGGTGAGAAACAGGACTAAGATTTTACCACTGTTCATCCACTAAACAGATAAATAGAATTCTATCTAGCAATAGTGATCACCAAATTCTTCTAATTTGCTTGATAAAAGATAAAATATACAATATGGGGTTTTATAAAGTTGCTTATACTATGCAACATTAACGACTTTTCAGAAAATTGCCCTCTGAACTCAAGAGGAAACTAGACTTCCCTGATTTTCACTAAGACAGTAAAATGTAGAAACTACATTAGCATCATTTCCATTAAGAATTTCACACAGAAAATGAGATCTCCAAGCTGTTTATATTCTAACACGAAGCAGGGAGCAAGGGAGAAAGGCATGTAGAATGGAAGATTTGAAGGAATAGTTTAAGCACACAAATTAGTTTTGTTTTCTATAAAAACTGATTTTCAGATTTGGCCCCCAATATTCATTTCATAAATGTGATATTCTTTATTTGTGACTGGCAGTGGAAGGGCCCTCAGCTTGAGTCTAACTATTGAACTTGTGGTGGTACATCAAAGAGGTGATTGGGCACACTATTGGGTATTTACCCTGAAGATACACATGTAATGATCCAAAGGAGCACATGCACCCGAATGTTTATAGCAGCGATGTCCACAATAGCCGAACTATGGAAAGAACCTAGATGTCCATCAACAGATGAATGGATAAAGAAGATGTGGTATATATAGACAATGGAATTCTATGCAGCCATCAAAAAACCCGGTACCTTGCCATTTGCAATGACGTGGATGGAACTAGAGGGTATCATGCTAAGCAAAGTTAGTCAATCAGAGAAAGACAATTATCATATAATCTCTCTGATATGAGGAATTTGAGAGGCAGGGTGGGGAGTTGTGGGGGAAAGGAAGGGGAAAATGAAACAAGATGAGACCAGGGAGGGAGACAAACCATAAGATACTTTTAATCTCTCTGATATGAGGAATTTGAGAGGCGGGATGGGGAGTTGTGAGGTAAAAGGAGGGAAAAATTAAACAAGATAGAACCAGGAAGGGAGACAAACCATAAGATACTCTTAATCTCAGGAAATAAACTGAGGGTTGCTAGGTGCGGGGGGGGGGGTGGATATTATGGACATTGGCGAGGATATGTGCTATGGTGAGTGCTGTGAATTGTGTAAGACTGACAAATCACAGACCTGTACCCCTGAAACAAATAATACATTATATTTTAACTTAAAAAAATAATTAACTAAAAAAAAAAAAAAAAGAGGTGATTGGGGCTAAAGGAAGAGCAAAGCATTTTGCATGTGGGAGCTTAGAGAAGGAGAGACAGAGTTCTTGCTCTCTAACCATGTGACCTTGCACAGCTTTGGAGCCATGGGCTACCTGGAACACATAAGCCTAGCCTTATTGGAGAACAGTGCAAAGTGACCATATGGGCAAGAGATAGCAATGAAGATTGCTAAGCTTGCTGGGCAAGATTACTTGACCAGGATCTATAAAAACTAACCAAAAATAATTATGATGATCATTTGGCAATCATAGCTAACACTTGACTGGGTACTTAGAATAGCCAGGTACTCTTTGAAGCATATACATGTATATGTGTATATGTACACATATTTGTGCATATGTGTATATGTGTACATATAAAAATATATGTGTATATATGTATTATACCTATACAGCTAATAAGAGTATTTACCTAATTACATTGTGAGAATTGTATTATGTGTAACTTAACTAGGCAAGTACTATTATTAGCTGCATTTAGATTTGCAGCTGCATCCCCACCATGTAATATAATGTTCCTTCACATGGCATTGTCCTCTATACATATATATTTTTCAGAAATCCTGAAGAGAGGATTGGTCCTCACAGGACTGGGTTAAATAATCAAGGTTCTATATACTTCTATTCTGTTTTTCTCACTTTGTCTCTGTCTCAGTTCTATGCAGCTAGCTCTCTAGCTAGCTATTCTAGGTAGATATAGGAATGGATATAGAATCTATTATATATGGATAGGATGCATAGAGAGATGACAGATGGTAGATAGATAGGAAGAAAGAGAGAGAGAAAGAAAGGAAGAAAGAAATATTAGAATTGTCATTGACAATAGGTTATTTCCGGTCAATCCATGAGTAAAACAAATTGTAAAAGGGCTTTTAAACATTTTTAAAAGATGGGAGTAACAAAAGTCATTAATTATAATAATAGGGTACATGTGATTCATTAACCTGTGCCACAAACTAATATAAATATACCATAACAGATCTGAATAACAACACATGCTACTGAGAAACACAAAGGAAAACTTAAAAGCAATATGGTAGAGTAGAAGTTACATTGGGTCATGAGCTAGGGACTAAGGTTTTGTCATGGGTGTGCCGCTTAGTAGCTCTTTGTTTCTAAGCGAGTAACTAAAACCCCAAAAGTCTGTTTCTTTGTCTAGAAAATGAGGAAGTCTGACTAAATGAATTCCAAAGGCCTCTTGTAGTTCTAACGTTCTATGATCTTTTCCATGACTTAAAATAAAGAACCCAAGTACTCTGTGACCCACTCACATGATCTTTGAGTTGGAAGTTTCTTTTGGTTGGATCATCTGGTATAACCCTCTCATTTTACCCCTGAGGAGCCTCCTTAGAGTTCACAGTCCATGAGTTCACAGTCTATGATAATGGCATTCTTAGTACTATCATTAACCCATTTGCGGAGCGCTCCTTCATACTCACTCACTAAAGACTTGGCCCCTGGGTCTGTTTCTTTTCTACACAATGTCTAGACATAATTCTGGACAACTTCAATGTCTCTGAAAGTGACATTCTATCCTTGTACATTCTTAACCACCTCAATTCACATAATCTTCTTCACTTCACTTGAGCTCCCCATGGTCATGGTCAACCTTGGGACCTACCTATACTCCAAATTATTCTATACCAGAAATCTTCAGCTCTCTAAATCTGAACCTTCTGGCCTTTAGCTCTCTCTCATCTTCACTCCTCCTCATACCACATCCTTCAGAAAGCTCCTTGAACACTTTTTACCTTGCAGTCATTTAGCCAGCTGGCCTCACTTTCCTATTCATGTTAGCCTTAATTCCCAATACTTCCTGTATATCTATTCTTTCTTGCCATTAATACGGCAAAATCCCAATCCTGGATCTATTCCACAATTTCTTTTCTTCCCTTACACTTGGCTAGGAAGCATCCCTTAGGAAATTATTCCATCATGCAGCTTGATACCCTCACAGGTTCCTGATCTCCTGTTTTACCTCAACCTTGGTCAGTCCCTTTCTCTCCTCTGGGACAGCTCCTAACATTCACTCTCTTTCAGTTCCCAATGGAACCTCAAAGTCTTCACAAAGTAAGAATAGATACCTTCAGATACATACTACTTTAGTATCCTCTTTTCTTACTTACAAATTTAACTATTTCTGTATCTATCCATGTCTCCTTCTTTCCACTTTTAGAGAAAGGGTTGTCCTCCCCACCCCAAGCTCTGGATCCCACATGCTCTGTTCCCTAAAAACCACTCCTTCTAATTCATTCATTCTGTCTCTGTCCGTCCTCCCTACTCCACCTCCCATATCTTCAGCTTCTCTCTTTTCTGGGTCATCCTCCCTTTCCTCCTAGTATGATCATGTCTCTTTTGTGCTAATATCAAAAACAAAGTCCTTTTTTTTTCTCCAGGTACAACTTTATTTATTTTTTTTGTTTTGTTTTTAAATCAGTCTTATTTGGTCATTTTACAAATATTGACTAAGCGTCATACACTGTGCTGTTTGATGGGCTGCAACAGTGAAGAAGACAAGGTTTTTGTTCTCCAGAAGCTAAGAGTCTGAAGGAGGAAGCAGACAAATATATTGGCATTTGCAGTCTGATCAAGGCCTATAATAAACGTAAGCACAAAGCACCATGGCCACACAAAGGAGCATTCAATGGTTGGGGATGGGAGGTTCAAAGAAACTTCAGAGATGTACTGATGTTTGCCTAATGCCCCATTTCTCTCATATTCTCAGGAAAGCTCCCTGAAAGAACAGCCTTTGCTTGGCTTCCTATCCCCACTTTCTATTCATTCCTCAAACCTCTACAATATAAGATTCCTCTCCCACCACTCCAATGACACCAGCTTCAGGGTGGCCTGTGATCAACACCATTGATACAAACGCCTTATGGAAACTCTCTACTCTTCTGGCTACCATAATACCTCTCTCTTCTCTGACCACTTCTTACCTCTTACCTCTCTGACCATGTCTCTTCAATTTTCCTAAGTTCCCTCTCTTATGCTCACCTCCTTGTAAATGACAGTGTTCCCCAAATTGCATCCTTGATCTTATACTGTTTCTTCACAAAATCTCTTAAGATGAGCTCACTAATTCTAAAGGTTTATGCTACTGACTATATGCTAATAATACTCATATACTGATTCCAACCTTGCTTTCTCCTCTGAGCTTTAGATTTGTATATTGGGTGGCTTATCCACCTGGCTCCTCCATGGACACTTTGAACGTAATGTTCCCTAAAATGAAACCATCACATTCCTCCCAAATGGAATGCTTTTCTTCATTATCCCATATTTCTAATATCAGTTGGTGGCTCAGATAACCAAAGAGTGCTCACACCATAATTTGGGAATCATCTCTCCTTTTTCTTTCCCTCACCCTCCTGACTTCATTTGCTTCTGCTGGTCTATCCCCTAAGTGTGCTTTAGCCCGCCCTTTCCTCTTGAGCCCTATGCCACTGGTGCTCTGACTTAGGTCTTTATCCCCTCATCTGGATTGTTCTCACGGCCTCTGAATTGATCCCTGCATTTCTAATATCATGCATTATCTTAGAAAAACCAGAGGTCTTTCTAAAAGAAACGTTGGACACTCTACCCATATGCCTGAAATCTTCATTAGAAGTCTATCATCTTCAAAATGAAATCCCAAGCATGCAGCATAGTACAAGGCTTTCCATAACCTTGAACTTAACAGTTCTCTAGCCTCATCTCTCATTTATTCATTCAGTCGGTCAAAAAAAGATTTACTGGGTACCTACCACACTCAGGGGCTATTGTAGGTGCTGAGGATATACAGTATATAAAAGAGACAGTAAACAAGAGATATCAGTAAAATATACAGTATGTCTGATATTAGTTAGTGTCAAGAAGAAAAATAAAACATGGAGGAGGGATAGGAAATGTGTGATGGGGTAGGGATTTACAATCTTAAATAGACTGGTGTTTGGGCAAAATTTAAAGGAAGTAAAGGATCAAGCCACATATATTATCTGTATCTGGAGAAAAAGCAATTTTAGTGGGAAAGGCAGGGTGCAAAGGCTGTAATGGTGGGAGTGTGCCTGACATCTCCAGGGAACACCAAGCAGATGTGGTGTCTGAAGCAGAGTGAGCAAGGGAAAGAACAGGAGATTAATTACAAATTACAGAGGTGTAATAGCACCGTAACAGGATATTGTGAGCGATTACTCTGAATGAGAAGCCATGGGAAGCCATTGGAGAGGTTTAAGAAGAGAACCAACATGACCTGACTTAAATTTTAATAGGACCACCCTGACTGCTGTATCGAGATCACAATGAACAAGGCAAGTACAGGAAAAGTAAAACAAGTTAAAAGGCTACAGTGAGAATACGGACCAAAAAAATGATAACAGGTGGGACCAGACTCAAAAGCAGGGAAATTGCATTTGGGACCTACGGTTTTATGAAGGAAGAGCTGGGTGTCTGCTAATGCACTGGATGTGGGATGTGGGAGAGAGTCAGGGGTCAAGGACGATGCTAAGTGTTCTGGCCTGAGCAACTGGGAGAAAGGAGTTGCCATTTACCAAGATGAGAAAAACTAGGAAAACAAATGAGAAAGAGACGTCACGTTCAGTATCCAACAAGGGTCAGAAACTTATCTTCTGGAAAGGGCCAGATAATAAATATTTTAGCCTTTGGAGGCCACATTTGGTCTACATCGCAATTACACAACTTCATCCTTGTAGTGTAAAAGCAGCCACAGACAACACATAAACAAATGAGCATGCCTGTGTTTCAATAAAACTTTATTTATGAACACTAAAACTTAATTTCCTACAATTTTTGTATCATGAAATATTGTTCCATTTGTCTTTTCCTAACCTTTTAAAAACATAATAACTATTCTTTATGCATAGGTCATACGAAAACAAGTGGCAGGTCAGATCTGGTCTGCTGACCCCTGGAATAGAATACATTTAGTTTCCAGCAATACAATCGATATCTTTCTAACATTTAATGAAAGCCTTCTTTTTCTATTTGATAGAGAGAGACACAGCAAGAGATGGAACACAAGCAGGGTGAATGGGAGCGGGAGAAGCAGGCTCCCTGCTGAGCAGGGAGCCCAATGTGGGGCTCGATCCCAGAACCCTGGGATCGTGACCTGAGCCTACGGCAGACGCTTAATGACTGAGCTACCCAGGCGCCCCGAGGCTTCTTATTCTCACATGATACCACAGTTATTTGCATGAAATGGAAGAGGGCATGTCTTCATGGTCTTTATATGAGCAATTCAGATTCTGACATGAATCATTCAGCAAGCTAAGTAGAGACATTTTAGGAGTATTTGCTCCATAAAATAGAAAGTCCCACAATATACAACAAAATATTATTAAATTTACCAACATTGGATGTACACCTGGCTTCCCAGAAATACACCCATGAAGAAACTGAGGCCTACAACAAAAGGTATGCAGAACCTTCCTCACTGTGATGTTAAGAACAGACAGAAACTTACTGGCACTAGACGGCATAACGTCTCAAGATTATTATGGGGGAGGCAGGGAACTAAAAACATAAACCGTGCTTGTGGAATTGATCGAACGTTTTTTAAAGAAAATAATTTAGTCTTCTCCAGAAAGCTTCCAATGTTCAAACTTGAAGCTTAAACGGTTTTTTTAATAGATTCACTTTAAAAAGAAAAGAGTCAGCAACTGGAAAAAATATTGTAACAGAATTAGATGTATAGTCGGAAAAAAACTGAAAATTTTTAACAAAGGGGAAAGGAGGAAAAAATATCCCTCCTATACTTGGCCAACCAGGAGCTTTCCGGAGTCAAAGCCTCTGCCATGTTCCGCGGGAGCTCAACAGCGGGCAGTAACACAGTGGCAGGACAAAAAATGGTTTTAGAAAATTATCTTCAAGCAGTCAATGCTGACTCTCAATCCATTCCGTGGCTTGTAAATGTCGTGGTGCGTATCTGTGGCTTTAGCATCTGTCACCCCGGGGAATCCTCTGGGTAGCAGTTTATTAGCTGCAAAATTGTGGTTAAGTTGCTTGAAATCTCTAGGCTTCATTTCCTCATCTATAAAGTGGGGAGAAAGATTCCTACCCCCACATATTAAGTGGGGTAACATTTGTAAAACTAACTGAGTGCCCAGTCCAGAGTAAATTCTCAATTAAGATATTCTTAAATGTGTTGTGTTAAAATTCTCTCCTGCATTTCATAAGGCTTCCAGTTAGAGATTGGGATACGTGTCGGAACCAGATGACCGAAAAGACACAAAAACCCTAACCTGCTCTGACTTTACCATGGCATTTGGGATATAATTAGGATGCCGTACCTTCTCAAAGGCACACCGAGGGTTTCTGCAAACAGCGGGTTTGCAGATAACGATGTTGCCATGGCAACGGCAGTTCTGGCATGAATCAGGCTTCCAAGTTGTGGCATCCTGCAAGGAAACACAGGCTCTGAGTTAAAAATTATCAGTCAAGGTAGGAGGCCAGAGAAGCCGCCCCATCAACAGCCCCACGGTCTGAACAAATAAAAGGCAAAGGAAAGTCACAGGCAGACACAGGGCCTGCTGGACACTGATTAAGCCCCGGGAGGCAATAAAAGCAGTATAATCCATTTCACCACAGTCAGCCCACGCAGTCAAACACAAGAGCATGCAGCAGAGAGCTGTCGATACCCAGAGTAAAATCCATCGATTGGCCTGAAACCTCAGGAGGACAGGTTGCTCCCTGACTTAAAGTTTCTCTGCTGTTAACTAACTGAAACCATCGGAGCATGTTTAAAGGAAAATGACACTTGCACTAGCGGTAACCAGCATCCTAAAAGCAGCATTTGCCGTTAGTTAATACCAGCACCCTAGACCTTACCTTTTAGCCCTTGCAGGCTGCCTACTGTAACGCTCGTAGAAACGAAGACTGGAGGAAGTGGTTGGGTGTTTTTACGGCGGACCAACCCACGCACTGGGTGGCTGTGACCTGCACAGCTGTACGCTACACATATTGGGGTACAAATGAGGCATGCGCATGAGCACCGTCCATCAGACTCACACATTATCAGGGATCATGAACATGAAAGCCTTTGACTGGAACTTGGACGAACTGGAACTTCCCCACAAAAAAGTGTGACAGTTAACGTCACCTTGGCCAGGCTACGGTGCCTGGCTGTTTGGTCAAACACTGGCCTGTCCACTGCCGTGAAGATAGTCTATACGTGTAATTAACATTTACAATCAGCTGATTAAACTACAGGAGATTCCCCTGGATGACATGAGGAGCCCCAGCCAATCAGGGGGTGGTCTTTAAAGCAAAACTTGAGAAACTTGGAAAGGAAGGAATTCAGCCTCAAGACTATCGCATGGATGGGGCGCCTGAGTGGCTCAGTTGGTTAAGCCTCTGTCTTCGGCTCAGGTCATGATCCCAGCGTCCTGAGATCGAGTCCCACATCGGGCTCCTTGCTCAGCAGGAAGCCTGCTTCTCCCTCTGCCTCTGCCTGCCTCTCTGTCTGCCTGTGCTCACTCTCTCTGACAAAAAAAAAAAAAAAAAAAAAAGACTATTGCATGGAAATTCTGCCCGAGTTTCCAGGCTACCAGCCTGCTCTACAAATTTCAAAATCAGACTCACAAATGCAACTTTAACTCTTGCCTAAATTTCCAGACTGCTGGCCTGCCCGACAGATTTTGGACTTGCCAGTCCCCACAACTCCATGAGCCAATCCCTTAAAATAAATTACTTTATATATACATATATATAAAGATACCCATATGTCTCCTTTGGTTCTGTTTCTCTGGAGGACCATGCCTGGCATGCCAACACTAGGACAGACTTACATGGGTGTGCACCACATTCCCAAACATAAATGAAGTCATCTCTTCAGACTGAGAAATGTTAAGTGTATAACCTCTTAGAGAATGTGCTTCAAACCCAAAGTTGCTTAAGAAATACCAAAGGTATCAAAAGCAAGATTACATTCCCAGCAGCTAGTTCACAAAAACTCTGAGTCAAAGCAGATGAGTACTAGAACGTGTCTCGGAATACCTCTGAATTTCTTCCTTTCTTTCTTTGTTGTTATGTAACACATTCCTCCAAAATTGGCAATACTGTGCCAACTACAGTCTCCTCTTAAGCAGAAGCATGATGACAAGTAGGGGAAGAAGAACAAATCTCCTCCCAGGCACGAGGTAATATATGTTCCCCGCTGATTTCAAGAGCACAGTATCAGTTTCAGGATTAAATAAAAATGACAACTTCACGAAGCCAGCGGCTACCATTTATTGATTACTATCTCATGCTGACTTACGCGTGACTCTTGGAGCAGGAAACACTGACAGAGAAGGCATCTGTGGTACTAGAGGAGGGTGGCCTAGCCCGCTTTCCTGAGCTCTGCCATCACTCTAGAGGGCCGGGCCCAGCGGAGACGGAAGTACCCGCACATCGGTTCTCCGCAAGGCACTTACATGCGTGACGGCTCTGTGGAGCTGGCACCTTTGTTAGGACTATTCCCATTTTACAGATGAGAAAACAAAATGCAGGAGGTCAAGCAATTTGCTCAAGCGCACAGAGCTGCCAGGAGACCTGAAGAGTCAAGGTCCGGAGCCAGGCTGCCCGGGCTGGAATCCTGGAGTCACCACTCAGAAGGGTGAGTCCGTTATCAAGTTAAGGTTATCTGTGCCCTGGGTTTCTCACCTGTAAAGCAGGAATGATAAAGTACTTAACTCATAGGACTGTTGAAAGGCTCAACTGAGATGATGTATTTAAAAAGGTCTGAGTGGTGCCTGGAACTTACTAAAGGCCGATTAAGCTTAATTTATTTTTAATCCAAATGTTTTCTAAGATGTCACATTTAGCCAGCATCTCCTAAACATTTCCTTTTTTCCAGAGTGAAAACTGTTCCATAATTACCTGACCTTCTCATCTTCCCACTCCAGCCTACACACGTAAAACAGTGAAATTACTATTTCATTAGGACTCTAACACTGGAAGGATTCAGGACATTGCAGCAAAAGGGAAGAATGAATGCATAGATTGCATTTTTAACACTCCTTAGGTAACTGGAAGTCTCCGTCTGGCAGAGCTGACATGGCAGGCATCCATGTCTTCCTTTCATTTGGACACAGGATGGCCCTGCCCCTCCACACAGTCACTATGTCTCTCAGTACAGTCACCTCCACTCTCTCCACATGTGGCATTCTTACACCAGGGGTCAACTCCTCTGCATGTCATTTATTTTCTCAACGACCCCACACTCCAAAACAGTCCATTACACTTGTTAGCAGCTCTCAGTCACTGGACTTGGCTTACGGAACTCTAAACGTGATCTTCTAAAAACATGGAGTGATATTTTACTTTCACTCAAAGACACATAAATTTTTCTTTATGTTAATTCAAAGTGAGGTTTATCTCAGTGAGGTTTATCTCACTTTGAATTAACCCAAGAAGTCTTCCTGAATTTGCTTACAAATTTGTCTTCCCACCAGACTATGACTGTGACTATGACTCTTTAAAGAAGAAGGTCTCGTTTTATGCCTCTCTGTGTGTCCCCTTCATCGAGCACAGTTCCTGAGTGTTGGATGAATTAATGAACAACCCTGAGAACTTGCTAACCCTCAAGAAAATATCCATCCAGGCAAAATGAGATATCCCATTAAGATGCAAGATCTTGATAAAAACAATGTCTAAGTGATAGCACCTCAAAAACCCCATAATGTTCAAGGTTATTACTTTACTGAAATCAAACCATGTTTGAAAAAAATTCTTCCTCATCTAGCCACTGGACTTGTCCAAAAGTTCCTTATATTGATGTCCTCATAGAGTAAGTAATTTATGGCTAATTTTAAATAAAATGAGCCCTTTACCAAGGCCTGGATAGATGGCCATATATTTTTCAGGTCTAAAACTTTACGAATCAATTTCTATGGTTCCATAAAATTGCTTTATGAAGGTGGGGATACTAGAGATCCTCAATAGCTAAAACTTTGGATAAAGCCATAAAGTCCAAAGAAATAACATTGTAAAGCAAGTTTTACAGATCTTCTGTGTTACTATTGCAATTTTATTGCTTTATAATCCTCTCTTCCAACCTAATACACTTTGCAAAAGAAAGTCTTAAAATAGTTTCTCCCTAGAATATAGATTAAAGGATTAGATTATGACAAACCTAAAAAGCAATCAAAATACGATCTGTTGATACAGATTTTAATATTTTTAATAATACGTGAATCAAATGTTCTTACAGATAATATAGTATCTCCATCTTCAAATATCTTAAAGTAATAGCCAAGTAATCCAAGGGAAAAAACCTATTTCGCTTAAGTATTTACTGAACATTTGATTAATCCTAAAAATAAACAATGAATATATCCCTCACTCAAGTTTCTGGGGGGAAATTATTTATAGTATTCTATAACACCAGTATATCACCTGTCAACATAAATTTTCTTCAATTTGAATGGTATAATAACCCTCCTTCAATTATTGATTAATTCATCTCATTTTAAATTCCCTTGGTTTCTTAGAACAGAAATGAGAAAAAAGAAAGCTCACCCAAAACTGTGCTTCCAAGTTACAAAATAATACGTGGACTAAAATGTCATTTTTATAATAAAAACATATTTATATACATGGAAACAAAGCATGGAATTACATAAACCAGTAAGTGAAAGATGGTCGTTCCCAGGTTTTTTCCTTTATCCTTATCCACAATTCCTATTTTTTTTTTCAGTAACAAAAATGGAACTTATATAATTTCTCATAGCATATTAAAATTTTCTAGAAAAGCTGGACCAGTATAATAGGCATGTATATTTATTCACTTATTCAGTGAAACATATTTCTTTAAATGAAGTGTTTTCACAAAAATCTCAGCTTCTCAAAACCATCCTTAGGTGACTCGAGGCTGAGATATGGAGCTGATGAGAACCCCCCAGGTAGGGAGATGCAGGCCAGGACCCCTGGCTTCTCTGGGTGTGGGAACACCTATGGGCAGCTTGGGCGTCAGGTCCCTGTGAATTTACATCCTGGAAGACAGCACAACACTCTCCTTTTTTTAATCTGTTTTCCTAATTCTGGTGGATCTTCTTGGCATCAAGGATTACTGATTCTTCTGTCCTTATGCTCACCCTTGGTTGACCCAAAGCTTCCTTGAGTCAAATGGGAGGACCCAGCTGAAGATTATGTGGTCACAGATCAGTTTAGGGGTAAATTGGGGGCTGACAAATGAGAGCTGTTGGAAGCTTCTCCAAGGAATGGGGTGCTAAAAGGTTCTCCAAGTGCCTGGAACATGACTTGTCACTTAGAGCAAGCCAGGCTCCAAAGCGGGGATCCAGAATGCAGATAAGCTTCAGGATAGGATTGTCATAGCTCGATGGCATCTGGTCATGCTTCTCTACTGCTCAAAAAGTTCAAGTGGCAACTTATTTCTCTCTCTGACTTCATTGTGTACCTTTCTCACAAACCTTTTTTACTGGCTCTAGCTATACCGGTTTTCTTTGCTATTCCTGGAACTACCAAGTATGTTCCTAGGTCAGGGCCTTAAAATGGGCCATTCCCTCTGTTTGGGGTGCTCTTGCCCCAAACATCACCATGGCTTATTCTTTCATTTTATTCAAGTGGTTGTTCAAACACCACCTCTTCAGATAATATTTTGCATCTATCTATTCCTTTACATGGTTTTCTTCCTAGGAGTCACCACTTTCCACGGTATTATACCGTTGTTTCCCAACAGTCTTTCTCCTTCCCATTAGAGCATAGCCCTAAAAAAGCAGGAATTTTGTTTGTTTTGTTCACTGATGTGTCCCTAATGTCTAGAACAGTATTTGCACATAGTAGATGAAACTTATTGCGACCTTTAAAAGTTACTTTTAAAATATAAGGTATAAGAACAACAACAAAAATGTTGTGTCCGTTTTCCTGCTGACCATAGGTAAATGGAATCTGGGCTTTGAAGTTAAACTAGCACAGGGGAAGTAGAGTTGAAGCAAGCAACCTACCAAACTGACAACAGTGAGCCATTTATCTTCCTAAACTTTCAGGCACTCAGTGAGATTTTTAAAAATTAATTGTGTTCCCTACTTGTCCTTCAAAGCAAGAAAGAGCCATGATATTCAACTGGGTCTCTTATCTTCATTTCTGGAGGTTTATTTTTCTGACAAGTCTGGTTTTCTGAAAAGATAATCTATAAAAAAGAGGTCTTTGACCCAGCTCCAGTTCAGGCACAGAAATAATGTTCTTGTTTGTCAAAGAACCATAAAGAAACAAATCAATAACTTTCATAAGGTTATTTTAGAGTTCAATTCTTTCCCCAAGTGCCTTTCCTCAGACAGCTTAAATAAACAATACCTTTTTTCATTCAATCTCATTTCAAAGTTCACGTAAAGCTCCTCATCCGGCCCCAAATAAAAAAGAGCAGAGGATACTTATTGTTAAGAAAAGATAGGAGCCCTTACATTTACATTAACTTCTCTCCTTTCAGGAGGAGCAAATACAAGTTAATGCCAAATAAGAGAGAAAATGGCAGACCATTCCCTGAGACCAATTTCAAAATCTCGCTCCATAGAAGCCTCCCTCGCGGAGTTTCTTGTTTTCCATACCAAGGACCTAAGTAGTTTCCCATTTCAGCATCCTGGAGTGACTAGCTTGTACCTGATCTCCCCCTCCTGCTGTCTTAAAATGAAAAACCCGAAGGCACCGACTATAAGAATATCAGCTTGGATACAGAAACAACAGCATGAATCACAGATGAAAAGACAGCCGCTTCACATAACTGAAAATGTCTTTGTTCAGCTGGCTGACAAGAGATGCTGAAAGCGTGGCAAGTTAACAGTGAGTTCCTGCACATACATCTCCCTAGGATGGTGTGGAAGCACAGTGGGGGCAGGGAAGGAAAGGGTACAAGCTCCTGTCACATGCCAGTACTTCTGCAGGTCCCCAATACACATGCCAGCCCACAGCTCCTCCCAGCATCTCGGGAACAAAGCCTTATTTTATAAGTGCATTTATAAAAGCACTCATTTTATAAATGAAGGAATAGGGTGTGGAAAGAGTAAAAGAACTGTCTAGAGCACATCTGGTAATGAGCAGATCTGGATTCAAACCCATCCTTTTCTTCCATGCCACACTACTGTCACCTGATCTCAATGACAATGAATGCCTTCCATTGTACAGCAGTCTTCCCAGGTCACATCAGGGTCACTTCCACCCTCTCACTTTACAGGCCAAGATGAGGTACATGAGGGCAGTACCCCACATTTCAGAGGAAAGGACTGTGAGGTCAAGTGACTTATCTGCCTTAAATGTTCCCCATGCCTGCAAAGCACACTCTTACCTCCTTCATTTTTTGAGGGGGGAAGGGCAGAGGGAGACAGAAAGAAAATCTTAAGTAGGCTCCATGGCCAGCATGGAACCCAACACTGGGCTCAATCTCACAACTCTGAGATCATGACCTGAGCCAAAATCAAGAGTTGGACACTTAACCGACTGAGCTACCCAGGTGCCCTATACACCCGTACCCCTTTTAATCTAACTTCCACATGTCCTCCAGGTCTCAGTTGAAATACCACTTCCTCAGGGAGGACCTCTCTGCCTCCTTGACTAAGTCAGTATTTCCCTGACTCATGTCCCCAAAGCTCCACCACTTCCACAATGCCAGACTTCCAAGTACTATTTTTCACAAAAAAGAAAAAGGAGAAAAACATCACCTTCTGGATTCCAGAGTCTTTGGCACATTCAGATCTTTTATATTTCTTCCTAAAATATTCTGAGATATCATCTCCCCTCCTTTACAGATGAGGACACCAAGGTTCACAGAGGTTAGATAATATTACCAGAGCTTATAAGTGATAGTACCTTTATTTGAACCAGTGTCCATTTGATTCTAAAGCTTTTGTTTTTCCAACCAACCTACTTCTGTACCCACAGCCTTGGTCTATGAACACAAGGTCACAGACTATACTAACTCAAGTAGCAATACCAATATGGTAGAGTGGGTAAACGGGTTCAAATACCAACCCAACTGCTCCCTAGCTGTGGAATCTTGAACAAATCTCTTGGCTTTCCTGAGTGTCTATTTCCTAACATATAAACTACGGATAAGATAGAACTCAACAGAGTTATAATAAAGATGAAATAAATTAGTATACTTATTAGCACGGTGACTGGTACACAGGAAGCACTCAATAAATGTTAGCTATGAGGTCTGGTCATTTGCCACATTAACCAGTTGATGATGGTATTTTCTATGACAGAGGGAGTAGCTGTAGCATTTAGAGCTTTAGAAAATCCCTCCTGGAATCTCCAGTTTCCAAGGTAAGGGGGAGTTAACTTTTCCACAGCTTAAATGTTTATAAGATATTCCACTAGACAGTGCTGTGGAAACTATACTCTTAGAAAAGCATACCAAAAAAAAAGAAGAAGAAGAAGAAGAAGAAGAAGAAGAAGAAGAAGAAGAAGAAAGAAAGAGAAAAAAAAAAAAAAGAATTTCTTCAAAATGTAGAATAAAATTAAATGCCCAGTGAATGTGCTTCATATTCCTAATTCTGAGACAATGGAAATATAGGCTTAGTTCTGAAGCTCTTCCATTTTTATATCCAGCTTTCCATTCATTCTAACATAATCCTGTTATAATAAAAGGACAAGCTTAAGAGTACCCCAATGACAAAATAACCCTCATAAATTTCTAGAGATGTTACCCACAGAAAAAAGTTCTATAATGAATAAAAAGTCTGATTCATATTTCCACTTTGAGTAAGTCAGATATTAGGGAGACCCTACTCCCTAAATGTAGTATTTAACTAATTTTTTCCTCTAAAAATTTTTCTCCCAAAACCTTCATGTCATATTGCTAAGGCAAATAGAGAAAAACAAAGAAATATTCAAAATGTTTGCCCATGAAATTAATTATTGCTATACCATCATCTCTCATATTATGTCTTTTCTTGTTTTTCTCCCTAATAGACCATTATCATTCTTTTAAAAAAATTAGTTTGTTTTCCTCCCACCATTCCCAAGAGTAGACTATTTCTTTATATATAAGTACCTTTGTGCTCCCATAGTGACTAAAATATAGCAGGCACTTACAATGTTTTTGACTGATGGTTGGACAGATATTCCCAAATTTAGATAATCACTAGCTATCTTGTGATGTAATTGCTGAAAAGCCATTATATAGACAACAGCACTTCACTCCCAATGCTGTCCAATAAAAGTCTTGTACGTGCAATGGCCATTTTCAATATGCCCTGAGATTTGCCTTCTAGACTTAAGTCTCAGTCAAGACATTTGCTCTGAAAGGGCCCCTCTATTTCTGACTGAATGCCAGGCTCACCTGCCTGATGCTATCATGTTCCAGCATGCCAACACGTACACACTGCTTGAAGTGCTGCTGCATGTCCTTAATCCCTAACACTTTTTTCCTGTAGCCAGACTCTTGGCAGCTGGCCTAGTTAAACTGGCCATCCAGTAAATGGTTGAGAGCTGTTCTGACACTCACGTTCAACCAGGTAGTTGAATGTCTGTTTTCAGTCCTGGCCAAGGCCCTGAGTCAAAGACTTCATTATAAGCAATGCAACCTCACTATTTTTGTGTAAAGCAGGCTCCTAAACAGGGGCTATGCCTCCCTAGGAAGCATTTTGAGAATTTTTTTTGAAGATTGAGGGTTGTGAGGTACTACTGGCATTTAATGGATAGGGACCATAAATTCTAGATTTCATGTCATGTAAAACATGAAGAAAAACTGTCTCACTTCCACATGACATTCAAACATCCTACTGAACATTCGTGTAAGTAAAATATCTGTTTATAATTATCTGATATTTATCCTCACTCTGTTTTACATATAAACACAAAGAACTTACTGACTGGTAATAATACACACTGAATCATCCAGAATTTTAATTATCATGTAACTCAAAGAAAGATTGTACCGTTTTTGTTTAGAAATTTATGAAAATAACAGAGGACAAAAAATATATTGGAAATTGAAAATTAACTATGAAAATTTATCAAATAACCAGGATCTCCAACCACAATTAATTTGAAATTCTAGAACAGAAAAATACAAACAAATGAGATTAATTTTGTTTAACTGCATCCTGGACATAGCTTAAAAGAATACTGGTAGGTAAGAAGATGCCAACAGAAAATATCCAAACTGAAGGACCAAAAACAAAAAGTATAGAAAACAGAAAAGAACATGGGAGACAATGAAACATGTTTCAAGTTTTAACATATGGGCAACTGAGAAAGATACAAACAGGAAAGGGGCAGAAATACATTTTTGAAAAAATAATAGCCGAGAACTTTCCAAGACAGAAGAAACACATTAAGCCATAGATTCAAGAAGTAATAACTGTCAAGCAGAATAAATATAAAAAAAAAATACCTAAACACATCAGAGTAAGACTACTGAAAACTATCAGTAAAGAATAAAATCTTTTTCTTTTCTCTATTCTTCCCTACCCCTCCAGCCCCTAGCAACCACTTTCTACTCTCTGCTTTATGAGGGTTTTTGTTTTTGTTTTTGTTTTTTTTTAAGATTCCACCCATAAGTGGTATCATGTCGTTTTTATCTTTCTCAGTCTGGTTTATTTCACTTAGCATGATGCCCTCCAAGTTGATCTATATTGTCACAAATGATAGGATTTTCTTCTTTATAAAGGCTGAATAATATTGCCATATGTGTGTACCACATTTTCTTTATCTATTCATCCACTGACAGTCACTTAAGTTGTTTCCATACAGAAAAATCTTCAACTCTATAGAGGGGTGGAGAGTTAGCTTCAGAGAAGAACAATAAATCTGATAGTCAACCTATCCACAAAAAATGATGGATGTCAGAAAACAAAATCATTGAAGCGATAAATGAAAACAATCACTAAGTTAGAATTCTATACCCAGCAAGAATAGCCTTCAAAAATAATATTGAAAGGAAGATTTTAAATTAATAAAACTTACGAGAACTTTTCACCCATAGACCTGAACATTAAAAAAAAAAAAAAAAGAGAGACGTTCTTCAGGCAAAAAGAAAATGATTGAAGATGGAAACACAGTAATGTAGGAAGGAATTGAGAGTAATGGGAAGGGCAAATGTGTGGGTAAGTCTAAAAAAATAACTGCACAAAACAAAAATAATAACATTTTGTGGGATTTAAAATATATGTAGACAAAATGCACAATAAGACATAAGACAGCAAAGGGTTAAATAAAAATTAAAGCGTTTCAAGGTCCTAGTCCTAGTTGGGAAGAGAGAAAATAATTAGCAGACATTGTAATCCGTAGGGTTATCACTCAAAGAAACAGTAAAAGCACGGATAACTAACAAGCTAAAAGATGGGGAAATGAATTTTGGATTGATTCAAAAGAAGAAAAGAGAGAAAAAAAGAAATAACATTAAAACAAACAGAAAACAACGGTAAGATAGTAAATATAAACCTTCAAGTATCAGTAATTACACTGAATGAAAATGTTGAAAGATAAAGATTGTCAGATTGGATTAAAAAAAAAAAAGTGCAGTGGATCCAGTAACATTGAGAACCATTATTATAAAGTATTGATTAAAAATCTCAAAGCCCCAATTTATATATATATATATATATACAGACTGCCTCATTCAAAATGGAATTTCAGAGACCAAATCCTTCAACAATTCGAGCCACCAAGAATTTACAGAGGATCTCTCATTCTGCTAAGCAAGAAAATACAACCCCATCCCTTACATATGCACTCGAACTTGAAATACAGTTGAAGAAACAAGACTTTTAAAACAATTAGGGAACAAAAGAAAAGAATAATTGGAAAGAGAACCAAGTACAAAAAAAGAGTACTGGATTCGGAGTTAGAACCTGCCTTCAGCAAGCTAGGCACACTAGACAAGTCATTTGCCAGGTCCTCAGATCCATCCTCTATAAAATTCAGAGGTTAGGGCACAGTGTCCCTAATCTGGAGATGAATTCTGGAGTCATACATCTGGAAGTGGGAATCTAGCTCCCTGCCTAAATAGTTCAGAACCTTAAACAAGGTAATTATCCTGATGGTCTTGGTTTACTTTTACATAAAAAGAATAAAGATAATAAAATATCTTTATAGAGGAATATTAGGAGGATAAATTAGGTAACACATTTTCAGTTCCTCAGCACAGTGCCCGACACTTACAGGGTAGAGCAGAGGCTCCCAATTCTTCATCCTTGGACCTTTCCTGTACTCCAGATAAATCTCTACCTGACCTCTATTCCTCAGAGGGGTCATCACTGCACATCTCTGCGCCTGAGTTATAAAGCAGTTCCTCATCTGCTGGATTTTTCTTCTCATGTGTGCATTCATGACCAAGGTCATCAATATACAACCACTCCTAGTGTGCAAGCAAATTAGAAAGCTTACTTTTCAAAGTAAGATACCATGAAGACAATGCATTTTAAAAAAATCACACAACTTTCCAAAGTCCATTTTATAGTGTCCATTTTAAAATGTCATTACACAAGTTATATGTCCATACAATAACCACAGCTACTTTTTGCAAGATACTATATATGTGTGTGTCATATATATCTTTATGTGCATATTGTAGCTGCATACACATGCATATATATACCTATAATATACATACTACATAGAAATGTGTGTATATGTGTATGAATTTACACGTAACATTTAATCCTTGCAAAAATCCTGTAAATTACTTAATTATTGCTTCTGTTTTCCCCCCCCCCCCCAAAAAAAACCCCAAACTTAAAAAAATTGTTGGAGACTTATATTCACTGGGAAATCCAGAATATGAAGCCAGGACTGCTTGGTTTCAAGAACCACGTTCCTTCAACTAAAACATACTAGTTCTGGAGAAACAGCTCTCGACAGGTTTGCGTCTAACTGATCAACTGAGCTAATTGACTTTGGCTGCTGTTGCCACCTCCACCCCCTTCCTCGCAGCTGGCAAGGGTTTCTGTGCAGGAGGGAATCTGGGACCAACAAGGGTAGCCAGCCCTGCCTTAGCAACCTTATTCTCAATATCTTACTCAAGATCTTAAACTTCTAAGGAAACAAAAACAGCTTCTCCTCTGGAAATGTCTGAGGAACCCTTCTATAAAGCCACATGGTGTAATAAAGTAATAACGGTATGGAAACACACTGTACCAGCCCCACTGCTCAAATCAACCCTCTTAATCTTGGCAACTGAGAAGAGTGCCATAATTACACAGCTGCTGCTGTTTCCACGTCCTGGGCTAACAGTGGAAATATTCTTCTGAAGTTCTAAGTCAGAGATGGCGAACAGGTTTTCTCACACATGCCTGCTCTGCAGAAAAAGAAAAAAAAAAAGCCACTTAAAATGCTGGGTTGAGGAGAATTCTGAAGCCCTGTCCAGGCAGGGTACGTGACAAAGATCACTACTGTATGCCACAGGTTCAGGGTTAAGTCGTGGGGAAGAGCGGAAGTTCCCCTTGCCGTACGATCTCACACACTACAGCCCCATAGTCTACCCTAAAGTATTGTTGGTCACTGTCACTCGGTTTATGAATTAAAGTGGGGGGAAAAACAGAAAAGAAAAAAGAAAGCCAGCTCGGTTGGGCCAAAACCACGGAGATGATTAACTTTAATGATGAACTAATCAACTACATTTTACTTTCCTTTTCCATTACGCTATTCAGCTCTTTCCAGACCTGTGAACCGCCCCTCATTCATAACCGCTTCATAAATGGGCTTCTGTTCTGCTCAGCTCCTGTTCCCCAGAACATCCTGGCACAGGCCACGGCCGGCACACGAGGTTAGCGTCTTCGCCTCTGGGAACGTGGACTCCACCGCCATCCCGAACCAGGGGAAATGCTCTGCCAGTTCCGGTGGAATGACACACTGACTAAGTCCTTACACCAAGCGGTCCACTCCCGCAGTCAGCACAACACACAGCGGGTGTGTTCTCCAACAACAGAAGGACGCTTGCTTAGATCTGATTTGCTTCAACCCTCACTGTTTGCCAGGAAGCCACGGAGGAGAAGCAGGTATCCGGTGTCTCCGAGGAAGACCCTCCCAGGGTTCACTGTTAAATCCAGAGGCAGAACCCAGAGCAATTACACTCCTGGTACAATTACTGGCATCCCCCACTCCCTGCCAGGTGAGGAGACTTGGCAGCTGAATAAAACGGCTTTCATTTTACCTTTCCACTCCAATTAGCTGACAGTACTAGTCAATTGCCTGAATCAAACAAAATGCAAGAGAATTTGAAAGGGCTCTATGTGGTTTATAGAACTGTGCCTTGGAGAACAATGAAAAGATGAAAGGGATTGAAAAGAGAATTAGGGGACCCGCCGCAACAAAAGGGCAGGTTGCAAACAACCCACAGGTGGTACGGATGGTTCAAATGGTAAGCGGAGATATTTAAGCTTAACACCCATCCCACCTACTGTTTGTTTGATTAATGGCAAGAGAATTAAATCACAGCCCCTGTAAGATCTGGCTGGGACTCATTTACATCGCACAATTATATAGACAGGCAAAAGCACACATTCTCTCAAGGACTAGCCTCTCCAATCCTGCCACACAGTCAACATTTACAGAGAAGTTATTGAACTGAATGCAAAGTCCCACTAGTGTTTAGGGACTGTGAAAGGCATAGGAGATGGCGAGTTTCGGAATGGGGAGGTGGGGAGTCACAATCTCACCAATGACATGAAATGCACACAGGAAACAAGGAGACCACAGAGTGGACAGCAGGGGTGCTGGGGAGGGGAGGGCAGTAACTCTGAATCACTGGACCATTAGAACCTGTTGCCCAGGGCCCAGGTAAATCCCACAGAGGAGTTCTAACAGCTTCCACTGGAGTTCTCAAAGTTCTGGCTGGAAAACTGCAGTAACTCTTCCAGAACAGAGCGAATCAACCAGTGCCTCAGGCCCAGGAATAGTCCGGACTGAACCTGGCAAGGTCTGCAGTGCTGCCCTGCTCACCTATATTCTTCCAGGAGGCTAATTACAGCCCTTGTAAACAGCCGGGAAGAGTTCCGTCTGGTCACACTGTGGACAAGCCTCAAATTCCCTGCCCCCTTGGAAGAAGGACTCCTTTAAAGACAGAACATGGAGTATAATTTGTTTCCTGGGCTTCATCCAAAATACACTGTTTCTGCCCTTATCCATGTGGGGCCCTGTGATTGATATTTAATATGGGCTGAAGGGGTTTTGCGATCTTGTCCTAAAGCTGAATGTCACGTGCGGGAAAGAGAAAAGCGTTCGTTTGCAAATCAGGGTTTGCCACCCTCTCCTTGGGGGCGGGGGGGGGGGGTCTCACGATTCTGTGCAGAACCTCGGGTCCTCAAAGCACATGCCCTTGCACCCTGTGTGGCTTGCCCTGGACACTAAAGGTGAGAGGATGCCAAGCCAGGCTAGTGTGAAGAACCAAGCAAGGTAGGATAACTCTTACAAAGTCTTTAAATAGCATGCCATTTAGCTGATCTGCATAAGACAGGACATATGCAAATTTTAAGGTTTCTAATACATATGCAAAAATTCTTTCGCGGGTAACTTTACTTCAAATATCAATTAATCAGCCCAGAAGTTGTTTACTATCACATTAACTTTGTGTGAGTACACGGATTTGTTGCAGAGAAGGAAAGAAATCTTAAAACACTACCTGAGACCACTAAAAAATTTTGGTTGTTTTTATTTATTATTTATTTGGGGGGGGCAGGAGGAGCAATTTTGGTTGTTTTTAATATTTATAATAAGTTCTATATTCCCACTTATTTTTTAGTTTAAAAAAAGATAGCTGGCCATGTATTATGTTTTACAATAAGCATGTGCTAATTCCTTTAAAAAAAAAAAAAAAGAAAAAAAAATGTTACTAGTATTCTTGAAATTTCTGAAAGTTTGCCTACCTGAGAAGCTGAGACGAGCTCCTAACTAAAATGACTAGATAAAGAGGAAGCAGGTAGATTCAATGGATGCTTTAACCCCATACCTCCGGATTAGATGACCTCTGCATTAGATGATTTACTCTCCAAACAGGAGATACCTTATTGATACCTTATTGGCTGGCTCTTCCCTTAATTCAGTTAGACCACACTGAACATGAGAAATGTGCTAACAGTTTTCTCCATTTGGTTCTGGGAAAAAAACACGTTGTTCACAATACAGGAAAATCGCCAATATACTTAATGTCAGGTTCATAGCTATATATGCAGCAAATAACGTATTTTTTGAGAAGTGCCTAGACTTGCTTCAACTTAGACTTAGTGGTCTATCTGGTATCTGTCCTAACTACTCAATTCAACTTTTTCAATGTAACAGAAAATAGCCAAAGACAATATGTAAGTGAATCAGCAGGTTGTGTTCAAGTAAAATTTTACTTGTGGGTACTGACCTATCATTTTTCATGAGATATTTTTCAGCCATTTAAAAATATAAAGCTTTATGGGGCGCCTGGGTGGCTCAGTGGGTTAAGCCGCTGCCTTCGGCTCAGGTCATGATCTCAGGGTCCTGGGATCGAGTCCCACATCGGGCTCTCTGCTCAGCAAGAAGCCTGCTTCCTCCTCTCTCTCTCTCTCTCTGCCTGCCTCTCCGTCTACTTGTGATCTCTCTCTGTCAAATAAATAAATAAAATCTTTAAAAAAAATATATATAAAGCTTTAGCTTGCCAGCTATAGACTGGATTTGTCCTGCCAAGCTCCAGCTGGGCAACACATGATCGACTGCATCAAAAAATAAAAAAATGAAAGAGAGGAAAATAATTGATCAACAAAATAGATTGTGTTTGTGTCATTCCAGAGGGATAAGTGAGGGATGACCCTCAAGGTCCTACAGCAAAATAGCACCTTCTGGTCAATCTGGAGTTGATGACATGAGAGGAATCTTGAAAGAGTTAATCACCTACCCCAAAGTACATCACTCCTGTCCCTTGACTCTTGGGCTTACTGATAAAATTCTAGCCACCGTTCCTGTCCTTGAGCTGGACTAGAATACGTAGGATGAGCGAGATTGTCATCCTAGCTGTCAGGAAGAATGATGGGGCGTCATTACCTGACTCTAGACTGAAATGAGAAGTATTAGTGCCTGGGTACCTGCCTATCACAAAGCAAAGCAGCTCATTTTCTGCAGAGAAAACAAAAGGAGCCAACTTCTGCCAATGGAAAGATCTGTTCATGAAATTTATGATCTAAGGAGTGGCAGCAAAAATGGGCCCAACGAAATGTTAAGTTCCAAATTTGTAGCAGCAAAGCAATTACTTATCTTGACATCTCAAGTAAACTCTGGAGAAAGCTCAACCTTCTCCACAAAGTTTATTATTGTTCCTCAAGGATGAAACAGATATCTCACACAAATCTATTTTAAATCCCACATGTTATTTAGATGCTTAATCAATTTGACCTGGCAGAGGCTCTTTTAAAAGCTTTTGTAAAATATATTTTTGTTTAAGTAGTGTATATACCCATGATCAATTGTTGCTAGGTCTAGAAGAAAAAGCAATTAGGAAATATACTATTTGTGTTTCAACTTCCACTATTCATAAGCAGATAATATGTTTTCTGTTTGTTTAAAAATTTTCCAATGTTTTGATTTTCTAAAACAATGTCTCTTTGGTGTGAAGTAAAACACACTCATGAAAATTCAAATAGAATTCATTTGCTAATAGACAAAAATGGTCTTAAATGAGGTAGAACTTCATTCTTAAACAAACAAGGAATTCACTCTGATAACAGATGTATAAATAGGACCACAATTCATGGATATGTTAATTGTCCCTAATAAGAACATTAAATAGCATTTGGTTTATGGCATGAAAAAAATAAAATCACCGTCAAGATGAGAAAGGGAAAAATCAGCCAAAGAATGCAATTACCAGACAAGCACCTCCTGAATTATAGTTGGAGCTGAAACCACATTATTAGTGAAAATGAAGCCTGAAACAGACAATGTTTCCTCTGTGAGGATAGAAAGGAATATGTCTTCTGTAATTTACAAATCCTATTTTGTGAATTGAAAGGATAAAGAATTCATTTTAATGACCATTTCCTAAGAAAGCTTACATTTTATATCTGAAAAATCACACAAAACATAGGAAGAGTTCAGAATGTGTCAAGGCAAGCAACCTACATGTATCATTTTTTCTTCATCCCCAGCGGTCGATTGGCTTCCCCTTCCTTCCCACAGGATAAGGGTAGCTAGTGGGCTGCTCTGGGTTTGGAGGAGTTCAGGACCATCATTTATTTCAAGATCTTTAGGAAGAGTGGTTTGATTGATTCTGGGGCTAACCCACCAGAATTTTAAGAGCAGGGTCAAAAGGGTGGTGGATCCAAAAATTCTACAGAGTAATTCTCTTAGATCTGCCCTTAGACAAGATCTGAGAGTTGTTATAACCTGAGTTTCAACCAAGTATCATCAGGCAAACAAGATGCATTTGACTATCAGGCCCCACATAATCCCCTTGATGTCACTCCTACAACTGTCCACCCCGACTTAGTGTTGCAATATTCAGATAATGAATTGAGCTGTACTAGGAAATATAATAGTCTACTGTTCTCCAGAATAACTTGAACAAATCATAGCAAATGTAACATATTTCCAGATATACTCAAAACTTACTATACTCTATGAACAAAAAGTGAGTTTTAGGGAAGTAGAGTGTGGTGTATTTTAAACACAGATCCTTCTAAGCCTGTTCCCTTCTTTCTGTGTGTATCCTCTAAAACAAAGCTTAGAAGTCAAAGAGATATGACTGCAGTGGATAGAATTATCATACTTCATTCAGGGAAATATTAACTTACAACGCTTTATATTTTTGATGTGTGTGTATGAGAGAGAGAGAGATCTTTCAAGTTCATAAGTGAGAGGGGATAGAAACTTGCAATAGCTATTGTCCAGTGAGCGAATGCCTAGAATCCATCAGAGTACCAAGAAAATTATTCATCAGAATGGCAATGGTAATAGCAACAGATTCCACCAACCTTGAGGAACTGCCTTCATAGGTAACAAAATAAACATAGGGACAAGCAGATGAAGCACAGGAGGGGAAGAAGGCTATACCTTATCTTGATACTGAGTCTTCAGTCGACCCCCATCTCCCGGGCTCCAATGTCACCCTCATCTCTCACATGGGCTGTGGCTCCCAGAGGTAGACCTGACAGCACACTCCTCTTCCAGACAAACCCTTCAACAATGTTCCCCGCAGCAACCAGACTGAGCGTCTTAAAACGCAAATTAGGTCATATGTTTCTTACACTCAAACATGTCAATGGATTTTCAACACTCTTAACAAAAGTCCAAATTCTTTACCATGGCCAACCAGACCCCTGCTCTGGCTTCACTCCTTTCTGCTTCCCTCACCACAGTAGTCAGATGGGCTCCTTGGGAATCATTTCCTCTGGCCAGGAGTTTCCTGGCCTTGGCCCAGTCTCCCCTTCTCCTACCCAGGCTCCTTCTCACTCTGAAGGTGTCACCTCATCAACTATGTCCTCCTGACTGCCCTCCCCAGTAGGCCCCTATTCTTCTCTACCATGACCTCCTGTTTCCTTTCATGGCACCAGAACAACTGGAAATCATTCTGTTGTCTGTTTTACTCCCTGGAAGGTAAGGCCCTGAGAGCCTAAACCATGCCTACTTTGGTTACTGCTGGACCACCACTATCCAGAACTGTGGTTATTTGTGGAATGAGAGAATAATGTCCCTCCCATTCCTCTTCCTTCCCTTTCTCCTAACATAATGAAGGTCTCCAAGAAATATACTACTCACCAAAGAATATATATTCTTAGTTGGCTCATTCATTAAATAATTCCTTCATATACACATTCACTCTAAGTTTTACCCATTTATAATAAACATATATTGACCCTCTACTGTGTTCAAATCATGTAAAGAAAGGCAGGAAAAGAGGTATTAGATATGTGATTGTGTTCTGACTAAAAACATGGAACAATAGCTAAATAGCTAATAAACAATAGCTAAATAGCTAAATCTATACTGAATTAATTTAAATAGGAACATGGGCCAGATGTTTGAAAGAAGCCTTCTGGGATATATCTAGATAGGCCTGGGGTCCCAAGTAATGTATTTGATCCTTTTTCAGATCTTTCATTTATTTGAGAAAGAAAAAGAGAGAGAGAATGAGTGGGGGGAATAACACAGGGAGAGGGAGAAACAGACTCCCTGTTGAGCAGGGAACCCAATGTAGGGCTTGATCCCAGGTCTCTGAGATCATGACCTCAACTGAAGGCTGACACTTAACCAACTGAGTCACCCAGGCACCCTTGAGGTCCCAACCATTTAATGTGGAAAAATAACTGGTTTCTCCTTAATTTAATTTTACTTCATTCATTTGTTCATTCAATCACTTGTTTAACAAATATCTACACTGTGTCTCAAGCACTATACCAACTGGTGGGCATACCAATGGCAAATGGCACAGAAAGTCAAGGAGAAAAAGTGCCCAGGATTTGAAGAAATAATGATATGGCAATTTAGGTCCTATTATAACCTCAGGGAAGGACAATACTCAACCAATGGTGGGTACCCAAAATACAAGGAAGCTACATATTCCAGAACAAGAAAAAAATTTTTCATCTAAAGAACATGTTACACAAACCAATGTTCACAGCAGCATTATTCACAAGAGCCAAAATGTAGAAGCAACCCAAGTAACCCAAAAGATGAATGGATAAACAAAATATGGTGTATATGTACAGTGGAATAGTGTTCAGCCTTATAATAGGCAAGGCAGTTCTGACACATGCTACAATGTGGATAAACCTTGAGGACACAATGCTAAGTGAAACAGGCCCATTACAAGACACCAAGACTGTATAATTTCACTTATATGAGGTATCTGGAGTAGAAAATTCACAGAGACAGAAAGGAGAATGGTGGCTGCCCTGCCAGGGCTTGGGGGTAATAGAGAATGGGGAGTTAATTGTTTAGTAGAGTTTCAGTTTTTCAAGATGAAAAGTCATCTGTGGATTGGTTGCCAATGTAAGTATACTCAACACTACTGAACTATACACTTAAAAATGGGGGGAATGCAAGCTGGTGCAGACACTCTGGAAAACAGCATGGAGGTTCCTCAAAACGTTAAAAATAGAGCTACGCTATGACCCAGCAATCACACTACTGGGCATTTACCCGAAAAATACAAATTTAGTGATTCAAAGGGGCACATGCACCCGAATGTTTATAGCAGCAATGTCCACAATAACCAAACTATGGAAAGAGCCTAGATGTCCATCAACAGATGAATGGATCAAGAAGATGTGGTATATGTATACAATGGAATACTACGCAGCCATCAAAAGAAATGAAATCTTGTCATTTGTAACAACATGGATGGAACTAGAGGGTATCATGCTGAGTGAAATAAATCAATCAGAAAAAGACAACTATCATATGTCTCCCTGATATGAGGAATTTGAGAGGCAAGGCAGGGGCTTGTGCAGGGTAGGGAAGGAAAAAATGAAACAAGATAGGATTGGGAAGGAGACAAACCATAAAAGACTCTTAATCTCACAAAACAAACTGAGGGTTGCTGGGGGGTGAGATGGGGGAAAAGGTTGGCTGGGTGATGGACATTGGGGAGGGTGTGTGCTATGGTGAGTGCTGTGAAATGTGTAAGCTTGATGATTCACAGACCTGTACCCCCTGGGGCAAGTAATACATTATATGTTAATA
This sequence comes from Enhydra lutris kenyoni, assembly GCF_002288905.1. Lineage (NCBI taxonomy): Eukaryota > Metazoa > Chordata > Mammalia > Carnivora > Mustelidae > Enhydra > Enhydra lutris. Next base: position 4,783,315 of record NW_019154105.1, read on the forward strand.
AAAATAATTTTAAAAAATAAAAATAAAATAAAATCAGGCCCCAAAAATGGTTAAGATGGTAAATTTTATGATATGCATATTTTACTGTTATTTAAAAATCCATTTTATAGACCACAATGAAGTTAAACAGCATCGCTGAGACAGCCATCAGGTGTGTTCTATACTGCAGTCCTTCCCGCATCAGGAAGGCAGACTGACACACCGGCTAGCGACCGACTGCTTTAGAGAAAGACGGCGCCTCTGACATGATCCTTAATTTCAAGGAACACAGGCTTCCAGATCATAACATCTAAGAGGACAGCCTTTGTGAAAAGAAAGCTCCCAAAATTGTCCCCTAATTCTGTGACAAGGGCCCCTCAGTGCATTCAAGGTTGCTGAGAAATGACTGGCTAGTAATGCTGTGTGAGGACAAACAAATTAAAATAAATGGCAAGCAAAAGCCAGGTAAGGGCTCCACAACTCACTTGCACAACGGCACATACTATTTCTCTTGGTTATGAATGAGTAAATTAATTGGTCTTGGCACAAGCAACTTATTGGCTTGAGGAAAATTTCTGCTGTAAAATCAAAAGCGCTCTTCACAGGCAGCCCTCAAGGAAGCCTGAGAGGGATCCAGGAAGGGTGCTGCTTTTATCAAGATGTCTGTGGGATGTTCAGACACAAAAAAGGATTTGCTCTCAAATTCTCCAGTAAAAAATAAAAAATGGGAAAGGGAGAGGAAACAAGAGTGTCAAAATATTAATAATTCTGGAAACTCAATAAAGGCTGCATAGGGTTCATGACATTATTCTAATTTAGTGTTTACTTGGAAATTTCTTGAATAAAATTTATTTTGAAAATGGGCATGTGGCAGAACGATTTATGATGGGCTGTGGATGACTTCAAGACAGACACAGAATTTAGATTATTCCTAACCCATCAGGATACTCTAAAATTAAGCAGGAAAATTTATTGCTGATAGAATGTTATGGTGCCTTTGCCCAAATGAGTCATAGAACACAAGTGCACAGGCTGGGAAAGGGAGCAAGAAATAAGAAAGAAGACTTCCAGCCTTTGCCTTTTCCAGCTATAGCAACCAAACACACGAGGGGAACTGTGGCAGTGAAGTCAGCCCCCCCATCAAATCCCCAGAGCCAACTGCTTTCCTGAAGATGCAGAGACTTTATTGTCTCACACTCCAGCTTTGCTGTAAATCCGGCAGCAACCGTAAGTAAGGAATCCAACACCCAACAGCTTTAGCTGTCCATGCACATGTGATTCCCAAGAAAACACATGAGTGTTTCTAACTTGAAAAAGCACCCACTATGGCTGATTAACTTTTTAATTTTATTTTATTTATTTATTTGACAAAGAGAGAGAGAATATAAGCAGGGGGAGTGGGGAAGGGAGGAGCAGGCTTCCCACTGAGTAGGGAGCCCAATACGGGGCTCCATCCCAGGACCCTGGTATCATGACCTGAGCAGAAGGCAGAGGCTTTACCGACTGAGCTACCCAGGTGCCTCGTGGCTGATTAACTTTCAATCTTGGGAGGTTACGATGAAAATTGAACAAAAGCAACAGAAGGAAATTTTCCCCTGGTCAAGAAGAATGCTCAGTAAGTGTTTGCATGGTTAATGAATTAAATAAATAACTACTTAAAGCCATCCTGGGTGGGCGTCCACTGCCTTTTCCCTCTCTGGGGTTTCCATACTGAACACAGAAACCAGTTAAAGTTTCACTCATATTCTTCCAACAACCAACTACATCTGTTACACACTTTAATAATATTCATCCTGATTATGAAAACTCTGCATGCTTAGTCTGGAAGCTCGAAGGGAAAGAGGCTCGGGCAAACGCGTACCACAGAGCCTCCTCCCTGCACATCCTCCACGGACCCTGTGGGATCCTAGCAATCAGGTGAGTTTCATAGCAGCTAAGTTTTAGTCACAGACTAATGATCATTTAAGGTTGAAGGCAGTGTTCAGGCAACTTTTCTAAAGTGTCAGAATCAGCCTCCTGCCTCCCTGTTTTTTGATGTCATATAACCTAAAGTCATATAAACTTCTCCATGCTCTTGGATCGGAAGAATAAACATTGTTAAAATGTCTATACTGCCTAGAGCAATCTATACTTTTAATGCCATTCCGATCAAAATTCCACTGGTATTTTTCAAAGAGCTGGAGCAAATAATCCAAAAATTTGTATGGAACCAGAAGAGACCCTGAATCGCTAAGGAAATGTTAAAAAACAAAAATAAAACTGGGGGCATCACGTTACCTGATTTCAAGCTTTACTACAAAGCTGTGACCACCAAGACAGCATGGTACTGGCATAAAAACAGACACATAGACCAGTGGAACAGAGTAGAGAGCCCAGATATGGACCCTCAACTCTATGGTCAAATAATCTTTGACAAAGCAGGAAAAAATATACAGTGGAAAAAAGACAGTCTCTTCAATAAATGGTGGGGGGAAAACTGGAAACTCGACCATTCTCTTACACCGTACACAAAGATAAACTCAAAATGGATAAAAGACCTCAATGTGAGACAGGAATCCATCAGAATCCTAGAGGAGAACATAGGCAGTAACCTCTTCGATATCAGCCACAGCAACTTCTTTCAAGATATGTCTCCAAAGGCAAAGGAAACAAAAGCCAAAATAAACTTCTTTTAAAAAAAAAAATTATTGCAGAATGGCATTTACAGAGTAAGCTGCACACCGTGCATTAACCTTCAGTATAGAACCCCAGAAGTTTCCTTCATGCCCCTTCCCAGTCTATAACCCATCCTTTTCTGAGATCTGTTCTGACCTCCACACATATCAGTTCGTTGTGTCAGCTCAGGGCTCTCAGATGAGACTTCGCACGATGATGCAAGCACCTAACACCCGCGGTGCCTTCTTCTTTGCCAGCACGACCCACCGTCCCCTGCAGAGGGGCCCCTGTGCCCAGCAACACATGTACACCGGGAGGAGAAAGTTTCCGTCGCAGTGAGAGGCAATGGCTAGTGCATTTGAAGCTGCGGTCCTGAGAGCGTGCGGCCATGAGATGCCCATAGACTCTCCACTCTGCAGGCCCAGGAGGAAAGAAAGTAGTTTATTGCTTTTCCTAGACATTGCCACCTAACAGACCCTATGATTTTATAACCTAAGAATCACTGGCTTCTGCCAAGAGCTCTGACTCCTATGAGCTCCCTGCTCTGCCATGACCGTGTGCATGTGATTCACTTCCCTTCCCTGTTTCTCAGACGCTGCCACATGAGGCAAAGCTAGTTCCTATGATTGCATCATCCTTTCTGTTGGCGAGGACAGGACAACAGCACATGAACCATCCCTATGGCCCCCGCTTCTCAGGGCAGGCAAGTATCCCTGCGATATCAGGAGTTTGGGGTGGAAGAAAGCAAAGCGAAAAGCTGGGAGACTCTTCAGAAGTCAGGAAGCCCCCAAACAGACCTCGTTTCTTTTTTTTTTTTTTTTTTTTTAAGATTCTATTTATTTATTTGAGAGAGAGACAGTGAGAGAGATCATGAGCGAGGAGAAGGTCAGAGAGAGAAGCAGACTCCCCGCGGAGCCGGGAGCCCGATGCGGGACTCGATCCTGGGACTCCGGGATCACGACCTGAGCCGAAGGCAGTCGTCCAACCAACTGAGCCACCCAGGCGTCCCACAGATCTCGTTTCTTACAAAGCAGGACACCTGCTTCCAAGATGAGTGTCTGCTTACTGGGAGCTGGGCACTGTACTTGTTGCCGAGGCTCCAAAGTGACCCAGAGCCAGGCCTGAAGGAGCCCAGCCGGAGAATAAACATTGAGCTTAAATACAAAACTTACGGGAGTGGGTAACTCCCATACCAGGGGAGCAGCGTCTGACAGAGACATGCGGACCGAGGATGGGAACCAGAGGCCAGGGCCCTCGGCCTGCTTGGGGAGCAAGGACTGAATCTTAGAAGCAGTTACATGTGGGGCTGCGGAGCAAAGAAGGAGGCAGAATTAGCAGTTGCAGGAGGAGGGAAATGTGGGAACACAGAGAGAGGGAGGAAGTGGCAAGGGCAAGGCCGGGACTAGCAAGAGATGGGGTGGGTGAGCTCAGCAGAGGCCGGCGCAAGGGTTTGAAAAGCTTAGGGAACTCTGCTGTGGGAAGCCCAAGCAGGACACAGAGAAGCGCTGGGCACTAGGGCACTGGGGAATGAAGGGTGTGGAGGCAGTGAGCTGCTCCCGAGAGCACAGGCCTTTGGTCAGTTCCGTTGGAACCCGGGCCTGCAGTAAGGAACGTAAACGCAATTAGCCTCCTCGGATTTACGCAGAAATCAAATACCCGTCTTCATTAAGAGCAGTTATTCTCGAAGGTCAGTTTCAATGAGTCCCGCGGCTATACCCCTCACAATAACAAGCAATTACCCAGAGGGACCCTGACAGGGTACGATTCCGGCTTCAGACCCACAGACACACACGGACCTTAGATTAAAGTAATCCAGGGGGCAGCCACAGACGTGAACCTCTATCAAGTCTCCTCCAGCCCCTCCAGCCAAACAACCCTTCTGTGGTGATGCATACCTTTGTGTATGTAAAATCTACTGGATTAAAGCTTATGTTAATTCTTGGGAAACTCCCTAAATCTTCTCGCTGAAGACCATGAAACATTCTTTGCTTGTCCACATTATGTTTTCAAAACCAGTATCTCTTCTTAGAACGGGTTTATTTCTGCAAAGGGATGATTCTACCTATTTAATGCGGGGTCTCACAGGCTTCAGCTTCAGAAGGGGCGCCTTTTAGCCTGCATTTCTGAAGTTACGTCAGATTTGGGACACTTACCCCAGACCCATACGGCACAGGGGACGAATGAGGGAACACGCTGCAGGTAGTAGCTAAGGGACCTCAGGCAAGACATCTATCTTCTGTGGCCCTATATTTTTTTAACTTTTTAAAAACTCCCTAGACCACATGATTTCTCAAGTGCCTTCAGGTTCTGACACTGCTTTCTGGGGTAATTTCCCACTAAGGTGAAATTTACTGATGACAGTTACCCAAAGCCCTAGGGACTGGGGGAGGAGGCACGGGAATGAAGGCACAACCCACTCACGGGTGAGAGGGGAAGAGAGACGGGAGGCAAAGGCCAGAGTCTCTGGTGCTGGCAGAAAACAGATGGTTCACCCCAACAATGGCTCTGAGGAAAAGTAAGACAGAGACCACCGACAACACTGTAGGCAGAATACAGGGAACCGCAGGCAACAGCAAGGAGACAAGGAACCATTACCACCACGGGGTCTGAAGGAACATGTGAGAGGGAACCAGAAGAGCTGTGGCCTTTGGAAGCAGAACTCAACTAACCACAGACAACTCACAGGGTGGGAGCCGGGGAATGAGTACCCCACCTGACTGTGCTGCAGCCCTCCCATTTCCTGCCAGTGCCTCCCAGTGCTTCCACCGAACGGGACGCCAAAGGGGAAAGGGCCCATCAACGCAAGCCACCTCGGGATTGCAGAACAGAGGGAACGGTAGTTCGGGAAGGGCAAACGGAAACTATCCAGTCAACATACTTTGCCTGCTACACAGTTAGGTCTCCGTGGCCCCGTGTGGGCGGGTGCATCATCAGGAAACTGCTGCCAGCCTTCTGCAGGGGTGACCAGCGCTGTGATAAGGTAGGGAACAAGTCGGATCAGAACCAGGAATGTTGGAGCAAGAGTTGTCTTGTTCCCTATAGTTTCAGAGAAAGCGTAAATAGGGGGAAAAGGGTAAATAAGACGAGACGTGAGAACTCTTAGAAGGCTGAGGGTCATTCCGAGAGGTTGCCTGAGAACCGCACTCCAGAGACACAAGCCACGAACCACCTGGGAAGCCAGACGCCGCGTAAGATGAATTCCAGTGAGCGGGTCACTGTTTTCTTCAGCAGGTGCTTGTGGGGCGGCGGGCCTCCGCTGTCACCACGAGATGCCTTCCCAAGAGTCCAGGGAGCACCTTGTTCAGCGACTCTGACCCTTGGCCCTTCTGAGCGTGCAAACACTCAGATGCGGCATTACCTACGCCCGATGACAGTGGAGAAAACTTAAAATACGGCAACATCTCATCCGTTCCTGAGTGACTGCACTGGAATTTGAGGCATCTCAGACCAGGGGAAGGGTTTTTCAAAGCTGTGAGCAAATGTTTTAACTACGGGACAGAACAAAGGCCCCGAAGGGCTTTAGGGGCAATGATGTACACGTGAATAACAGGTACTTAACTTACAACCCACTTTTCTCTGTTCAGTAGGACCTACACTAGGGATGCTTTCCCTAAAAGGGCATTTCTACTCTGCATGAAGCTGAGGAAGTCACGGAGGAACAGCCGCACTTTCCAACCTTGTTCACCTGGAAGACTTGTTACAGCGAGCGTGTAATACCTTGTAATAAATTATAAATGTAGGAAAGTTTAATATAAATAAATTAGCAATGTTTTCTAAAAAAAAATACAGCTCTTCAAATAAAAACTGTCATCAGTGAAGACATAATGAAAACCTGAACTGGGAAGGTTTGACACGGCATTTGCCCCCACATTGTTATAACCCGCACATGTCCTTGAATGTGGAGGAAACAGCACCAGCTGGGGAAGATTATAATGGCCTGGTCTCCCAATCTGACGCCCTGAGACCTGAATTCTTCTCAAACTTCTCATGCTAACTTTGCTAATTACTTCAGCTACTGAACTAGTTTCTTGAGAAGTAAGATAAAATAACAGTATTTACCTCATAGACTATCATCAGGATTATAGAAGCAACCAGAAGCAAGTGTCTCAGATTACTAAATCTAACCCCCCCACCTTAAAGACATAAGAAAGTTTCAGGCTAGTATTTCTACATATTTTTGTAATGTGTTGAGGTATTGAGGTTGTATTTCTCCCATTTACATGAAAAAATAACATACTTTAAAAGTGGCCCTGTCTCTGTAGGTCTAAACATTTCCCATGAATATTAACTTCTCTGAGACAGTCTAAAAGGTAAACAAAGTCTTTAGTTAGGCATAGATTTAGGAGTATTATAATCATTTTGGCAATTTTGTTTCTGCTGCATTCTTGTTGTCCCTGGATTAGTTTCCAAAAGAGCACAACAAAAGAAAAGGAAAAGTTTGAATCAAGGTAATTTCTGGCATTCCATTTCATTTCCCGACTTTGCACTTGAGAGCAAGGATTGCATTTCAAGGCTTACTGGGTGTGTTTGGAGAAAATTCCTTTCATTTCTTAATGAAAGGCTTAAAACATCAGAGTATATATTGTAGTTAGTGGTAACTACACATTTGGGTTAACTCTTTAAGATAACTTTATTCCAACTGGCGCCGTTTCTCACGCCCCCCTCCAATCTTTGACATAGTCAGAGTTGTTCCTAGGCTCATGGTTCTCAGCAATGTCACAGTCACAAATGACAGCAACTGACAGAGCCGCACCGTTTTCCCAAAGGAGGGGACACTTCCAGGGCCAGAGAGACGGGCAACGGGTCTCTTGCTTTATCTTCTACCCCTATTAGACTGGCTGTCAGGAGATCTGGACTCTAGTCCTATTTAACTTATCTGTGAAAGAGTTAGACTAAACTTTCCCTAGACCCCCTTGAATGCCATGATTTGATGATTCCTCCCAGACATTCCCCTTCCAATGTTTAAATAAGCTTGTTTAGTTCTCCCGATAAACAAAAGATGACATGGGAGGGAGCACTGGCACCAGAGGTGTTGTCCCACACATATTGTGGGAACTTACTCTTCTAAAAGGAGATGATATAATGACAGCATCATAGAAAAGCCCTTTGAGTAGTATATTAGTTTCTTATGGTTGCTGAAATGTGGGAGGCCACGGTAAGGCTTGAGACAAGGACCAAACCAGGCCCTGACTTGTGCCTCCTTTAAAGGCTGAATAGCCGAACAAAAGGCTTAGGTCGATAAAGTCGAATAGCACTGAGAAAGGGTCTGTGCTATGTGTTGTGCGCTCGCCTACGTGACTTCCCACACGTTTGCTAGTCAGATAGAAACGATTTGGTCGGAGTCATAAGTTCGTGGCTGGTCCTAGCTGCCCTAGTACAGCCCATAAATTACTTTCAGGTTTGCTGTATCAATACAGAACTATTGTACTGGCATCAGCCATTTGGCCTCACGAGGTCTGCTTATAGTTAAGTGTGAAACTTATTATGGGAACTCGTGGTTGTTTAACTAGACACAGATGTATTGCTTCTCCTATTGTAATATCACTATATATATGGCCTTAATGCTTTGAATAAACTTAGCACTGTTGGACATCCTCCTCAGTGCTCCTCCTGCCCCCATCTCTCTACTTCTCGAGTTCTTTTCTTCATCCTCTTACCCTCACGTGCCTGGTCGATTTGTTGCGCCGGCCGCGTCACTGAAAAAAAATCACAATTTAGTAGCTTACAATGCCAGAAACTTGTTCCTTGGCAGTTCTGGAGGCCAGAAATGTGAAATCAGTTTCACGAGCTAAAGTCTAACTGATGGCAGGGCTAGGTCTTGCTTCAGGCTCTGAGGGGAGAATCTCTGCCTTTTTCATTTCCTAGTGTCACCTGCATTCCTTGGTTTGGGGCCCCTTCCTCCACCTTGAAAGCACATTGTTGCAGTCATTGCTTTCAACACCACTTCCTCTCCTCTTCTCTGGTAGAACCTCCCTGGGCCTCCCTCCCGGAAGGACTCTAGTGACCACATGATTGGGTCTCCCTGGAGATTGCAAGGTAATCTATCTAAATCCCTAACTCGATCACATTTGCAAAGTCCTGTTTGCCATATGAGGATTATATGGCATAGAACAGGCTTAGGGTGTAAAAAACTTGAGATGTCATAACTCAACCTATCACAGCTAGATATTCATGATCATCATTTTTAAAACATTAAGCTGTCCCCTAACGTAATGCATTTGGAATTTAGGGGACAGTGAACCCCAAAAGGCCCAAGGCACCAAACGGCCCTTTTTCTTTTCTGTCCCTGGGCTCTTTCTCAAGCAGAGGAGAGGCAGGGAATGACCTACAGAAAAAGGAGTCTTTGAGTTCAGCTAGAGTTCCACCACACATATAGGTTGAAGGCCTTTCTGGCAGGGTCTCCCTAACACATCTGCTCTACCAAAAACTGGCACCTGCCACTGGTCCTCAAATACAAAAAAAAGTATGAAACATTTGCTGGAGAAGACATAGCTCAAAACATATCAATCTGTGTTCACTCCAAAACTCTAAATTAGATAGGATTTTTCCTTCTGACTTTAAAGAAAACACAATCCAAATAGGGCCTTCTCTTTTATGCAGGGTACTCTGTGGACGGTGGGTGGAAATAGGTTTTTAAAAATCAGTGGTAAAAGTCAGGGCGAGTTTTATAAAACTGCACGATAATGGTCCCAGAATTCAGTCCAGACTACTCACAATGGTTCTTGGAAACAAATGGAATGGTCTTTCCACCTCACTGATAATTATGCCCTTAAAGGGGATAGCTTTATTTTAATGTACTTTATCTCTTTAGTTAGTAGTTATCGTAACTGACAACTGCGATTTCTGTATGAATGGAGATTAGCCATTTGTACTTCAGAAGAAAACCCACTTATTTTGTCTTGGGTACAATGAAGGTCTCTCCCAGACAGCATCCCAACGTGGCTACATCGTACTCTCTACTGTACGTCTGTTCAGACAATCCATGCTCAGTGGATTCTCATTAGTTACGGTAGTTATGTTCTATAAGGCCTCCGCAAACACCGAAGAACCAATATTGAATCGTTGCTCCTCGGGAAAATACAGGGAAGGGTTCCTGCAAGCCTCTGGTAAAAACTTTTCACTGGCGAATCAATACATAACCTTATTTTATGTGTTTCTGTTTAAAGACAACTTATTTAATATATACTGTTGATTCATTGTCGTTGAACTCACAAGCCAACGGTGCTGTAATTCATTCCTGAATGAAGCTTATCTAATGCCCGTATTTTCTCTCCCTCAAGCATATCCTTCCTACTTAGGAGCCCTTCAGAGCTATGCTTGGAGGCCATTTTAAACAGCAAAATCACCACCAAAGAACATAACAATCCAGAAAACATGGCACTAAATAGACCACAAAAATTATACTTGTTTAGAGGACGAGAAGTAAAACAGGAAGGCAGAGTGTCTCCTTGTCTAACCTCAGCTGCGAACAAGCTTGTCAACTGACTCAAATTCTTCATCTTTCCGCTCATGTCCACGAATAACTGTGAAAGTGCCTTGAGTATTGACTGGGGAGTTACAAATAAATCAGCGAGGAGGTGAGTTCGCAAATATGGAATCCATGAATGATGAAAATAGACTGTACTATATCTTGTAGGAAACACCTCCAGCTTCTGTATCCCTTAGTCACCTTTAAGTCACACACTGATGCACTGTGAGCTTTCCCCATTCCTAACATCCAGCAACACTGACCCTGTTTTACCACGTTATTGCCTATCGGTCATGAGGTAAAATTCCTAGCTGCCACAGAGGAAGCACTCAATTAATGTTTGTTAAATAAATCAAACCAGTCTGGCTGACCCTAAAGGAAGCTTTAGTCATTCCTCCCCAAAATCAGTGTTATTTCCAATACCAGAAGTACTGAACACCACCATTAATCTAAAAGAATGGTAGCCTACCATGAAAAAATAGCACACCCCTGATGAAAGAACACGACATCTGCTTCCAACTCCTCAACTGACCCAGGATCTCCCCTGGGTACAGTCTTACCCTGGAACGGTCACACACACAACTAGGAAAGCCCCCATCATTACCCAAGGTATAGTCCATGGAGAAGAAAGTGTGATGTTAGAGAGGGGAGAAGCAGAGCAAAGCAGAAGTAGTCAAATCACTAGTTCCCAGCCACAGGGACAATAAAAGCGGCATTGCCCCCATCATGACTCCCCTGTCTGGGGCCGTACTTCTCCAGCTGTGCCTCTGAGGAGTCTGCTTGCTAGCACACACATATTTCATGTTCCACACCAGACCAAGTAAAACACAATCTCTCGGGGCAGATCCAGAAGGCTGAATTCGGAGCAAGCTCCCTGCTGATGCTGGCGTAAACCATGTTCAGGAGTCACTGCCCCATCTGGATGGAGGAGGCGCAAGTCTTGGCTGTTGAGACATCTCGGTGTATAGGCTCTGTCTGCTTAGCCAGTCCCACACTGAGCCTCTACTCTCGCATCTGTGCATCTGAGGATAATACAATACTCAGAGCTGTTCTACTGTGACATTATTGACATTTTGGGCTGGAAAACTGTTTTTAGTGAGGGTTGTCCTGGGCATGGTGGGGTGTTTGCGGCATTTGTGGCCTCTACCCACCAGATGCCAAGAGCAACCACCCAGTACTGACAATCAAAGTTATTTCCAGACATTGACAAATGTCCCCTGGTGTGGGAAGGGCAAAGTCACTACTGCTTGAACCCACTGGTTTAAAGTATTGTAGGACCTAATAAATGTGACAGGGCCTGACATATGAAAGGCTATTGACAAATGTTTATTTTCCTTCTTCTCCCTCCACTCACAGTGGATCTTCTGAGAAGAAAGGCTCTGACAGTTTTTAAGAAAGCCCTCAATGCTCTTTGTATTTCAGATACCTCCTTTGTTTCTCATTAGTGACGCTTTAAATCCTGGCTTTGTAGTCTGTTAAAATGAGCAGGCGATTAGACTACAAAGTTAACTTGATTCTGTTCTTAATATCACAGATTTTCAGAAGCAACTGGTTGAGTCTTAACTTTAGAATTCTTGCACATCCCATGGAGAGGGGAGAATAGGGGTTACAGCTCAAAGCCCTTACAACACTCTTAGAATTAATTTGACAACAGGTCTTTCATAGGCCAATTCCACAGCTCTCTAGTAAAAGCACTAAAAGATTGTAGTGCATGGCCCATGGACTTCTCATCCAAAGCATCCAAAGTCAAGATTTTCCATCCGTGAAATGAAGACATTGGACTAGTGCCTCAAGTTCCTCTAACATTCCATATACTTTTAAAAATTTGATGATTCCAATAACTGCTAATACTTTGCTGCTCTACCTAGTTCCTAATTTGTGAATAATTTCATACTTTTAGGATTGACTTAATCAGATAACAATAATACTTTAACATTTACTAAATAAACATTTCATTAAAGTAACAGTTCTTGAGTGTCTACTTTGTGAAAAGCTCTAGTCTTCCCACAAACACCCAAAAAAGATAAGACATGGTTTGTGACCTGAAGGAGAAGAAGCAGATGCATAGATAAAAACTAGGTAAAAACCGCAATGAAATATTTGCTCTGTGCAAATGCAGTAAGAATAAATCTGAAATTGGAAAAAGATGAACAAAAGTTCAAGTAGTTACTAAAAATGCATTATGTTCGAAAGAAAGGAATGGTTGAAAACAAAGCAGTTAGGGAAAAAGGAAAAAGATTTTCACTTGGCCTTCCAGACTCAGGAAGAAACAAAACAAAGGCAAATTCAAGGCATGCTGGAAACTGCTAGTACAACATTCCCATCACGGTCTCCCTGAGAGGAGACATCTCTCCTTGAAGTAGCCACTGTGAGTGATGAAAGGTAAGATACACTGAATAATTAGAAATGGCAATTGGCTAGAAGAGGTTTCATCAGACTGGTGCCTCACTGGCTTCTTTGGCAGCTGCCTGTCTGAAAAAAAAAAAAAAAGAAAAGAAAAAGGTAATTCAAGGCCCATAACAAACTTGGATATATACCCCTTTCTTAAAGAGATGGATCACATCAGTACTGCAGCAATCCCTTTATCTGCTTCAAAATAACACAGGGAAAAAGTTGAAAGATAGCCTCCAAGTATGTGTTAAAAGGCACTCTGTATTTCTTCCAGCTGCCAGCATGTACTTTCTCCACTCAAACCTGCCTTGTTCTCCTAATAATCAGCAGTGCTGTTTGGGGAAAAATATGTCAGCAATACCATGACGGGGGTGTGGCCTTGTCTGTCAGTAGCTCCATATCTTGTGTGTATGAAAAGAGGAGGCACAGACTCATGTCTCCCAGAAGCTTAGAGTGAGTTATTTGTGGTTGAACACATACTATGTCCAAGAAGAGTTCTGCTCATTTTGATTAACATCACATCTATTTAGAGTAGCAACCGATACAGCAAAAACAAGGTTCTGGCAAGGCCTAGGAACCTACTGACGACAGTTCTGTCTCATCCCAAGTCAAATTCCCATTACGTCAGCCATTAGATAAGACCTGCTTTCAATTTCTTCGCGTGGAGTGGACAGGGAGCTGGTGGGGGCTGGGCACTGGTTCTCACTACCTACGTTTCTATAAAGGAAGTACATTTGACAAATGCAGTGCTACAGATTTAATGTTTGTGTCCCGGAAATTCATATGGAACTGGGACCTCTGGGAAGTAATTAGGTTATAAGTTTGAAACCCTCATGAATAGGAGTAACACTTTGTAAAAGAGACCCCAGAAAGCTCCCTCACCACTTCTGCCGTGTGAGGACGTGGAGGAAAGATGGCGGTCTGTGAACCCAGAAGCAGGCCGTCGCCAGACACTGACGCTGCTGGCACCTGGGTCTTGGACTGCTCAGTGTTTGGAACAGTGAGAAATAAATTTCCATTGCTTATAAGCTACCCAGTCTATGGTATTCTGTTATAGCCTCCCACATAGACTAAGACCTACAGGAGCTCTCTTTAGGTACCCTCTCTCTTAAAATCCCAAATCACAAAGGTAAGTATGTTGGAGGCATTGGGTTCTTCCCCTACTGTTTTTGTGGTTGTTGTTCATGTATCACCATCAGAGATCATGTAAACTGAGTACCTACAATATGTCCGGCACACTTCGAAGCATTTTGCGTGCATTAAGTCATCAAAATAGTTTCTGTTAGAACTTCCCAGGCCTAGGTATACATAGCATATCACTGATCCCAAAGAACTCTTCTTTCTTTCTTTTTTTTTTTAATTATAGTTGACACACAATGTTACATTATTTTCAGGTGTACAACTCTTCCTTTTCCTAATCAAATCAAAGTTATTGTATTTCCCAAGGAGGTGGAAGCCTGGATACCATGCCAGTGCACGGTCTTCTCGTGGATCTCTTTACAAGGAAATATGAGTTGAAGCCAAAGAAGATAAGTTAACATTTTACAAGTACTAAATATTTCAAAATACTGATCAGTTTTACTTTATATTGACCATTTTACTGATTTATTTGGTCATTAATTTGGAAAAATTGCCTTCATGCTCTGTAGATAAATGCCCTACAGTACTATTCTCCTCCAAAGAATTCATTTCTTTCTCACAGGAACAGATCGAAAACAGAAAGCCAAATAACTGCACTATTCCCTGAAGGTACGTCGAGCTAAAGGACAGCCCACAGAGGTGATCATCTCTGGAGAGATAATTACTCACAAGAGCAAAGTTATTCTTCAGCTAGGAAAATCACATGAGCCACTGCTCCTAAAAACTAAAATCCCCAAACTAATAGAAGCCATTTGTCATTTGCCACTGATTCCCCACTGGTAAACTAGATTACTCTGAATGACCGTCTCAAGAGGAATTTCAAGATTCAACTAGAAAACCAATCCATCAACAAATACTGCCTACCACTGAGTGACAGATGGTGGGGTACAAAAAACACATTTAAAAAATTGTCCTTGTCCTCAAGTTTCAATACAGCTGAAAGAAGTTAGGATAATAAAATATTGCTAAGATATTTTAGCAGCAAAGCTATGTACCACAGAGAATGGCGAAAGCATCTCAAATGAATGGAGGCTTATCAACTTCCCACACTTTCTTTAATCTTCTTCTTTGTTCGGGTTCTTCCAAAAGCAGGGCCTGACACAAGATCAAGGAGTCACAGAAAAGGTATTCGTTTGGAAGAGGTTCCCAAAAGCATGAGTGATTGGGAGGGAAGAGTGAGACAAGGACATAGGGAAAGCCAATATGAGGGTTTGTTTTAAAGGTCACAGTCAGCTGGGGCTGTATGCCAGTGGGACCTCTAAGAGGCAGAGAGAATGCCTTCCAGAAAGTTTGTCTGAAAGGCTGGAGGCTGGGGTTATTTCATAAGGTTGTCAGGAGACATTAACCCCTACACTTGTGGGCTACATATATGGCGTCAATCTGACCTCAATGGTCTGAGAAGATCCCGAGATAGGAAGTAAAGAGAAGTTACCTAGAGGTTGAGGTGGAACACTAGTGTGAGTCTGAGCTCCCACTGAACTGTCACCTGATCAACACACCCCGCCCCCGCCGTGGAAGTAGCTAGAATCAGAGCTGGGCATCAACAGCACCTGCTACCCAATCCTGCTCTAAAAGTGTATGAATTCTCTGCTTATCTGCCACTCTTCCCTCTCAACTCCTGTCCTGTTTCAGTCCTTCCATGTCCAACCTTCTCCATGTATCTGAAATAAACTACATTTTCTGTTTCAACAAACTACCTAACTTCTGAGATTTTCCACTTTGAAATTCCTCCACAATGCCATAGATCATTTTAAATATTTATTCAATTAACAAAATACCAATGTACTAGGCTCCCTGGGGGAAATAAAGATGATGACAACAACAATAATGATGATAAGGAGTTGAAGGACAATGATCTACTAATTAATAAGGTCTTGTTGTAATGACAGTTCTTTGAACTATTTGCCCCATTTTACAGATATTTCATCTCACTGAGACATAGAGAAATTCAGTATTATGTGAACTTGCTCAACATCACAGAAATATTAAATGGGGGAGACAGGACTTGAGCCCAGGCATTCTGACTTCAACAGTCCAGACTAACCTTCCAGAAAGGGTGGCATGGAAGGAGAGCTAGTTCAACATAAGTATAATTATCGAGGTAAAAACAATGAGTTGCCTGTAGAAGCGAAGGACAAGGTAAACTTTTGCAAACTTCTACTGACCTTCGCCTCGAGTATCCAGCACATACTACCACTGGAACCTCATCCCCATTTCTGCTCCACTTTGTCCCAATCACTCGCCACTCCATCCTTTGTTCACCATACTTTCCTTATTACAAACACATTTTTGCTCATTTGTTTACTTCAGTTTAAGAGGTCTATAAAGAACAACACTTAAACAGATTTCTGTGATTTTCATTTAAATTCTACGGGGGGGAAAATCTCATTTGAGCCCTAAGATTCGAGTTTCCAAAGTCCCTTATATAATAAAGAGATCATTATTCCAGATTCTTCATATACCTTTTTCTTCTCCTCTACCGCTCCTGAAGAACAGAAACTATCTAAAATGTTGGAGCGAGAGCAATATGCAATCACCGCCAGTAATGCTCTAAAATATATGCTCACAGACACCATTAAGTGAGAGTTAGAGAAACCAATTTAGAAAGAAAAGGAAATCCTCTAAATTTAGCTCAGAGTTTTAACTTCAAACACCAAGATGAAGGATGAAAATTAAAGGCATAATAAGAGTACATACTGATTATTCTACAGTATATAATTATTTAATCTTTTTAAAAGACTTCTAACAAGGTTTTATACACTGAAGACTAAGAATAAATCCTGGGTCCAGAAAACTTTCATTATTCATTCAATAAACTTTTTGAGTTGAGACAATGTTTTAAAATAGATGTTTTACTGCCCTGGATATTAGAGATACTATGATCAATAATACATGATTGTTATAAATAAGGAACTGGCCTTGAGATGTAAAAAAAAATAATAATAAAGAATAAATGAGCCTTTCCCTAGATGAAAATAATGCATAGATTCCTCAGGACCTGGTAGTGAGAACTATTTTCTTTCAACATTTTTAAATGTTACTTTAACATATTTTAGCATTTTTATAAATTTTCAAATTCATCAGCTAACACCAAATCCCCTGAGTAATAAAATGCCAGACTAACAGATCTCAGAAACTAGGTGATAAGACAGATAATGAGTAGATAAGAAATAATGAGGGAGACTGTAATTTAGTGCATTTAGGAAAATTCAACCCAATTATATGTGGAAGAGGACATGTGTCAAGACCTACAAAAGCAACCTGACAGTCACCGTGCGTCACGCTCTGTGTTCGTCTGCTTGGGCTGCCATAACAAAATACCACACACTGAGTGGCTTCAGTAACAGAAATTTATTTCTCAAGAGTTCTGGGTATGGGAAGTCCAAGATCAAGGTGCCAGCTGACTTGGCTTCTGGCAGGAGCTCTCTTCCCGGCTTACAGATGGCTGTGTGCTTCCCTCTCCTCTCCTTGAGGTATGAGTGCATGCACAGAGAGAAAGCTCTCTAGTCTTTCTTCTTCTTCTTAGAAGGGCACTAATCCCATCAGATCCGGGCTACTCTTTCAACCTCTTTCAATCTTAATTACTTCCCTAAAAGCCCTCTTCCAAAAAACAGTCAGGTTGGGGGTTACTGCATAGTCCATAACACCCCCTGAGGTGTCAGCCTAGTACACCTGCTACCGACCCAAAACACAAGAGTAATAAGTAGTATTGATTCAACCACTAAAATAATATTTGTTAGACAAATATTCCTCACCAGGCTCCACCTTGTGTTACGGGAAGGTAAAGAGGATGGAAGGACCAAGAAAAGGAAGAAAAGGAGGTAGGGAGGAGTTAAGGACCCTGCCTTCACAAAAGCACATTCTAATAGATTATGACAAACAATAAATAAAGAACAATAAGTAAAAAATAAGCAAGAAGTGGGGATGGGGAAGGGAGTTGAGAGAGGTGACCAATTTTGGACAACAGGGACAGGAAAGGCCTCTTTGAAGAAATGATTCTACATTCAGACCTGAAAGGGAGGGAGATGGTCATGTGAGGTTCGTATAATGTGTTTCAAGGACAAAGAATAGACAAGGCAAATGCTTGGACTAGTAGCAGCGAGCAGGGACCATGCCACAGGCAAATAGCCTGAAATGAAATCTGAGAAAAAGGCTGGAAGATGCAGACCATGGCAGAGTTTGCATTTAGACTAATTGTGACAGAAGGGCACCAAGGGCTTTAAACAGGGAGGAAGTCTGATCTGACCACACTGCAGCCAGACGGGGTGTTCTGTGGCCAGGAAAGGAGGTAGTCAGGCAATGGTAGAAATAGTGAAACCAGGTTAGAAGACTAGTGCATCCACTTAGGGAAGAATGGTGGATTTTTGAGATGGGATTGAGGTAAAGAAGTTAGAGGAAAGAACTTAAGGTCTATTTCAGGGAGTCTTTAGGAAGACAATTTTAGGGAGATTTTTGGATTAAACTCAAAACTATATGAGATGTGGGAAAGTAGAAGAAACAGGTTGGGAAGGGAGTATGGAATCAAAGATTCTCTTTTGAATTCGTGACGTAGAATGGTCCATTAGACACGCAAATGGAAAGGTAAAAAAGAGATCAGGGCTGGAGGGATGCTTTTGCAAGTCAGTGGAGAGATGGCACACCTGAAGCCATGGCGCTGGACGAGAAGCTGAGAGAGCCCAGAGCTAGAGGTAGGTCTGGAACTGCACCTCAGACACACTCACTCCTAGAGGGGAAAGAGCGAACAAAAATATCGTGGATGATAAAAACAGCATCCATACCTTCTCCTCACACCACGTTCCGAACCTGGAGAACTGAGAGCATATTGCCAACCTCTGCACTCAAAGAACAATGCAAGAAGATTCAGAGACGTGCAAGGAGAGCGATCAGGAGAGTGAAAGCCTATCACAGAATATTAAAGGAAACGGTTAAGGCTGTCCAGTCTGGACTGAAAGAATCCAAGGGGGTGCCCTGCACTGTCCACTAATTCCCAATGTAAGTGGAGAGCATACATTCCATCCTTTAGTTTTGAAAGGTCAAACCTAAGTTCAAAGAAAGTGAAAATATTGCCCATAATTGTGCATTTTTAGAAGACACGCTATAATCATGCATGTGTATCAGACAGATCAGGCTAAGAAAAGCTTCTATCTAAACACAGCAGAACTGGAACCAGATGATGGCCATCCCAAAGCAAGCCCCCAGTGACTTCCTGTGCCCTTTGGCATGGGCAAGCCCTTGATCCTGCTCTGAGATGCGCCTGCCATTCATCAGTAGCGCCACAACGCCTCTTCACCTGGACAGAATTAATTAGTCATAGTCGGAAACAAAACCACATCTGTAGAGCACATACTCTGAGCTATTCTCCAATTGTAATGATGCTTTTATGACAGTCCATTCATATTGCTGCTCTTTTTATGGCTACTTATATCATGAGGCCAGGGGGGTGCAGAGTAATGCCAACTGTCCCTACAGGACCTGCACTCAAGACCACGGTGTCAATGATCTGTCTCTGAAGCAATGCAAAACTTCCACAGTACGAATCAATTTATAGTCTAGAAATCCAATGTGCAACACCCTTTGGTGACGGTCAGTTTTGTGTGTCAGTTTGCCTACGATGTAGTCCCCAGTCATTCTTTCAAACACAAACCCAAGTGTCACTGTGAAGGTATTTCATAGAAGTGATTAACATCTACAATCAGTTGACTTAAAGCAAAGGAGATTATACTTGATAATCTGGATGGACCTGATCCAAACAGTTTAATGCCTTAAATGGAGAACTTAGGTTTTCCTGAAGAAGAAATTCCATGGTGGACTACAGAGTTCAGTGGCTTAGTCAGACCTCACACTCATCTAAGTCAGTTCCTTATAAAAATAAATAAATGTGGGGCGCCTGGGTGGCTCGGTGGGTTAAAGCCTCTGCCTTCGGCTCGGGTCATGGTCCCAGGGTCCTGGGATCGAGCCCCACATCGGGCTCTCTGCTCAGCAGGGAGCCTGCTTCCTCCTCTCTCTCTGCCTGCCTCTCTGCCTACTTGTGATCTCTGTCTGTCAAATAAATAAATAAAATCTTTTAAAAAATAAATGTGTGCGTGTGTGTGTATAAATATATACGTGCATATGTGTGCACATGTGTGTGTGCACATATACATAGAGGCATATACATGTACACACACACACACACACACACACATACCCTACTTGCTCCATTTCTCTGATAAAACTCTGCCTTATATACCGTCTTGTTCCATAGACGAAGAAATCAAGCTTATGGAAATGCACACTACTCTGGTGAAAAGTATTTGTTTCCATAGAAGGAAGTGAGAGAAGTTACTCCCCTTTCACCTGGGAAGCAAAGGGCAGCATAGCTATTGATAGGTGGTGAGAATCCGGTCAGAAAAGTTCTACCGCTCATTAACCAAATTTGTCCTGATCTGGCAAATGCTCCATGCCCTTGGCAAATCCAAAATTCAGTACCAGGTTCTTAAGGTCCTACTTAATTACATGGCCAATAGCACTTCCCTCATTAAATCCAACAATCAGAAACAGAGGTATAAAACTGAATGCTGATGCTACCTTTAAACTTTTGTTTCCATTGCATGCGGTTAGTCCCTTGAGCTCTCCCCTACGAAATGCCTAGGCAGAAGGTGGGACATCTGCAAACTGTGGGGACAAAATTTGATTTATTCCTTCTCCAAAGAGCAAATGTCAGCTAGCACAGTTTTCTGCCTAATAACCACCCTCACCTTTGTAAATGAGGTCCATGAATCATCTTCCTTCCCAATGGCAAAGCAAGGGCAGATGTAAGGGTGATGTCAGCCCTCGCTGACCAGGTGACCAGGAAAACAAGACAAGGGGCTTTCTCCCCATTCACCACTCCATGTATGTCATTTTGAAAACATCCCACTCAGTTAATGGATTCATTTCTCCAGTAGAGGAACACAGTGAAGAACATACATGTAGTTTTGCAGCTCTGTTTTCATCCCCAACATCAAGAAGGGACACTGGACTTAACGCATGTGCCCTTCCTGCTCTCTACTCCAACTTTTGTTTATAGAGTTGACTACAGTTTCTCTTTCAATGCACCAATATTTTCATTTGTGCACTCATTCAATCAAAAATATTTATTAGGTGCTTTGGAAGAAACTAAAATAAACAGACCAGGTTTTGGGCTCAAGGATTTGGAGAGAAGCTCAGTTACATATATTATTGTAATACAAGTTGCCATAAAATATACAGATAAAAATTCTACACCCTTGGGAGACTGCTACCAAACTAAGATCTGTTTGTTAATTTTTTTAAAGATTTATTAATTTATTTATTTGACAGACAGAGATCACAAGCAGGCAGAGAGGCAGGCGGGGGTGGGGGGGGGGAAGCAGGCTCCCCGCTAAGCAGCGAGCCCGATGTGGGGCTCGATCCCAGGACCCTGGGATCATGACCCGAGCCGAAGGCATAGGCTTTAACCCACTGAGCCACCCAGGTGCCCCCTGTTTGTTATTTATATATTTGGTTGTCACTAGAAGAGTAATTAATCAGAACACAATTTTTATATGGTCTATAGGGAAATCACCAAAGAATAGGATGCAACACCACTTGCATGGTAATGTGTGTCGCTTTGCATATTGTTGCCACGGTCAGGCTGATAAGCTTGGGATAGAAAAAAAATAAGTTTATCTTTAAAACTACACCTATATAAAGAGACAGGCAAGAGCCCAAGTGGGTCCTGATCTGGCAAATGTTAATAAGCCTCATGGGATTCAAATTTAGTACACCGGCTCCAGATGAATGTAGACTTCCACGTAGTTCACAAGTGACAGGTTTTATGATGAATAGAGTACTTCAGCAAAAATGCTATTAAATATATGTGAAGCCTTGAACAGACGGCATTTATAATAGATATCCCTGATAACTGATCACCATTTAGTATTCTCTGGCCCAGCCTTATATCAAGGTTTCATGATTCTAGAAGGGGTGGGGTAGGGGGAACATAAGCGAGAACTTAATTTCCCAAGCAGTCAAGCAGCTGTTTCTCACCACTCTGCAAAATCAGCCGTTCATCAAAGCTGTTTTGTTTTGTTTTGTTTTTAGGAAAGATTAAATATATATTTGAATCTTCTGAACTTCTGAACCACAAGTTACTAATTTCCTGACCCATTTAGTTTGAAAACCCCAAGTTTCCAAAGTTACTGAAGAGCTGCCTGTCTTACACCATAACCCCCTTTCCTGTAGGCAGCAGTAGAGTAGTTCAGCTTTGAGGTTAAGACTGTTTTGGAGCAACTAGGATCAGCAGGCTTACAGGACAGGGTCAGCAAAGAGGACACGCCTCAAAGGGAATGACAAAAATATTTTGATTAGAAAATGCACAGTTAAGCCTTGACTTGAAATGTGGGTCATCAGGCTAGAACAAGGGAATCCAAGAATAAAGACGTGGAAATCAGAAAAAAGAGAAGAGTCCAAACCAAGGGTTGATGATCTTCAAGAAGTGGGCAAATTGCACTCATTCAGCAGTCTATGGTTCAAAGATTTTGTTTGCCCTGACCTGCTTCAGGTGTAGATATTTTTAAATGCTAAGCAAAATACTGCATGTTCCAGAATTAGAACGGTGTGTCAACCACTCAGCAATGCAAGGCACCTGGTCGCAACTTGTTGGAGCACATTTTCTAACGATCAGGAAAAGCAAATAACCTTACCTAAAAGACGAAAAAAAAAAAAAGAAGAACCACACACATACAAGCCTCCTCCAAAACTAATACCCTGAGATTAAGAAAAAAAAAAAAAAAAGAAAGAAAGAAAAAGACCTCTGATGTGGAAAAACAAACAAAAACAGGAATATGGGGACACAAACACCACCTGCAAATTTATTCGAAAAAGCTAGCAACGGAGCTGCAACCTATAAACCCCGGCGCGTACACATTCCATCGCATGCTGCATGGCAATAATCTTATAAATCAAGTGTACTTTAACAAACCTCCAGCCGATAAAAGAGCTACATACTATAAAACACTTCGTCAACTGACTTGTTTCACTTTTACTCGCACTCGGCTAAATGACCCTGACACAGAACCTGCCACAGGCGACACAAGATGCACCAAGAATTCTGCAAATAACTGTTACTCGACTGACGAGCAGCATTGACTCTCTGAGCACTGGCCTAGTCAACACATTTGGAAAAGTGATCGTTCTTTCAGAAGCAACATGCTAAGGCAGTGCTGGGGTTGAACGCCAGGCCACCACTAACCGGCTTGACGATCCAAGAGAAATGACTTGACCCCTGTTTGCTGAAAATGAAGATGTGATGCCTGTTGGTGTCCGTTCAGTGAGGCTACACTACAAGGATGCAAGGGAAGGCAAAGCCCTCTGTAGCACACACACACCTTATCCAGGTTACATAATCAAACACCAATCTGGGTGCTCTTGTGAGGGGACTGTGCAGATGTATTTCAAGTCCCTAATCAGTTCACTTTAAGCTAAGGACATCATCCTCAGTGGATCTGGCCTAAACTGTGAACCCCTAAAAGGGACGGGGCTCTTCCTGGCCAGTGAGACTGGCTAATACCAGTTAGGTCCACAACAGCTCTTCCTTCTCAGGATTTTCCCCTCCTGACTGCCTGTGGATGAGAGCTTCAGCCTAAGCCCAAGCGTTCCGGACTGCCCCTGATCTTCCCTTCCTGACTGCCTGTCCGATGGACACAGACTTGTTCAGCCCCCTCACAATCATGTAGGCCAATTTATCAGAATAAATCTCTTAATATTATCTCCTACAGGCTCTGTTTCTCCACTCACCCCCAACCGAACAGGGGGTAAACATCTGTACTTCACAGGTTTGCTACGAGAATTAAATGTGACAGTTTCTAAAGTGCCTAGAGCAATTCTTCTCAAACTCTACTGTGAGCACAGATCACCTGGGATATAGATTCCGAGTCAGCTGATCTGTGGTAGGGCCTAAAACCTGCATTTCTAACAAGCTCCCAGTTGCTGTTAGCCTCACTAGTCAATGGACAGAGTTCTGACAGTGAGAGAGGTCCGAGATCATAATACATGCCACATAAACTCCGGCTTGCCTCCCTCGTGCCACCTCTTTGCTTTGCGATTTCGAAGTTGTTAGTTTTCACTTTTTTAAAAATATTTTATTTATTTGTCTAGAGAGAGGGAGCGCAAATGGGGTGAAGAGACAGAGGGAGAGGAAAAGAGAATCCCAAGCAGATTCCCTGCTGAGCACAAAGCCCAAATGGAGGCTTGACGTTGTGACCCTGAGATCATGACCTGAGCGGAAACCAAGAGTCAGACACTCAACCAACTTAGCCACCCAAGTGCCCCTGTTTTTACTTTTTAATTAATTAATGCAAATGAATGCATTTGAAAAATGCAATGCACTGACCACTTTACAGACCTCTGGATGGTCTTTTCAATATAAAAAGCCACAAGGAAAGTAAAAACAGAAAAAAGAAATAAAAAGATACCAAGTAATAATGCTCTCCCATAGCCCATGCCCAGAGCCAAAGACTACTCACGGAGGCCTGCACTTTTTTGCCCCAACTGGTAGAAAACACACTTTCACAGAACGACTAAAGAGATCATTTGACATAGATCAAGGCAAGGTTACTATTCACAGGGTCTAAAACGGAACATGGGCGAATACCGGTCAAATACCAACAGAGAAACAATGCAGTATGTGCTCTGGGCTTGGCCAGCACGTTCCTGACCAGTCTTGCTGGAGGACTGGGCCACTCACCTGCATATGGGACGATTTCAAGGGGAAGCCAAAACAACCCCTGCACAGAGACCAAGAGTTCCCACTCTTCCTCACCTTGGTGAGGGTTAATATTCTATGGTCACAGCATTGTTCTTGAGGTTTAAGGCTTTGCTCCCTTGGGGGAAAAATAACCGCTGGGGGAAAACAAGAGACACGAAGCTCAGAAACTGTGAGGTCTATGCCCGTGTCCACACCACATTGTTCAATCTCCTGCGCTCATCAGCCCATGAAATGGCACCTCTGATGTCAATGGCCTCCCGACGCCAAACCCAGTGACCAAGTAAGTGCATATCTGGCTTGATTCCTCCACAACTCCGGACACCACAGGCCTCTGTTCCTTCTTCCGTGCCTTCTACACCACACTCTCTCCTGGTTTCACTCTGGTCTCCAGCTGCACTGAGTCTCTTTTTCCAGCTCCTCCTCTTCTGTGCATCTCTCCCCGTTTGAGTCTCTGTTTCTCCCTTCTTTTAATTGCAGCTGGTGAGTCCCAAGTCATCTCCACACTGAGTGCCAGACCCATATGGTTCTCTGCTTTCGGGGCAATTTAATTCAGACATCTGCAAGTATCTCAGATTCAAGGTGACCCAAATCTAATTTATTGTCACTCTCCTGCATTCTGTTTTTGCTGGGTACCGTCATCATCTACGCAGGGGGAAGGAGTTCAGACCAGGGCGGTGCAGGGGGCGGGGGTCCTACCCTTCTGATTTGCCAGGTAACCTCTGACTCTTCTTCCCAGATCCAATGCTGCCTCTCTCAGGAACCATTCCTGAATCTGCCTCAGCCTGCGTCAAGTCCCACCCTTGTGCATTCCCTCTACCCACCTCCATGGAGCACTTACTGTGGTGTCGTGATTGGAAAACAACAACAACTTGGTGACCATGTCATTCATTCTCACAGGACCCTGACCTTTTATTTTATAACCATTCTTAGGAATATAATTCTAAATTGTTTGCATAATTATTAAATGTGTGTCTCCCCTATTAAACTGGAGATTTCATAATATTAAGAAATATCTATCTCGTTCAACACACCCACCAAGACACTCAGTGCCTGAGACACTATGCTCAAGTAGTTACTGAATGAATGAATGCTGACCTACGTATCTCCTCCTCTAGACTGAGAACCCTTCAGAATAGGAACTGACTTATTTCTATATTCCTCAGTGCCTAGGACATAGTAAGCACTTGATAAATATTAGTTGGTTGCATAAGTTAATATAAATATAGTAGTATCACCAGGAGACAAGGAGCAAGCTTCATTTATGCAAGGGTGTATGTTAATCAAATCTTCTCAGCCACATCTATCCATGGGCAGACCCGTCAATTGCATGGTCTCCTGGCACTAGCTGCCTATCTCTCCGTGCCCCCTGGGGTAGCTACTGTTTACAGGATGGCCAGTGAGGACAATTCCATCCATTTGTCTCATCTCATCCAGGCTGCCAGCTGGCAACCTTCAATGCCTAGAGACATAGGAGAGGTGTCTCTTAATAGCAGCATCAGGCTTTACTCCACTTCCAGATGAAAGCAAATTCCTTAAAATAAGTTATTTGGATTAAATGAAGATCTGGAATCTCTCCTTTATTTACCTCCTTTGGATTTCTGTACACACAACACGTTCAAAGTTTATAGAGATGTCATTTGAAATATAGTTTCTGGAGCAGGGCAGGGCAAGAATACCTTTTCAAGCTCCACATTATAGACAGTTTTATGCAACTAAGATTTTTAATGAAACACTTCCTGCTCATTCAGGGAAATTCCACTTCCTTTCATCCAAAGCCTGAGGAGACTGGGAGCAATGTTTCAGCATAACACGCCTCACTACCTGCTGGCACTTGATATTAAAAAAAGAAGGGGCCACCACAGGTGCTTTCTCTATGGAGAGCCAGATGTCAAGAAAAGGCCCCCAAGGCTGAAAGAATGAGAAGAATGCAAATAACCCAAGGCAGCCTGAACTGATGATATACTTTCAGACAGTGCGAACAACTGTATTTTCCCACCTCCGTTCTGTGTCCTGATTCTAAGTTACATTCTCAAGACGTTTTCCTTTGCTGTGTTCACAACTAGAAAACCAGAACACGAATTTTAAAAAGAACACTTCACCATTCTCTATATTTCTACTCACTTTGCCGATAAATGCTTGGCCTCGTTTGGTAGATGGGAAAGGTGAGGTACAGGAAAGTGTCTTGAAGATCAAATCCCAGGCAGTTCCCAGGGAAATATGTCGTCAATGCTGTAAGTGCTACTCCCCTCAGACATTTGTGCGTCAGCAGTTATTGAGGGATGGGAGCTATCTTTTAATGAGCACCTACTGTGTACCTCACCCTATGTAGGTTCTCTATACATAGAGTATAACTTATTTAAGCCCCCAAATAATTCCCCCAAAGTTCATGGGGACCCGGAACCTCACAGTATTACCTCATCTGGAAATAGGGTCTTGGCAGATGCAGGTATTTGCATGAATGAGGTCATACTGAATTAGGGCAGACCCTAAATCCAATGACTGGTGTCCTTATAAGAAGAGGTGAGGACACACAGATACACAGAGAGAAGACAGCCATGGGAAGATGGAACCAGGGATTAAGGTTATCCCCCCACAAACCAAAATACCTGGTTCCTGGAAGCTGGAAGAGGCAAGGAAGACTGGCTTAGAACTTTCAGGGAGTGTGGCCCAGCCAATACCTTGATTTCAGACTTCTGGCCTCCAGAAATGTGAGAAAATACATTTCTATTGTCATAAGGCACCCAGTTGTGGAAATTTGTGATGCCAGCCCTAGAAATGAATACAAATCCTAGGTGTCATTTTTGCCATTTTACTGATGCAGAAATGGAGGATCAAGGACATTGGGTCACTTTCATACAGGAAGTAACAAGACATGCTTGATCCAATTCCCATCCACATGGAGGAAAATGTTAAGAAGTTAGGGAGGCACCTCAAAGGAAGAAGCTGTAAAGGACAGAGAATGCTGAATTCCTTAACCTTTAGTGATAATGGACCAGGAGTCAGAGGTGCTTGAACCATGATCTCAAGTACAGTCATTCCTGAAGCACACAGCCCACGGTGGTGACTCAAGACCCAAAAGGTCCCAGTTGACCTCACCTATGAATGGCTGTTGTTTTTGCTTTAACTCAAAGAACAATTTAAACAGTGAAACTAAACAGGTACAGCGGGTGAATGCTAGACACAAACCAGCATCCCCAAGCACTTGGTGGCTCTTGTCTCTGGTGGCTCATGATCTGCCCTGGCCATAGTCAACATTCAAGGTTTCACTATGAGCTACTAACAATGTTTATTTCTTCCTTTTATGAATTTCAAAATATTTCAACTATACTGAAAAGTATATGGAATAATATAAATACCCATAATATAAATACCACTTAGCTTCAATAATTTTTAACATTTAGACACATTAATTTTTTTCTCTTATTTATAAATTTTAAATCATGTCTCCTCCTTTGATGGGTATAAAAAAGTGTCATATCACTCTTTGTCGCCCCTCTCCTTTGAGGTTCTAACCTATTCCCACTATGGAAGTATAGAGCCCTGAATGACAATTGTTAGAACAGGCAAAATGAATTCTGGTTTCAGCAAAGCACGACAGAGGTCCTGCGTGATTTGATGGGGTAGATAAGATGACCAGAGGTAAGAGCAGGCTGAGTGACAGCACCCATCAATGCAAGTTAACGGACTGGTCTCATTCTGGAGAGGGCTCCTTACTGACTTACTGCAAGTCCTTTCCCTTTTTCCTATCGTATTTAAGATTTTACCCAAAACTTGGATGAAGGCTTAAAAGTATGTGAATTTTAAATTTCTATTCAACACATTTCATTCTGTCTTGTATTTGGTAAGTGTTTGTATTCCTTATCGCCACTATCCTGCAAGCTTCGTAGGTGTACCCCTCTAGAGTCTGGACCCAGTGCCTTGCATATAGCTGGGAGTTCAATAAATATCTGTTGAGTTAAATTGTAGCATATGAGGACAGGCTGCAGAAAGTGGGTACGCGCAACCTAGAAATGAGGTGTCAGGGAGAAATGATGGCTGTCTTCACATATTTCAAGGATGTTGAGATTTAAGCTCAAGAGGGAAAAATTAAAACAACTACTAAAAGGAAGAGTGAGGGGGTGCCTGGATGGCTGAGTGGGTTGGGCCTCTGCCTTCAGCTTGGGTCGTGATCTCAGGGTCCTGGGATCAAGCCCTGCATCAGGCTCTCTGCTTGGCGGGGAGCCTGCCTCCCCCTCTCTCTCTGCCTGCCTCTCTACTTGTGATCTCTCTCTCCTTGTCAAATAAATTTTTAAAAAATCTTTTAAAAAAATATATAAATAAAAGGAAGAGTGAGTTGGTTTCTGACAAGTGTAAGGAAGTTCTTATTAATAATTATATCTGATGGCAAAGGGAATGGGCTTGAGTTTCAGATCCTCCCACTAATGGTTATAGAAAACCCTTTAGAAAAGATTCCTAATCTAACTAGAAGAAAAAATTGGATATTTTTTTCCCCAAGACCAAGAGTTTATGATGTTCTAGGCTTCCGAGTCTTCAGTCCTCTTAAATTACCAATTTTCATAAATGTTGATACATAAAGTAGTATCTCAAATATAATAGAGGAAGATACCTTCAAAAGCAGAAATGACTTGTTTCTGAACCAAGGTACAACCGAACTACAGTTGTTATCCCTAACTCAATTGAAGTCAGCAACAATGGCCAGGGCAGTGGTGCACGTACAATCCACTAATATTTGAGCAGCTGAGGTCTTAATCTTACTGACTTGCAAAATGACCCCCACCAAGAGACAGTAACCTAGCATCTCTCAGGGGAATAGTTCTGTCCCATGATTAAGAGCCTGAGCACCGGAGTCTTCCATCTAACCCTGTTCTCAGCCAACACAGGTGTCTTGGATGAATCACAGCAGCAGGCTCCCGTGTCTCCTGGCTTCCTGTAGAATTTGGCCAAAGGGAAGGCCCAGTAGAAGATTAGAGTCAGGGTAGAGAGTGAGGTTATTTATTTCCCCGCCTTCCTCCCTGCTATGCACCAATGTCTGGCCACATTCCTCATGTGAAGACCACAGCTCTCAAAGGACAACGGTCTCCACAGCTCGCTCTGTCTCAGGTTCCAGTCGCAGCTCCCTCCCTATTTTCAGACAAAGGATTAATGTTGGCTCTCTGCTGTAACTAGCCCTGGGGGACTGCACCATCCTGGTGGTTTCCTTAAAAAATGCTCTGCTTTCACTTTTGAAAAAAGTCCCTTAATCTCTCTCCATATTACCTAATTTGGGTGCATACTCTGTTTCCTGGGGAAACCCTGACCGACACGGCCAGACACCAGTCAAGACCGACCCACTGAAAGGTCCCACGGCAGAGCATGTACATCCCTCCTTACCGAGGAGCGTAAGGGGCAGGTGCTGCCACCCCTACACTACTCAGGGTCTGCTTGACTCTCGGTCTAACCATGGAAAGGGCAGCAGCGGCACCTGGCAGTAGCCCTGAAGATCATAGTCAATCCGTGAGAAAATAGAGTTTTCTTTTAAATAATGAACTGAGGGGCGCCTGGGTGGCTCAGTGGGTTAGGCCGCTGCCTTCGGCTCAGGTCATGATCTCAGGGTCCTGGGATCGAGCCCCGCATCGGGCTCTCTGCTCAGCAGGGAGCCTGCTTCCTCCTCTCTCTCTGCCTGCCTCTCTGCCTGCTTGTGATCTCTGTCTGTCAAATAAATAAATTAAAAAAAAAAATAATAATGAACTGAGAGACAAAAGTTAGTCCTTTTTTTAATTCAGAGGAAAATAATTTTTATTCCGTCTGATGAGATTTAAACAAGATGCCATGTGGCTTCAAGAGTAAGACGCGTTCTTTTCTGACATCAGAAATGCCGCCACTTTTCAAGCTTTGAGTTTGGATCACTTATTGCTCCAACATTTCTTCTTAGTCCCTATTTGACCTAAAATCCCTTTGTGATGGGCATCTAGGATGGTGCAGCTTCCAGAAAGCCAATATGACAACATCAAAATGCTAAAAGAAACCAAAGAAAGAAAAGGGTCGGGGCGGGGAGCAGATGCAGTGGAAAGCAAATTCCTCTCTCTCTCTCTCTCTCTCTCTCTCTCTCTCGCCCTCGCTCCCGCTCTCTCTCTCTCTCTCTCTCATTAGCTCTCTGCTACAACAGCAGAGCAGGAAAGAGTGCAGACAGCCTCGAGCTGAAATCCTAGTTCTAGCACTTATCAGGTAGCCACTACCCTGGGAAACACTACCTTGCCACTCCAGCCTCAATTTTCCTGTTTGTGAAAGAGGGATGATGATTCCTACCTCGAGGGGCGGTTTTGAAGATTAAATGAAGGAGGACGCTTAGCAGAGGACGTGGCATACAGTTAGTGTTTAATGAAGGTTAAGTATGATCATAGACATACAGGCTTCATTTTCCCCTTGAGGGTTCTAAGAGCTCGAATCTGTGGAAACATACCTGAATCCTAAATTTGACCACGTGAAGGTTGCCAGAAGAGAGAGGACAAAATGATGTAATACCAAGGAAGGCAAACCAGGGAAACGCAAGAATGCAAGGGCTGAACAGCGTACAGGGAAGTGTACACAGGAAGCGCACCTCCAAGGGTACAAACCTAGAGACAGAGTGGGTATAGAGCACCTCACCCAGTGGCAGGCACACAGTAAGAGCTTAATTAATGGGAGCCCAGGAATACTAATACTAACACTGTTCAACGGGAGACCTTGCCTTTCCTCACAAAAGTAGTCCCGAGGCAACAGGCCAAGGGGCCAGGAGCCGGCTGAAGCATTGGCTGGGACAGGGGAGAGAAGCTGTCTGCGTGTGCGGGAAGTAGCAAAGGCTGATGTCACCCTACTTCATCTTTCTGCATAGAACGAAGCCCGCTGAGATCCAATAATGAAAATCTTCAGAGCACATTACTGAATACAGTAATGCCTTTCTGCTTCAATAATACTGCAGCCTGTGCATAAATGTAATGCATTATTCGCATGCAGCTAGGAGAAAATTCAGTGATTTACATTTAGGGTTAATGTTTTTGTTCTCCAAATGAAAGCATCCATTCCGACAATTCCTACACAGGTACTCCCACTTCAAGCAAGTGGCTCAAGACTGTGTTCCCTTGGCGGAGACTTCTGACCTAATTCAGCTTTCCAACTTACCAGATTTAAGAGAGCCTGGTTAAAGATTTATAATCCTGTCATTTTATCCCCAAGACAAATTATGTTCCAGGCTACTTTAATGCCTGAAGACGACGGGTACTAGTCAGCCAAATTCTTGGCTTATCTTAATTGTGAGACAACTGGTACGCTCAGCATTTTTGAGCCAGCTGAGCGAATACACCCCCTCTCTCTTTTCCCTCCCTTCTGTATTAGTTACGCTCAAGACAGATAACCACTCCTGGTTACAGGAAAACAAAGGCTCTTGTAGGGTGGGTTGGGGCCTATGCCTACCGCCTTCACTGGCAGGAAGCACTACTATCCATCAGACTGTCTTCTCATTATCTCCTCTTCAGACAAAAAACCCCTCTTCTATCCAAATGGTAGTCAAATCTTTGTAGGCAGGTCTCACAATCATACCAAATATGGAAAAGATGCATTGAGATAAGTATGTTTTCCAGGCCCTAAATTAACAAGAAGGTATTTTATGTGACCTAAGTGGACCATGATTTTTTGTACTTGAGAACATGAGCCAACACATTTCCAAGTGGAAGCAGTGAACGCAGCAAAATTCAATTTACAGAGAGCTCCGGGGACACGCGAAGCTCTTCAGAGAAGCTAAGCATCAGACATTGGTCCTAAAAATAAAAGAAGCTGCTATTCTGACCTCGCAGATGCAGTTGCACATTCCGCTGGAACGTGGGAGACACAGCAGACGCTGCGGGACACGGTAATCAAGAGTTAGTCACGTGGCACCCCATTACCCCGTCTGTGCAACGAAGCAGAACGTACACAGTAGCCAACCATAACCACTAGTAAGAATTATTAAGCACATTGACAATAACAGTGTCATGAAACTAAAAATGTTTTTATTACTTCAACCAGCCTGTCACTTTCCTACATAATGGTTCTCCAAAGCAGTGTTTTAAGTAAGGAGTACTTTTCCATAGCTTCCCAATAAGAAATGAAAATGATCTTTAAAAAATCTAATAGTAGCCCCCACTAGGATTTGTTGGTTTTCATCACTAATGAGGAAACACAGTCTCAACTTTCTGCATTTTATATAAATACGTGGGTTGAGTAAGAATGAGTAGTAATGAAGTACGCAACTCCAGCAAAAATAGCCTACAAAGGTATGATTGCAAGAGCTACATTATTAGTTTTAATTCTAATACGCCGCCTGTGTTCAAAAGACACCATAGCTCTTCAGGATGGAAATGTGGGAGCTCTCCAGTGATGATAAAGGATGGCAGATGCCAAAGCAAGGAGAATAAAAGAGAGGAGGGAGTCCCAGGAATAAAGAGACTCTGGACCTCACTTCCTTACAGTCCCTCTGTGAGGTGATGGGACTGATCTAAAGAGAAATGGCTTCCAGTTCATGGTGCCCTAGGCAGAGGGGACCACGGATAATCCCAGGACAGATGCCCATGCTTCAAGGGTAGAGCAGAACAGCAGAAGAATCCTCAACCCAACAGCTTCTGTGTGTGCGGCGGGGGGGGTTGGGCAGCAAGAAAGCAGAGAGATCTCCTGGCAACTGGTTTGGACTCAAGACAGAGATGGACAATCTCCTTGGAGACTTAGAACTAGCAGTGTGGCAGACCTCACATTGTGACAAAAACCCCAGGACAACAAAGGGACATATCAGAAGGACGTACAGTAATGTTTTTCTACCCACCTGACAGCACAGAGACTCGTGAGAAGTTGACTGGGGTCCTAGAACATAAAGTCAGTGTCTGGCACTCTTAAACTGTGAGCCGAGATGTGTGCCCGTCTTCTAAAATAACATTTCACAATGCACTTCTCTTTGCTGGTGTCATGGATCAAAACACTGCCACCAACACTGAGATCACAAAGGCATTATTTTTGTCCAACGGTCACCTCTAAACTGAATCCCAAATGCTTACTCTCTGAAGAAAAGTACAATTTTAAAATACAAAGGGGCCTCAAAGGGTTTTTCTTTATTTTTTTAAATTGAAGTATAACTGACCCACAATATCCTATTAGTTTTAGGTTTACATCATAATGATTCAGTATTTTTATATAATATGAAATGATCCTTACAATAAGTCTAGTTACCGTCTGTCACCATGCAAAGTTATAATAACACCGGAGAGCGTTTCCATCACGAATTTCACAAAAGAATCTCAACACACTAATGTTCTTCAGACTAATAAAATTAATGGAAACAGACATTTTTAAAATGGTGATGTTAAATATAACAACTTTTCTTGGATGATTCTATTCAATTGAAACAAACAACGACAAGTAGGACTCTTGCTACTTGCCAGGAGATGAAAACAGTCAACAGAAGGGCAAGGAACGTGCAGTCCGACCAGGCCTCATGCGAGCGAGCAGACAGGACGGGAAGGACAAGGAGGTGTGAAATGCAGCGGAAGGCGAGGTAGAGGGGAGACGGAGGAGGAGAGAGGGGACACCACAGCACATCAATGAGGACTCGGAAAGTCAAGCCCCACCTTCGGTACTGAAGAAGGCAGCATTTATGATGTGCCTTGAAGGGTGAGTAGAGTTTTAACAGGAAGGAAGGAAGGAGGCTCCTCTTGACTCAGGAAGTAACGAGAGAAGCAATGGTCATGAGAAAGCAGGGATAATTTGCAGGGTTAAGTACAGACACAACGAGAGAGACAGAGTGGGCCGCGTTATAGACATGTGTAAGGGCCAGGTGGGGGTCCTGGCTTCATTTGGTAGGAAGCAGTCATGGGAGTGTGAAGAAGAGAGGGAGCAGGGTGGAAGTCGGACCTGGGGAAACTTCAAAGGCCACGGTGATGTGCTGGAGAGAGTAGCCAATGGCACACAGGAGGTAGTAGTTTTGCAGCTATATGCTTATTTTTTTTTTTTTCTAGCCAGAAGTCGACATCAATATTCTAGGCAAAAAGGCCTAGCCGTGTTGAACAAGGTGGTGGCTCTGGGTAAATGGTGGCAGTAGAAACTACAAAGGGAGTCTGTGGCATCTGGAAAAGCTCTGAGTGTGGCAAAAGGGAGGCGGGTGGCAAGAATAACTCCAAAATACTCTGTTGGTTGAAAAAGAGCAAGGTGCAGAATTCTAGGCATAGTATATTACAGCTACATAAAAGAAAATCATTGAAACCTCACATATATTTTGGATGTGTTGTATAGGCACATACAATACACATAAAGAGGGGCACCTGAGTGGCTCAGTCCGTTAAGTGTCCAACTCTTGATTTCAGCTCAGGTCATGATTTCAGGGTCATGAGATCGAGCCCTGCATCGGGCTCTGTGCTGGGCATGGAGCCTCCTCAAGATTCTCTTTCACCCCCTCTCTCTGTAACCCCCAACCCTCTCTCTCCCTTTCTAAACAACAACAACAACAACAAAAACCCACAAAGAGGCAGTAGAGAACAGTCATTAAGTGGAGGCAGAGTGGCTCGGTTCAAACCCCAATTTTGGCAATTACCAGCTCTGTGCCTTTGGGCAAATGACTTAATGTCCCTGGGAGGGGTGAGGCAGAAGAGCATCCATCCAGGAAGCAGAGATGCGCAATTGCACTAGTGTAGGGGTTTCTTTTTTATTAATAAAATATAGTTTACCAACGGTCAGCGTCCAGCTGAGGTTCAGTTTCATGGTTTTCAAGGTGCCACTTCAGAGCAGGAAGAGGACCACACAGGTTCAAGCTGACAGCAGGCAAGTAAAGGACCACAGGAAGTCTCTCGGTCATTAAAGTGGCAACTGGTTCACTTTGAACTTGAATGTGACTAAGGCTCATAGACAGGAAAGTCAAGGCAGATGGTAAAAATGAAAAGAACCGAGAGGAGAGTGGACTGGGGTACTGGAAGCCAAAAGGAGGACAAATGAGCAGTTCAACATGAGGGAGAGAGGGAGGGAAGGGACCTGGGAGAAAAATTCAAAAGCAGAGTGATTTCAACTGATGATGCCGTGTGGCCATACGAGGAGGGCCACAGTGGGGTGAAAAGTCACCAAGGTGTGTATATGAAAATGGTTAGGATGGTGCCAGAGTTGATCACTACGACTGCTCTTGTCCCTCTGAACGTCAGTCCTCTCTGTTACAAAAGGAACGAGAGAGAAAGAAGGCTGAACACAAGCTGACCTTATAACATCTCCCAAAGGTTTAATCTTTGGTGAAATCCCCAGAGTGAGGTTTTTCTTTCCTTTTCTGGTATTCAACAAATAATCACTGCACAAAGGAGTGTACTATCTGTGGGGAATGCAGATCAAATCTATGTCTCTGGCACTTAAGCAGTTTACGACCTATCAGAGAGTATAAGAAATAATTAGCAATTTTACAAGAGCTAATTAACAAGACAACAGGTGATGTTACAAGGCAATATAAAATGAAGTGACAAATAAATGATATGTGCTTATAGCGGAGAAATATCGCCGTTGGTCGTTGGCTACCCTTCCACCTCGCCATTTAACAAAGATTTATTGAGCAGTAATTATATGCCAGGCACTGGGCTAGCTCTCTAACCGTGAAGAGACACAGACCCAGCCCTCAGCCAAGAGGGAAGAGAAGGGCAGTAAGCAAATATAGAAAGAAATGGAGAAATACACATTGTGACTAAATGCTAAAAAGGAAAAGAACGGGATGCTTTAAAGACAGAATAATGAACAACACAATTGGGGCAACTTGGCAGCTCAAGATGGCGTTACAAAGAACCTGAAGAAAGCACGTGCCAACATTCTGTTGTATTCTATAAATCAACCGCATAGTACATGCAAGGCTTGACGAACTCTATATATTAGCTCTAATCCTCAAAATAGGTCTTGTTTAAATTAACATTATCATTTCATTAGCATTTTATGAACAAGTAAACTGCGGCTTAGAGAAGTTAATTAACTTTCCCAAGGTCGCAGCTAGTGAATGGCGGTGCCAGAGATCTGTGCGACATCTTAATCTCGTGCTGTTTCCATGATGCCATGCTGACTCTCGACTCAGATGGTGTCTGAAGCTCCCCTCTTTCATTTGTGAAAATATGTGTCTGAAGAAAAACTTTTTAATATTAACATAGTAATTACTATTCCCTTGAAAAATAGTGCCTCTACACAGCGATGGGCAGATCTCTTCATAAAAGAATGTTCTGTGCACCTGTGTTGCTATTTTGTCCGCATCTCATCCAAGTTGGGACCTTGGTAACAGCTAATAATGATGATGATGAAATGCAACAACCAGAATTAAATGGGTACCGACTATATGCTAGACATTGTGCTTGGTCATGTCCAGGAATAGCCTTTGTTAATTCTTCTAGCAGTCCCACGAGGCAAACATTACTGTCTCCACTTCAGACAACCTGACCAAGGTGACACTAGATGAGCAGCAGAGTAGAGATTCAAACTCCAGGATGGTGCACGGACAATGTCGTCCCCTGCGTCCCCTATGAATGCCAAGGGCCACAATTAGCTTTGTTGTGCGGAGAAAGAGCAGAGGTAAAACAATTTGCCAAAGAACGTCGCTAGTGAAAACGAGACCCAGTCAGGGAAATTGAAATTCCCAGCTCCCCATTCATTTCCTGACCTCAGTAACATTGTTTGGGCAAAGAAGATGAATGCGCGATGATTGAAAAAAATTACTTATTTCATTCCTGAATGGCTTGAGTCAGTTGTACTCAAGGAATAAAAGGGCAGCCTGCACTTCACAACTCCCTTGCTAGGCCGGGTGGACTCTCAAAATCCTCCTTGCACTACATGCAGCAGTCCCAACCTGGACCATAATTTACATCTAAATGTCCCAGTGAAGCTCGGCCAACGTTAGTAACCTGGCACTGCCTGGTGCCTTCTTTTATTCTGTCTTGCCAGACATCTTACACACAAAGCAGCCTCATAAATGCTAACCAAGTCCACAATTAACCAGATTCCATGATCCCAGGGAGAAAGATCTCCAAGAACTCTTTTAGTGCTTGCCTAGGCTCTTCTTCGAGACTGCCTCAGTCACCAGAGGAACTCAGCATGCACAATAGATGGGATATTCAGGAAACACTCCTGTCTACCATCCTGGGCAAGAGAAAATGATCCCCAGTAAATGAAGAAAGTAAGACAGCAGTCACAATATTTTAAGAGAAACTAAAATGACTCCTAGAAGAAAGCTAATACGGTGTAAGTCTTGGACAAAAAAATTCAACACTCTGACAAAATGAAAAACTTTAGCAGATGTAATAAAAATGCCACGTTGAGCCTCTTGGCCATGCCCACTCAAGGAAAAAGACAATCTGAGGTTTCAGATTAGGTTTCTATTTGCCAAATCATCTCACAGGGGCAAAAGGCAAAGATGCTGCATAAAAACCATTTTTGCCATCTCTGGTATACCCAGCCTTCTAAAGGAGTGGCCGAGGGAAAGGAACATTCAGACATGGCCGTGTGTCTGAGGAAGCACTGCAGGGAAAATGCAGAGGACAGACAGAAGACGTGCATGCCGTGCTTTGTATGGGAGTTGGAGTGATGGACCCTACGTTGTGTATTATTCTCTATTTGCTCATCAAGAAACCACTTACCAAGCATCTAGTGCGGGCAAAGGTCAGTATAATATACTCTAAATAAGCTGGAGATTTTTTTTAAAGATTTTTTAAAAATTTATTTCGCAGAGAGAGTGACAGTGAGGAAGGGAACACAAGCAGGAGGAGTGGGAGAGAGGAAGCAGGCTTCCCGCTGAGCAGGGAGCCCGATGCGGGGCTCGATCATGACCTGAGCCCAAGGCAGACCTTTGAGGACTGAGCCACCCCGGCGCCCCTAGGTTAGAGATTCATAAAAAGTCAGCTTGGGAAGATAACACATGCAAATAGTCATCACTAACGTTTTTGAACTGGTATAACTTTTACTGACTACCTAAGAAAACAGGACCCCACAAAAATTAGAAGATTTGCCTCAAAGACTCATAATACATCTAAAACATAAAACACGTTAGAACCATAATGCACCATAACCACAAGCACCAAGTTCACACTACAATCTGAGTTTATGTGCTGAAAGATCTTTTTTTTCAAGATTTTATTTATTTATTTGACAGAGATCACAAGCAGGCAGAGAGGCAGGCAGAGAGAGGTGGGGAAGCAGGCTCCCTGCTGAGCAGAGAGCCCGATGCGGGGCTCGATCCCAGGACCCTGAGATCATGACCTGAGCTGAAGGCAGAGGCTTTAACCCACTGAGCCACCCAGGCGCCCCTGAAAGAAGATTTTTTAAATATCAGTCAAATGTCCCCCAAGATCAGTGGGTGTTCCCGTATAACAATGACTGCTCACCGCATCAACGTGCCTCTCCAACTACGGCATTGTGGTTAACAGCATAGGCTCAGACTGCCTGGTTCAAAGCCCAGAAACATCACCTCTTCCCTAGGTGAGTCTGGGTAAATTACTTAAGCAATTTGTGCTGTGTTGTTGTTGTTGTTGTTTTAATCTGTAAAATGGGGAAATACACAGTATGTAATGCAGGTGGGCTTTCTAACAGTTGAAGTGTTATCCCCAAAGACTTGTAAAGAGCTTGACACACCATAAATGCCAGCTAATGCTATCTATGATAATAATGGTCATTATTAATAATAGTAACCATTCTTATCAGTATTGTTGTTATAACTGTCTAGAGCAGAGCTGGTCACCTAGCCTGGATTTTCTACCTTACTCTTAACTATTATAAAAAAAAAGAATTTTCTATCTATTTAGTCACTAAATAAGTGGGGTCTCTGTGATACATTAATTTAGCTTAGCCCACAAAATAGGTTTATTACATTGTATAATAACGATCTGTTTATATACGTGTTTTTACCCTAGGAGACTGTGCACTCCCTGAATGGAATAGTCTCCTTCACCTCTGGCTTCAGCAACAGCTCAGCCCTTTGTAGATGGAAGAAAGTCAATGAGCGTTTACGGAACTCAATTTTGTATCAAGACTGATGTCTGTGGACAGAGAAGAAAATCCAGAAAACCATCCTTTAGTTACCTTGATTTTACAAGTAAATATATTTTTACTGTATTAGTCGGAGAGGACCGTATTGCTTAAGCAAACAGACCCACTATGCATTGCATGGAACAGAACAGAATTTCCTGTCTTGTTCAGCTAGCAGCCCAGCGTGACCGTCCTGTTTGAAAGAGGCCTCCTGCTCCGGGCAATCATTCAGCAACTCAGGGTGGCAGCAGCAGTTCTTCCAAAGCCGCCCAGGATGGGGTCCACCAAGACAGGCAGAAAAGTATGGAGAAGCACCTGGTGAGGTTTTATGAACAACCCAAGTAGGGGCACATGTTCTTCTACGCACGTGACACAGAACTGCATCAAACGATACCCTGCCTGCACGCGGAGATAGAGGCGGGATACGGGTTTTAGGGAGCACCTGGCAACCTCTGCCTCTGGCTGAAATTAATGCCATTTGCTTTATTAAAGGAACCACTACCTAAAAATAGTTGGTGAATATTGAGGAAATTAAACATCCTCGTGAGAATAGCTTTTATGTACTAAAAATCTATCGTCAAGATAGCACTTTTTCCTTAAACTAGCAGGAAATAAGTTGAGATTATTCATCTGCCAACTGTTGGTTTCCCTTAATTAAAATACCTTTTACTCTCTTTGTGTATATAAATATAAGGGGTGATCAAAAGGAGGAAAGTCAGATTAGTCTGGAGCTAACCACCGATCTTCTGAGGCTTCGTAGACAGTTCTAGCCCACATTTACCTCTTCTTTTTCTGTGTCCGGTAGCTCTTACAAATCTCCATCCAAGAGAAAAATAGTCTTGAAATGTTTTCTGTTTTAATAGATGAACCTTATTTGCTTAACCACATTGCCAGATCCTCAAGGGAATCTTTTATGTTATGTTTCTCTGGAAAAGTGAAAATGGTCTTATAAAATACAAAGTGCCTTCAATATAGTCAGGTGTTATTTCTTCTTTTGCGTCTCTTTCGGTACCTATGCACAGTAGAAGGTATTTAAATAACCAGATAGATCACTAGCAGGTCTAACAACAAGCTAGAGGTCTAAGGGCCCGGTAAGTTAATTACTTGCACAACAGGCTGTTGTTCTTCACTCCTCACTGTTCCGTGCCCTTTCAGTCGGACTTTGGAGTCCATCTCCCCAGCTCTTGAATGTGAGCTGGCCTTGAGATTTGCTTCAGCCAACAGGATGTGGCAGAATTAACAGGCTTCAAGAGGCCTTATGTGGATCTGCTCACACTCTTGGGACACACGCTTTGCAAAGAGAATTAAGCCCAGGCTAGCCTGCTGGATGATGGATGAAATATGTGAAATCTTTTACCTTAAAATTTAATTAAAATAGGTTTTTTGTAAATAGTGAGGAATACTCAACAGTTTTGTTTTTTTAACAATAAGGAGAATGACATGACACTCTCGTCTCAGGGCTCAGTCAACAGACAGCCATGGGCAAGAGGCCATTCCAGAGGAGCCAGAGCACAGCCTACACAAGAGCCAACTGCAGAAGCACAAGCCAGCCTGGCCCATGTTAGCAGGACTGCCCAATGCTCCGTGGATGCCTCCTGGGTCAAAATAAATGCTTACCGTCTCATGACACTGAGGTTTGGGGGTGATCTGGTACACAACAATAACTACCTAATACGGGCCCTTCATTTTGCAGATGAATAAACAGAAGCCTCAAAGAGGCTAATAAAGTTGGGTTTACAACTCGGGTCTTCTAACCTAGCAGTTTGATGTACTTTCCATGAAATCATTCTGCTTTACTTCTAAGATCTTTGGCGTTTCTCAAGTCAGCGTGAACATCAGGGTATGGTAAGAGCTGACGAATGTCACTGGGAGGATCGTTGTACCTTTTCATAAGGTGAGATGGTTTAGAACACACTGTTGACATTAAAATACTATAAAAGGGAAAGATGTTCTACTATATGACAGGGACATTGAGGAAAGTATTTTATAAACTTTTGTTTCATCAAAAGAAAGGTCGCCAACTCAGCTTTATCATATCTTCAGCTCAGAACCCTCTCACGTTTACCTGGACGTGAGCCACTCTTCAAAACAGAACTGGGGGAGGGTCAGGATTCCAGCATGATTAATGCTTATCAATTTTTAGAGCACCAAAAGAATCACCCCAGAATGTGTCATTGTTTGTATCCTGATTTAAAGGACTGAATGGGAGAAGGACAGAAACCTTGACTTTTTTTTTTTTTTTTTTTGGTAGATTACCATGACCTACCATTGGACCTGAATGAATAATTAATGAAGCCTAAACAGAACTTTAGGAACAGATTCAAGAAGACAGGAGTTTAAAGAAAAAAAAACCTCAGACTGTCTTTAGGCTTATAAAACTGGAAAATAAGACTTTTTTAAAAAACCTACATGAACAAGAGGACAAAAAGAATAAGAAAAATATTATAAACCTTTCTAAAAGGAAAAGATATTAACTAAGGTGTGCCCATATTTTAAACACAACTTCATTAAAATACTTGACTTGCTTAATAAAAAATAGAGATTTTAAATAGCCTTTGGATTCCTTCTGTAGAAAAGCTGTTACATGGAAATAACTTACCATTTATATAAGGCATTATTTCAGGTAAGATTTGTTTCCCTTTAAAACAATTTAAGTGCTAAATTTATACTAGCATTTTAATGAAAGCAAAACCTTTTTAAATCTCTTCTTACATCTTAACATTTCATGAAATTTAAAAAGGATTAA
Source organism: Enhydra lutris kenyoni (assembly GCF_002288905.1). Classification (NCBI taxonomy): domain Eukaryota; kingdom Metazoa; phylum Chordata; class Mammalia; order Carnivora; family Mustelidae; genus Enhydra; species Enhydra lutris. The sequence goes on from NW_019154105.1 coordinate 4,825,441, forward strand.
TTTTATTAATTGATAACTACAGTTTCCATTCCTTATGCTATCTTCTTTAATCTGTACTGATTCAAAATTTTTATTTCTCTAAAGCATTATGACTTGGGGCACCTGGGTGGCTCAATCGGTTGGGCGTCGGCCTTCAGCTCGGGTCCTGGTCCCGGGGTCCTGGGATCGAGCCCCGCATCAGGCTCCCTACTCAGCGGGGAGCCTGCTTCTCGCTCTCCCTCTGCCTGTTGCTCCCCCTGCTTGTGTCTCCTCTCTCTCTGTGTCAAATAAACAAATAAAACCTTAAAAAAATAAAAAGCATTATGACTCTAGAAGTGCAGATATCACTCTAACAATCTTCCTTTTGTAGTGATTCGAGCATCACATACTGCCCCACACTCTCCAATGAAAAACGCTGAACGTGCCATAAAAAAGTGTTCCTGCCTGCCTATTCTTGGACCTGATTTCTGCCTAAAACCAAGCCATTCACTCTGCACCATCCTATCGCAGAGCACTGATTTAACATTGGTCCTTAGGAGCTCTGGCTTGGGCTGGCCCTCTTGCTTTCTGTGCCCAGTTCAGGACCCAGGATCTTCCTCCAGCTTCTTGGAACTCAACTCTTGATCCACTGAGGCAGCCAATGCAATCTCCACCCTCCAGAAGGGGGCTGTGAGATGTTGCACAAGCAGAGCAAAAACCCTCTTCCGGCTGCCATCTTTGTCTGGTGTGACCACACACAACTCCTTTCATATCCCTACTGAAAGGAGAAAAGTGAATTCGAGCTTTCACACTGCCCCGGTTGGAGTGGAAGGAGTGGGGCAGGGCCCGGGGTGGTCTTCCAACAGTCCAAGTGTAAACGGAAAAGGTAAGCATTATATCACATTGTGACTTGGGACGAATTTCTCCAAAGAAGCAATAAAAAGCCAAGGCATGGGGCACCTGGGTGGCTCAGTGGGTGAAGCGTTTGCCTTCGGCTCAGGTCATATTACAAATATTACAAATATTATCCACTTTCGGAATAATTAGGTAACTCAATTAACTGATCCCTGAAATATGTGAAATCTTTTACCTTAAAATTTAATTAAAATAGGTTTTTTGTAAATAGTGAGGAATACTCAACAGTTTTGCTTTTTTAACAATAAGGAGAAAGAGACAACATTCTCAAAGAATGAGTAATGATGCAAAAATGTACATCTATATAAATAAGGGTGTACGCATGTAAATTTACTCATAAAAAGATGAATAAAAACAGAATGGGAAAATGTGAATAAAATACTTTTTATGAGTCGGGTAATGTTCCAGGAGCCCCCGGTAACAGGCTAGTGTCTTCACTATCTTTTCTATCTTCTGAGGTTCAGGTCTGTTTTTCTAGAGACAAGTGAAATGGTGACATCTGTGTGTCACCTGCCTGTTGCTTCCTGCTTAATACCACTTTAAGTACCGGGAACTCTTCACCCACACGCTCAGCCCTCGGAAAGGTTAGAGAGCCAAAGAAGAGCTCATCCCACAGTGTGTTCTCCCTAGCAGTCAGCCGTAACGACAACTGGCGTGTGTCCCGGAACTCTCCTTTCTTAGAGTCCCACAGTCAGCCGTAACGACAACTGGCATGTGTCTCGGAACTCTCCTTTCTTAGAGAATTCCATTTAGTTGTTTCCCAACGCGTGATGGTTTACACTGACAGAGCAAGGAACTACAACCGTGTCTAACAACAAACCTTCCCTTCAGGAAAAGCGGCTTCATACTTCAGAGTCAACCAGCTCCCGAAAGACTCCTCTGCCTGATACCCTCAGGAGAAATCACTTGGGTTTCCAAAGGGATCAGATAAAAGCCAAGCATTCACCTTAACAGGCAGTGACAGAAATGGAATAAACAGAAAAACGATGGCAATGGCACCCAGACAAAATTTACAAGATCTTCCACACTGAAAACCCTACAGCTGAGATAGATTTGTGCTTTTGCAATCATTTAAGAGGACATTTTTCCTCAAATGTAACCCATCGCACTCAATCTTCATTTACAACACTAAAATACTACTTTTTGTTTCCCTCGAAAGGACAGTGGGTGCTCGGTAATGTGGGATTCCAGCAGTTCGAGTAAACAGCAATTTTGAATCCAAGAAATAGTTCTTGTGGTGCCATTTCTATCTCTTCCCACTTAAAACCAAGTTTTTCTGGGAGACTGAACAAGATAGGAGGATATAATCATAAATTTCTGTTGATGCTGAACAACATCTCAAGTTAGTGTTCTATGCCATGTATGCAGATTAAAAAGCATTTTTCTTGTGGATTCCTTTCAGGCAGAGGAGCAAAACCTGCTTTTCCTCCTAGCAAGAGGTCAAAGTCAAGAAAAATCATGTTAAACTTACAAGAGACACATTAAGGACAAAGTACATTCCCATACCAATAAATGTGTATTTTGTATATCTTTGGGCCACAATTTGATACTTAACCCTTTTCTGTATTCAACCACCAAGGCTTAGAAAATGCGTGGAATTGGAAACTGGAAAATGGATAACGAAATTCATCTTCATCAAGTTCATTTATAGGAGACGAAGTCTTTTCTGCATCTTCCTACCAACAGCCTCAGTTGTCTCTACAGAATTTCTACCCTGTGTTACCATACAAGGTAGGTGGCAAAGAAAAACCTCCTTGTTTTATAGGTGGAGATCTAAGGCACTAGATAAAATTTTAAAAGTTAGATTTAGTACAAGAGCATTTTCCACCTTACTCCTGACGGACGATGCAGACATGCCCAACATACTCTCAATATCGCGTAAGACTTTTTTTTAGCAAAAAAAGAAAAAAAAAAGTTGTAATAAAATAAATAACACTGACAACACTATCTAAAAGTAATGATAATAGGTAATATTTACTGAGTTCTTACTCTGAGCCAACTACCCTGTCTAGATTATGTAGTTTAATCTTCAAACCATCCTCTAAGGTAGGTACCACAATAACTCCCATATCACAGGTGAGAAAACCAAGGAATGGAGAAGCTCTGGCTCGTCCAGATTGCACAGTCTGGGACAGTCGGAATTCAAATCCAGATTATGTTCATCAAAAGCCCATAGGGTATAGCAATGTAAAACAGTAAAATAGAGTTTATTTATGTATACTGGCTCACTTACTAATATAATCTATAGATTAGAGATCTGAAAAAGATTAATTCTCAGGAAAAAGAAAAAATATTATTTCTTTTAATGAGAATACTCATATTTCTTTTCTTATATAACATCTTTAAATCTTTAAATGGTTGGTGCTTACGTACATCTGGGTGACAAAACGAGCCCCTGAAAGATAGCAGAAATGGTGCTGTATAAAAACATAAAATAAGCCATTCTAATTAAAAGAAATAAAACCTAGTTTTTTGTTTTACATTACAATTACACAAAACGTATGGGCATTTAACATCATTAATATCACTAGTATTATTACAAGCTTTTTAAACATCACCATTTTGTCTACCTTCAATTTAGGGATCAGTTAGAAAGAACACACTTCAATGCCTGTGTAAACAGACGGGGCAGCCAGTCCCTAAGAAAACAGCATTGCGGCGGCAGCAGCTGACTAGTGCACACGTCCCACGAAATGAGCAAGGCTTTTCAACACATCCAGATGATGGCTGCCCGGGGAGTATGGGCCCCACATTCTCAAACCTTCTAACTGCTCAAGAGAAGTTAGAAAGTCAGATCTCCAATATTTTGGCAACAGACTCAAAAATTTTTAAACACCACTTAACATATTTGACCTATAGTCCTTTAGTTTATGACTTGTGGCACTGATGTATTCTTATTAAGGGAAACATATTTAAAACATACCCCTTTTTGTTTAAAGATCTTATTTTTATTTATTTGAGAGAAAGAGAGAGAAAGCATGCACAAGTGGGGGGTGGGGGGGAGGGCAGAGAGAGAGAGAAGCAGACTCCCGGCTGAGCAGGAAACCTGACATGGGGCTCGATGCCGGAACCCCAACATCATGACCTGAGCCGAAGGCAGACGCTTAACTGACTGAGCTACCCTGGTGCCCAAAACATATTTCTTTTTTGTGTTTGGTGGAGATACAGACACGTTACTTAGGCTTTCTTCATCTATCCTTGCCTTCTTCATTAAAGCTTTACCCATGGGTAAATTAAAACTTGTAACATCACAAATCACAAGCACCATAAAGGGTAATTGCGTACTGATTAATAGCAATAGATACCTACTCTGAATTGCAGTCGATAAGATATGTTGGGGATTATGCCTAATCCCTAGAGCATCCTTTCTCTCCCATGGGGGAAAACACTTTAAACCACTATGAATGAGAGTAATAATATAGGAATAATTATGAATTGATTCTAAGTAATTTCTAAAAGTATATCATGACAAAAATTTATTAATCACTACTGCAAACTTATAAAGCCCTGATCCACATAGTCCAGAGCAATGTCACAATTAAAGCTGGTAGCCCAGAAAAGATTTCCATTTGCTCTTGAATCACATCATCTGAAGGAGTTCCAGAATACAGCTACAGCAACATGGGAGCCATGTCTTACAGCATGTTCTCAAACAACATGCAACCCACAGGAGCCACTTACTGTCCCACTCCGGAAAACTCAATTATCCACACCATCACACCTTTTCTGTCTGCCTCTCCAGTTCACCTCTCTCTGAACTTTTCAGCCCACCTTTTATACTCCTGCCACCAAGTTCCCCTCAATGAAGTCTCCAAAGCAGTTAGTCAGTTTGTATTCCAATTTGATGGGTTTTCTCTCAAAAAATGTATCCACTGGGTTTTGTGTTTTCTTTTGCTGAAAGTACAGACCCAGTGGGTCTGAGAACACTTTCCTACTGACAAGCTCTAACCCCACCAGTGGTATCAACTGCGTGTGACTCGCTTCACCGCTGACCAGATGCTGCAACAGGTGACGGAGAAGCACTGCCCCACAGGTCAGAGCTCCCGCTACTGCCTGGTTTAAGGGCTTTAGTTAAATTATCCCAGAATATGTCTACTGATTCCAATCACTATGGCTAGTCTTCATCGTTACTGAATACGCAAAGCCGAAACACAGCAATCATAACTTTAACACCATGTCAACATAACAGCCGTTCTCCAGTAAGAGATTTCTGAAAATGAAACAGCAATGGCATAGCTGAGTGGACAAGACTCCAACAGCCAGCCTACTTGGCGAAAAGAGGTCATGCGAAGTACAGGAAAGTAAACCAAAACCTGAGTTTGGCTGCAAAGAACGGAGTTCAAAAGAACCCAAATGCCATTTGTCTTGTGCATATTATTAATTGTCATAAGCCTAAAAATGTCATATGTGATATATTTTCAAGGTGAAAGAGAAACGTTTGGCTTTTGTTGCTTACAACGTACACCTAAGAATTTCATTCACTGAATGTTGCTTGAGCACCACAGCTGGTGATCACTCTTTTTACTCAGCTGACCTGAAAGGAGAAACTTCCAGAGAGCGGTCAAAGTAGGGAGAGTAGCTGGAAAGGCCAAGAAAGAAAGTGCTGCTGGGACTCAAAGGTTAGAAGAGGGAGAGTATGCATGTCCCAACCCCATGGTTGCAGCAGACGAAAGACGGCCCAAGAAGGAGATGAACTCCTCACTGCTGAAAACTGGCAATGTGCTGTCCCCACCATCCTTCTGGTGTGGAAGCAGTGAGTGAGAGTCGCCACACTGATACCCTGAGGGGGAAACAGCTGAGCTAAATCCACGTTTGTCCCAAGCCCCAAAAGGGATTGTTAGATATTTTTCACTAATGGTGTAACATTTAGAATCGGTCGATTCAATTCAAACATCAGAAAGGTCTCCTTGAAGCAGAGGTCATTTTTCAGACTTCCAAAGCCACCTAGGGACAGTGTCTTGTTTAGGTAACGGAAAACCAACTGCTTCTTTTTTTATTATTTTTATTAACATATAATGTATTATTTGCTTCAGGGGTCTAGGTCTGTGAATCATCAGTCTTACACTTCACAGCTCTCACCATAGCACATACCCCCTTAGTGTCCATAAGAAAACAACTGTTTCTTTAGAGAATCTTACACATAAGCCAAATTGAAGTACTCTCAATGAAAAAAACAAACAAACAAATAAACAAAGGCTCCCACTAAGTGGGTGGGTATCCTTGTTTCTTGTTAGGAGAGCTGTTCTGGACACCAAAGGGCATTCATAAATTAAGGAGATGGAAGTAAATTGTGTCCGTTGGTTTGCTCCATTACCAGTCCAGCTGAGAATTGGGAAAGAAAAGAAAATACATTGGTGTTTTAAGCGACCGCCATAGATCCTGCCAAAGAGATAGACAGCAATATCAAAAAAGATGAGGGCTTTGGGTTTAAAGAACACCCACGTTCAGAGATAGACATAAAAGCTTTGTAAATATTTTACACCTGCTAAGCTCACAAAAGCAAACCTGAGAAATTGTTCATGATTTTCCATCATTTTTCAATTTTGTCCTAACCTACAAACAGAGAGTCTTCTACTTCTGCCCTTTGAATGCTGTCAGTGGACAATTACTTGGAATCAAGCTTTGTCTAAGATTCCAAAAACCCAGAAAGAGCTGAAGGCAAAGGAATCGTGGACTCTATTTTAGATCTGGTCAGCCAGCAACAGCATAATGAGCACAACGGGAGAGATCATCACATGAAAGAATTACGTTGTTTGCTGTTTTTTGTGTATCTTTTTTTTTAACTCTAGCTACTTGGCAACTCTCCTAGATCACAGCTTTGGGAAAGAAATGTATCTCCCTGATGAAAAATGAGCTAACAGAGATCCCATTGATGGCCTGTTCACCAGCTCTGAACAGACCCATGGGTTTCTCCCTACACAAGAAACTCAACCAAATTGATTTCCTGAACAGAGAAAAAAGAGGAGGAAGTTGGGGAAAGTAAGCCAGGTATGTTTGCTCAGATGTAAAAGATACCACAGTACAAGCAGAATAACACTGCACCCTGACCGCACGAAGCATGGTGTTTAAAATGCATAATTGAGCGTTCTTCTTCACTACTTGCTCTCCACAGTGGGTTATAAATAAACTCCTAGAATGCCATGTGTTTCCATATTGGAAAAAGCAAGCGACTGTATCATCAGTTAACTTGAAGAAAAGGTCATGACAGAAATAATAGTTTTGAAAAATAACTTTGCTTTGTAACTATAATCCCTCCCCCCCCCCCCCGTTAGATTTTGTTTTCTTTCCTTCCCATTATGGCACGATTTACTCCATTTGCTTTCCTCTTGGTAATGTGCTCATAGTAATATTAGATCTGTTTAATTTTTTCATTTTTCAGTGTGTTCTCAAAATAACAATAACAATCTTTTTCTTACATTAAACATATGCCAAAAAAGTTTTTGTTCAGAGTATATCAATCCAGTTTTAATAACAAAGCATTTCATATGGAGGTTGTTAACCCATGGCTTATCTTAGGAAGGTTCTGCATCTCCATCTCAACTAATGTGCGCCAAGAACATACTGGAAGTCAAGCCCTGTGCTAGGTGCTGGGGACACGAGATGAACAGGCTATAGCCTCAAGGACTTTACAGTTTAATGAAGCTACCTGAACCAATGCTTTATTATCTGTGTGAAGACAGTAGAGAAGTGATGTGAATAATCAAAAACAATCCAGCGCCTCATCCAAAAATAATGGATGACTGTCACACAGGACAGTGTCACACAGGGTCACACACACTACTCCATTACTCTGTGCCTCTCTGAGCCAGAAAAATGGTAGAAGGAAGCACATCAGACCACAGAGTGGAGAACACTCAAGACAAAGTCAATTATCTGCTGCTGGAGATTCAAGGACAGGGTATATTTAATCTCCCAAAGAAAGTACACATTCTTAGTGTTTGGAACCGTGATAAAACTCTCAGGATAATTCTGCTTTGTTTGTTTTTAATTATCCATCTGCTAAGATTTCCAATTGGTTTATTTTTGCATTTTTCCCCTCCAGGGATTAAAAATGGATTTTCTTAGGTTTTTGTGCTTTTTTAAATAACAATGAGCATGACTTAAAATGGTTATGAGAATAATTACATAAATGCAGTTAAAATGAGCCTAAAAAGAAATGTGATACTTTCTGATCTTCCTGATGTCAACTGCGTTTCTTTAGAACCTATGTTAGGTATGGAGCAAGTGCTAAAGGCTGGGCCCCAAAATAGGTGAATGTTGCTAGCTTTTAAAGCTGAGGGATGAGGACACGTGAGTTCCTTCACTGTTGTTTTTCCTTTCAAGAATGTATATAAAATCCCATGACAAAAAAAATTTTTTTTTTTAGTTTTAGGCAAACAGATCAGTTATTGAGCAAGTTACTTAATTCCACTAAGATCGGAGTATATCAATCTTTACACAGAGACAATGCCATTCCCTCTAAAATGTACACCAGGAGTTCTAAGAGGAGGAAGAGATTAAGAGAAATTGTGGGACATTACAGTCTCTGCATTTCCATGAAGCATAACTCAAGATATCAACTCCACCCGTGAGTGAGCTCATCTCTGAATGTAAAGGGCCACAGATTACCTGCACACATATCTCGCAGCCTCTTGGCCTAATGAAATAGGGATAAGGTAAAAGTCCCATAAATAAGAGTGACTGTGAAGGAAAAAAAACCATAGGGAATAATATGTAATCCAAATTTGTTAGAATAGGTAAATACACACTGAACAAAAGACTCAAGAATTTGCAGATTTCTTAAACAAAGAAATTTGATCTTGTTGAGCAAAGAGATGGTAAAATAACACAGGAGCCACAGACTTTGGTTGCGCGTTGCTGAATACATGGTGTCCTCAGTATTACAGGAAAATTGGTTTACAGAACTTGAAAAGGGAAAAATTATGAAATGTAAATCAGATTCAAGGAACAGTAAGAAATCTGTTAAATTACTTCATGTTCTATTCTCAAGAAAACTAAAAGGCAAAAGATTCCTTGAAGAACACAGAAAGTTTCCGGCATTACTTTAGTCCACCTTTCTATTATTTTAGAAATTAATACCACCTCCTCATATCAGATGAGGAGGAGGACAACCTGAAGAAATACACAGACAGTCTTTACCACTCATCAAATGCTAAATGTTCTAAATATATTTTAAATTTTGTTGAGCAGTGAGAGGAAAGAGCCATCTATTTTCCATTTCACAAAGTGCTTTGACAAACAATGTTGAATCCATCAAAAAGAATTTAAGGGATCAGAAGACAATGTCATTTGGCTTGCTAGCAAACTGAAATCTTATTAGTTTCAAAGAGTGAGTAAAATTCAATTCCCACAAATGCTTTCGAACCCCACTACTTCCTGGGCACCGTTCTGCATCTCAGAGATCCAAAGAGGTATATGCAGACAGAACTCTCAGCCCAGTAGGGACTGCCACTGATGGGACATTACTCTAACACAAAGTGTAAAGGGGGAGGCATAGTTAAAATTAAGGTTAGAAGGCTAGCAAAAGGTCTGGTATGTCATAGACAAAACCCTTTAGGAATATGACCAGTCTTCAGGCTAGAAAGGTCACTATAGCATCACTGTGGAAGAACCCAGAAGGTGGGCATGAGTGAGGCAAAAACACCAATAAAATAAAGAAAGTTGTTAACCTCTAGCAGCAAACAAGGTGAGCAATCACCAAGGTTTATGCTTATGCTGAGTGACTAAAAATTGAAAGAAAGGAGAGCTCTGTGCTATCTTTAGTCAGGAAAGTGAGTAGGACCCGTAAGGTAACAGAACATGTCTACAAGTAATGAGACCAAGTTCCCTGGCCATGTCATATAAATTCATTAGCACTGAGAATCACACTTAGATCCAACCCAAGGAGCAATTATTCCCTCTAGTTGTTCAGCACACACTAAGCCCTCGACAAATATCTCCGGAACAAATCAATGAATTCTCCAAAACTGAATCAGTAATTATCTGTGGGTTATTTGCACTGGGCCACTCTCAATCAATCAGCAAACACTTGGGCTTATATGCAAAGAACGATGGGACATGAGGGACACACAAGTGCATGCGAACGGTCTTTTCTTGAATTCAAAATGCTTGCCTCTAGTTGGAGAGAAAATAAGAGTCTACAACTTTGAACAACAATTAGGTTTGAATTAAGGCAGGTACTCAACCTCAAATCAGCAAGTCCTTTACTCTCCCTGGAAGCCTGGAATTAGCAACCCAGAGTCCTAACAAAGACATGCCAGTCGGAAACTCAACCCTACCCCACTGTGTTCAGTTACCTTAAGCTCCTCAGTCTCCTTCCTGAACCTCAATCTTTCCCGTGATCAAGGGGTTAGGGGTGCCTTGCATGAAATCATGCAAAGGATAGCACTCCAAACACCCATGAATTCACATACTGATTCAAATTTATAAGCAGATTCCAACCTTTCTTAATGGCCACACCAACATTCATTTTTCTAAAATATAACATAATAGTACAGTAAATTATAGTGTGACATGACACACACAATAAACAGAACAAGCAAATACTGATTTAGCTTCCAAGCTATCACTTAGACTCAGTCCCGTGGTGAACAGCAGTTAACTAAGCATAATTCCTCCATCTACAGACTAAGATACTATTGCAAAGGAAGGCAAAGGCACTATCTTAAAAATCGATATATCTTCCCAACAAAGAGTAAGAATTCTTGAAAGTTCTGGTCAGCTGTTAGACCCTAGCACTCTATTGGTTATAACAGAAAAATAAGAAACGTGAAGGCTTTAAAAATCCCTTGCTCTAGGGATCCAAGGAAAATTTCTCTATCAGCGACTCTTCATGTCTCCTGATGTTCTGTTTTGAACAGAGTTGCAACTGAATGCTTTTTCCTTCTAGTCTGCATTACACCTAGAGGAATGTATATTTTTAAGAAAATGTCTTATTCTTCCACAGGTAGGTAGATAATAGCACATTTTGAAAAACTGTGATATTTATCTTTTATACTCAGGACAAGCCCATATCTTCATCTTCCATTAGCTCTACCTTGAGCATGCAGGAAATTAAATTCCCTACCAAAATAACAAGTTTCACTACCCTGAAGCACATTATTTTTCTCAAATAACATTTGTTGCAGAAGGCACGGCTGATAACTTTTCACCAAATTTTTAAATAACTAGCTGAAAGAATACAAATGAAGGTCCTCTAAGCGTAAGAATTTTCTCTGTTCTCTTCACTATTGTAACCCAATGACTGAGGATGCTGACTGGCATATAGTGGTACTCAACACATGTTTTTGAATGAGGTATGCTATTTTAGTGTGGGAAAATGGGAGATTTTTATCCATAATAAAACTTTAGTGTGAGAGAGGTGATAAAGAAAAGTTCTACAAAAATTGGCTCTGGCTTTAATCAACATACATTTTATCTTTGAAATCCCAAATAATTATAGTATGATTCAATGTTTGTGAGCATTGTGTTTCCTTAGTCAGAAAAAACTAATTAATCATAAAGCTAACTACTTCATTCGCAGTAGTGAAAAATTCCAGGGCACTATGGACTCGAGCTGGTCTGAAGCATGCCTTTCTCCTACATCCCTTAGAAAGCCCTGAAAAACCAAACTCAGTACATACTACAAGGCTCGCCTTGGCTCCTGGCATAAGACAATATAAAATACAAAAGGAAATTAAAATGCTCTAAGCAGTGAGTGTCCCCAAGATAAACAATGTTTAAAGGGCTTCAGCAAGAAATCCGATGGTCATATGCAAACATCCTTTCTGCATTCACAGCATCAATCATTCTCCAGTGGGCTCAGTTTCAGGGTCCTAGTTAATCATCTGGCTGCAGTAAACACTGAAAGCAATCAATCTCACAGGCTTTGGAATTTGTATAAAGACTCGCTGCCCTTACAAACTAGTTCCTCCAGTCTGGATACTTCTAAATTTTCCTTTAGGAGCTCAAAGTTAACTGAAGTGATACATCTCATCTTCAACCAACAGGCCTCCCTTTGGTCCAGTAAAGTCAAAGCAGGCCCTTTTCAAAAAGGACAAAGAGAAGATGTTTCTTCTTCAAAATTATGCACCAAGTAGAAACCCTTCGTGGTGTCTAAATACTATTAAAAGACAAAGAAAGATAAAATCATAACATCTCGGATAAGATTAAGTGCTTATCTAGTCTACTTGTTTTTCTGTGCTGGGGCCATGGGAATTGATGGAGGGAAGATCAACCAGATCCAACCCCATACCCTGAAGCTCCACTTTTTTTTTTTTCTTTTATTTACTGGGATTTGTAAAAGAGATTTCATTTGAAAAATAGGTTCCCTTTCTAAAAGGAGTTTGAAAACTACTTATCTTGTCCAACATTTAGTACTCTTGCTTGAAGGCAGGCAAAGACTGACATTTTAATTTCCTGTGGGAGTCTGTGGGCTCTTCCCAAGATGGGCTTTGTAAGCTCCAAGACTTGCCTCCTGTCTGGGAAAACACACAAAGCTACTAAAACAGGCCCCTGAACTAACTTGACTTGAAAAGAGAGTGAGCAGCATTACAGACCTTGAAAATTCCGACAGCACAGTACCTTGATTTTCTGCTTTATTATGCCCAGTCTAAGGATTTGCCGCTGATGTACCCAACTTCCCACTCACTTTTCCATGGTCCACTGCCCCTTGGAGCCACCACTGCAGGTCTAACTTTGGGAAACACCACTTTTGGGAAACACACCACCCCTCATACACCAAGAAGTGGAAAGGGAAGAGCAAGACGGTGATGTTTAATGATGTTCCCAAGCTGCACCAGCTTTGTTGGGGTTGGAAAATTGAGGCTCTTCCAGCCTTAAGTATGAGACTGACTGAAGGATTCTCTTGAAGTATGTTTTCTGAGAAAGAGAGGAAAGGGTATGAGAAAGACAATAAATAATGGATCATCCTTAACATGGAGAACTACCTAGTCATTCAAAAGAATGAGCTCACCAAAGGAGCGATACAAAAAGATCTCCAAAATATATTACTAAGTGAAAAGGCAAGGAGGGGCGCCTGGGTGGCTCAGAGGGTTAAGCCTATGCCTTCAGCTCAGGTCATGATCTCAGGGTCCTGGGATCGAGACGCGCATCGGGCTCTCTGCTCAGCGGGGAGCCTGCTTCCCCAACCCCCCGCCCCACCAACCTGTCTGCCTACTTGTGATCTCTCTCAGTCAAATAAGTAAAAAAAATCTTAAAAAAAAAAAAAGGCAAGGAAGAGAATTATGTGTGTGCTAAGGTCCCATTCAAGAAGAACATATACATATATGGGTGTGTTCACGGGGAAAATGTCTAAAAGGAGACCCAAGAATGAACAGATGGTGTTTCCTGGGAAGGCTGATTCTGGAGGGGGTCTACAATGCACTGCATAACCTTTTTGTTCTGTCTGCATTTTTTACTATGAGTATGTACTGGACTCATAATAATTTTTAATATACCCATAGGATACAGCAGATCGAGAAAAGCTAAATCCTTGGGAACAAAATTTAAGGAGAAGGAAGCAGTAACACAAACCCAAAACCAGGTATTACAGCCAACTGTGTATTTGCTGCCAGGGATGCTCAGGCCCTTAGACCAATTAACCGAAACATGGCGCTTACTGTGGGCTTTCCCTCCGCGGGCACCGCCCCAACTCCATCACGGCCAGGATCCCGCTGTTCCCAGTCACTGCCTCTTCAGGGGATTGAGAAGGAAGCCAAAGGACAAAAGGGCAATAGAATTCCAAATCTGGAGCTTTTTCAGCACGCAGAGAGAAAGCAATATTGAAATGGCTCTCCCCAAAGCAAGAGTGTGAATTACATTCTTTGTCTGAGAGTTTTTAAAAGAAGACGATTTCCCCAGCCCATATTTAAAGCGAAGGAGATCGTATTCACAGCAGAGCCACGGCAGTCAGGCTCCTTCTGCTGCCAACCGTAGGAATGCTTCATTTTCATTTGAAGAAACGCAAGTCATGTGGATTGTACTCGTGCCTGTATTTCTACAGGAACTTCCAGAAACACTGTGTATTATAGTGACTGTGTATTCGCAGTCACTATAATTTGTCACCATAAACACTAGTGAGAAAAGAAGGATGGATCTTGTTAAAGATGGCATCAGAAGAGGCCACGTCTCAGGTCAGGTAACAGGGCATCAGTGACTGCGGTTCACAAACAAGCCGTGATAATCACCAGTATTGCTAACGCAGGAGAACTTGGTGCTTCAGATACATTTTGAGATAAATAATTAACACAAATATATAATTAATAGGTACGTGGCATATAAAAATCAGGGTGTTAATTTAGACACTCAAGAATGCTTATAAAATCTCAATTCACTGATGAATTTAATTCTTTAAAAACTTTTCTTATATAATTTCAACAAACTAGTTTAGAAAACCCTTTGGGATTCCATCTTTTCTATTCTAAACTGAGACTGACTAGAAAGCATTTAAAGAGCTCTGTTGTAGCATTACATTGAGTTATTTTATTACAGTGTTGTTTCAGCTGAAATTTAAGCAGAGACCTGGCTATTTTCTTAGGCTTCACTAGTTAATAGCTCTGTAGTGTTGGATAAGGAACAGCCTTTCTTGAACTTAATTTCTTCGTCAATAAAATTAAAAATTTTAATCAGGTGGTCTCAAAGCTACTTTTTAGCTCCAAAAGTCTGATTCTATGAGTCTCCATTAGCAGATTACTCACCAGTGAAAAGGGAAGTCATTTCTTTACTCTTCTGAAGAAAACCAAAAATCCCAAATAACTTAATTTCTGAAAGTTATTCAGATGTTTTGCAGAAGAGAAGGTCTTGGGATTTAGAGTGGAGTAATGACATGTTCTTCACATATGATGTGCAGCTGCTTTTAGTTTCTAATTATTTCAAAAGTCGCCTCCAGATTAGACTAGTTCTACCAAACAAGTCCAGAAGATTCCCACAATGAACAATTAGCTTTCAGTTAAGTTTTCAAGGAAGCACCACAACGGTCAGGTTACCAAACAGTGTGGCAGGCAAATGCTCAAACAGATGTTCAGCCTTCCTTGAACACAGTCACACCATGCAATCTAGTGTCTTGGGATCCCTAACGTCGTAAAAATAAAATTCACACAAAACACTTCTATAGGGCCAAGAGTCTCATATTATCCTGTTCAAGACAATCCTCATAGCAACTGTTTAAGACAGACATCATATCACAATTTTAAACATAAGGAAACTGAAGCTGAGAGACAGTATGTTATCAAACATTGCAGAGCTAGAAAGTGGCAGAACTAGAGCACAAGCTCAAGATCTTTGTCAAGTTCTCCACTCTCCTTTCAAGCTTTTACTCCCCATTTATTAACTTCTTCCTCAGAGCCAGGTCTAAGGCTTTTTACATGTGGTACCACATTTAAACTAATATGTCGGGAGTGGCATTATTCTCCCCACTTTATAGATGGAGAAACCGAGACCCAGAGAGAACACAACTCTCCCCCATCCCCCACCCCTGAAATAACGGCAAAGCTGGAATGAGAACCAAGTCTAACTAAAATCTATGGGATTTACCATTACAGAATACGGCTCCCTGCCAGGAACTCACCAGCCCAGAGGGGGGGTGTGGGAGATAACTGTTCATTCCCTAAATATGCAAAATTACTTTGTCAACTCATAATACATTTCTTTATTTAAAATGGGGGCCAGGGGGTCCTGGGTGGATCAGTGGGCTGAGTGTCTGCCTTGGGCTCAGGTCATGATCCCAGCACCCTGGGACAGAACCCAGCACTTGTATCAAGCTCCCTGCTCAGCAGGGAGCCGCCTTCTCCCTCTCTTCTTGCCAGTCCCTCTGTGTTCTCTCTCTCTCTCTGTCAAATAATTACAATCTTTACAAGATAATAATAAATAATAATAAAATAAAATGGGGGCCAGGTTTTTACAAGGCTATAAACTTTTCAAGCTCATAAAGATCCTACCTTGTTTACCTTTTCATGCAAAGGACCCCAAACAGTGCCACAGTATAGTAGTCAGTCGGTGCTGAGAAACTTAATTCATGATGAAAACAGGCCTGTATCACCTTCAGCCTTAAGTCACAGTCTATTACCAAAAAAGTTACCCAGCTCTGGGAATTAAAACAAAGAAATGAGTAAGAGACTGACTAGATAAATGAAATATTTTGTGAGACCCAAATTTTAATTGGTGTTTGAACAGAAATTTATTTGATGGACAGCATAAACCACCATGGAAATGGAAACACTTTCATTTTCCTCTCCATTTATCTCAAAAAAAACTTAAACCCCCATTTGATTAAGCAGATGATGAAATCCATTCTTGTTAAAAGGTGAAAAAATGACTTTGGAAATTCATTTTGCAATAAATATTTCTTGTATTGAACCAAAGTTCACCAATGTCTTTTTGGGAAATGTATCTTATTCTCCAGACGGTCCACCTATGACCACATGTCACCAGAGACCCCAGAAGCAAAACTCCAGCCCCGACTCAGTCCTGGTTTCATTCTTTGTGAGAAATCCATGGCACGAGGATCAGCAGCACTCCCTCAACCTCACTCTCCTTTCTCCCTCCTCTTCTTTTCTTCTTTTGTTATTTTGCCCCCTTGTGTCTTAACTACTTTAGAAAAGTGGCCTGCAGAAATAAAAAGATCCTTGTGCTAAGTCTTTGAGTGAAACACGGGATGAAACAAGTATTTATCTCCACTCTTTTGTAAAGCTCCCCTAAAATGAAAGAGATAAAAGTATACAAATGCATATCAAAGGGAAGAGGAGGCAATGACAGCAGATGATAGAGGTCACAATTTTTAAAGATAGAAAGCAGAGAGGCAAGCGTGACTGACATTTCAGGTTTCCCAGCTTTAAATGCCTTTAAGGCACAGAGCCTGGAAGGGCTGAAAATGAGAGCTATCAGATAGCTATCCCTGACCACCCTCTCCCTAACCAACCCTGCTGGAAGACTGAAGATTTTAAAGAAGATTTACCCTGTGAAGAGGCTGAACCAGAAACGCTCTGAACCAGGGACCACTAAGCACAGCCCAGTGAAACATCCTACTGAAAGGGGAGAGATGAGTGACAGCCTATACACTCAGTGGGGAGACCACAAACCCCCATTCCCATTTGTCTCCCAGAAATGCTGGCTTCCAGACTCCCTTTGCAGAAAGATTCAAAACCAAACAATGGGGGAGGGGGGTGCGTGAGGAAAGAGGGGTGGGTGGGGGAGAGGTGAGAACACGGTTGTGTATTCTGAAGGAGGGACCAGAGAAAACAGAGGGGAGAAGGAAGTCATCAGTGCAGTAATTTAAGAATGCTTTCCAGAACGGAAGGTCATGAGATCCTGTGTTGAAAGCATGTACTATATCCTTAGCGCAATGGATATAAATCTACGTATACAATTTACAAGTATAGTACAACATCCTAAAATTTCAGAGCACCAGAGATACAGAGAATATCCTAATATTCCAGAAGGGGGTAAGAACAAACAAATGATTGGGAATCACGATGGCTGACATCTTCTCCGTAACACTGGAAGAAGAAGACAATGAAACACCACCTTAAAATTTCTGAGGGAAGGGGCACGTGGGCACCTCAGTCGTTAACCATGTGCCTTCCGCTCAGGTCACGGCTCCCTGCTCTGCAGGAGGCCTGCTTCTCCCTCCCCCACTCCCCCCACCCCCGCTTGTGTTCTCTCTCTCCCTGTGTCTCTCTGTATCACATAAATAAAATCTTTTTTTTTTTTTATTTATTCATTTGACAGAGATCACAAGTAGGCAGAGAGGCAGGCAGAGAGAGAGGAGGAAGCAGGCTCCCCGCTGAGCAGAGAGCCCGATGCGGGGCTCGATCCCAGGACCCTGGAATCATGACCTGAGCCGAAGGCAGAGGCTTTAACCCACTGAGCCACCCAGGCGCCCCCATAAATAAAATCTTAAAAAAAAAAAATTCTGAGGGAAATCACTTATAACCTAGAATTCTATAACTGACCTTATTACTGAGAGTAAAGGTAGGATCAAGACATTTCAGATACACAAAGTCAAAAAAATGTAACTCCATTGCATCTTTTCTCAGAAGGCAGCTGGGAAGTTTGGCTCCATATTAATAAGATGTAAACCAAAATCCATGATCAATATTTATATGGTCATAATAAAATCAGCAACATAAACTAATTTGACAAAAAAACTGTAATATATCTATACCGGGGGGTCATACATCCTGAAATATTTATAGATGAAATAATATGATGTCTGGGAATTGCTTCAAACTATTCACTACAGGGGATAGAGATAAATTAAGTTTGGCCACAAGTTGGTATTGTTCAAGCTAGGTGGTGGGCACACTGGGGTTCACTTTACTATCTTTCACTATTCTCTGTGTGCAATTTTCCCATAATAAAAACGTTTCAAAAATAATATTAGGAGGATGGAAAGGGGAAGGAGGAAGGTGGTACACAATGTGAAAGAAGAGAGGACAGATGCGCGGGGAATGTGTTAGGTAAGAAAACTAAATTATAGTCTCCTATGGAAACTGTCTATAACTTTAAAAAATCAAGGAATAGCAATATAAGGATTTATTTTGTGGCACTGAAGAAAATGTCTAAAGAAACAGCTGAAAGTTTTAAAAGCTGCTGCTGGAATATGGGAGAAATTGTCTAAGGGACTGCTATTTTTCACTACAAGTCTTGTTTACTATTTGAATTTTAAGACTCTGTACCTTCTTATTTTGATTTAAAAAAAGAACGCAGCAGTTAAAAAAATAGTGCTACAGAAGTTTGAGTTCTTCTTGTAAAAAAATCTCTTTTAATGCAGTTCTTATATAGTTTTTTCAATAAGAAATATATGAAAAGCCTTGTAAACTTCAAAGTGCTTTATAATTACATGTTAACTAACTGGAATTTAAATAAAACTAAAAAAAAGTAAAAAGCAAAAACAACAACAACAACAAAACCCTTAAAAATAAGCACTTCATAATTGCTGAGCTGAGGAAGACTGGCCAACTTCTAAAACAAGCCCTGCGCGCAGCCATGATACAACTTCAGGACTCCTAATAACTCCATGAGGTTACGGAAGCCTCCTTTCACCCTGCTGCACTCACCTCAGGTGAACTATGTAAACATGATACAAAAATTAATAGGAATATTAACAATTGAAGTACAGAATAAGAGACAACCATGCTTTCCCTTCTCTTGGCTTGTAGATGGCTTCTGGCCCATGAACTGCTCTTAGAAATTAACTGTGCAAATCACTGAGCAAGAAGAACACCCTTCCTCCAATCACTGCCCCTTCCCTGAGCTCTCCACCCAGAATCAGGCATTTTTCGAAGTTTTCTCGCTTCAATGCCCTGTACTGTCGGGAAGTTTCTTCAGGAAACTCTGACTCAGCACTTTCAGGATAAGAAAATTAGGAGAAGTTTATATTGAAAGATCACGCTTAATGTTAGAGACAGAGTTGGACATCGTACCCTCACACACTGTTGACGCTGATGAGATTAGAACTTGGCACAATCTTTCTGGAAGGCAACTGAACAATAAATAGTGGACGCCTGAAAATGAATTTTTTTTCCACTCAGCAATTTTACTGCCAGGTACTTATCCAAAGGAAATAATCAGCGATTTGTACAAAGATCTAGTTACAAGAATGTTTACCTACAGCACTGTTCTTAATAGCAGAAATACTGCTAAGTACATGTAATGGCATACTTGAGTAAATTAGGTCATGTGATTATTAAAGTTATTCAGTAAAAAGAGATATTTAATGACATGGAAAAATAGTCATTACACATATATTAAGTAAAAAAAATTATAGAACAGGATACACACTGATCCCATTTTTGTAAATATATGAGAATCCATGAGGAAAAAATGAGCTTCAAAGACTATACATCAAAAGCAATTATCTGGAATTTAACATTTTCTAGTAAATCTTCTTTTTGCATATTTATACTTTGTCCAATGAACATATATCATTTTTTAATGAAAAAAAATAATTTCCTCTTAAAGCTGATTGAGCAAAGATATATAAAGGTTACAAAAGTACCAGTTTTTTTTTAATTATATGTATGTTAATTTTTTAAAAGATGAAGAAGCAGAGAAAATAAAAGATGATGGTTAAGCAGCAATAGTGACTTTGGAATACATGTTTGCTGAAATAATAATTCTCCAAAGTCAGAGAATACAGTCTTATAAGTTTATCAATTTTTCCTGTCTTTCCAAAAACACAAGGTTACAACATTGTTGGTTCTCCTTATTGTGTATTTGTTTCTATTTCATTAATACCTTGTCCTATAATCGTTATTTTCTTCTTACTTCTTTCTTCACATTTTACTTATTATTCTTTTCTCCAATTTCTGAGAATTTTCAGCCTTTCTTTTTAAAATTTTTTTTTAAGATTTTTATTTACTTATTTATTTGAAAGGGAGGAGAGAGAGGGCAGAAGGAGAGGGAGAGCAGGCTCCCTGCTGAGCAGGGATCCCAATGTGGGGCTGGATCCCAGGACCCTGGGATCAGGACTGGAGCCAAAGGCAGACACTTAACCAACTGAGCCACCCAGGTGTCCCTAAAATTTTATTTTTATATGTGTCTTTTTAAGTAATCTCTACACCCAGTGTGGGGCTTGAACTTAGAATCCTGAGATCAAGAGTTGCACGTTGCACCAACTGAGCAAGCTAGGAGCACCTTATTTTTATGTATAGCTTTTATGTGTATCTTTATAGATTTTCTCTCTAATGCTTTAGGTATAACATATATTTAGCTGTAATATTTCTATCATATCATTCTGGTCAAAATGGCTTCTAATTTCTCTTGTGATTTCTTCTTTGACCTATTATTTTGAAAAATATTGATTTCCCCCCCCCCCAAATATTTGGGAATTTACAAAGCAGTTTTGTCACCAATTTCTCATTGATTTCTCAGTGCTCCAAGGTGTACTGTCTAGATTTTAATTTTTTGAAAATTAAAACTTTGCTTTATACCTGGCATATGTTCATTTTTGGCAAATGTACGATGTGCACTGGAAAGAAATATGTATTTTGCAAGAGTGTACATTGTTCTACATATAATATCAATTAGGACAGGCTGATTAATTTATCCAAATAGTCTACATTTCTGATATTTCTGTCCACTTACCTATCAGTTACTGCAACGTATGGTAAAGTCTCCCATTGTAACGGGGGTTTGTCTATTTCTTCATGCAGATCTAGAAATTTTGAAGCCATGTTTTTAGGTATATACATGTTTAAAAGAAACACATATTCCTGGTAGATTGATCCTTTTATCCTTGAAATACCATTCTTAGTCGTTCTTCTTGCCTTAAGATATCATAAGCCAGAGGCGCCTGAGTGGCTCAGTTGACTGAGCCTTTGATGTTTGATTTCAGTTCAGGTCATTATCTCAGGTTTGTGAGATACAGCCCTGCTCCGGGCTCTGCACTCAGCAGCAAGTCAGCTTCTCTCCCTCCCCTCGCTCTCTTTCTCTCTCTAAAATGAATGAATGAATGAATGAATGAATGAATACATACATACATACATAGGTACGTACGTACATAAACAAATAAATAGGGAATAATTTTTTTAAAGATATCATAAGACATATGGCTCTCTTTTGTTTAGTGTTTGAATGGTATTTCATTTTCCAAACTTTTACTTTCAGTGTTTCTGAATCTATATATTTAAGATGTGTTTCTTGTAAACAACTTATAGTTAGGTTTTGTTCATTTGTTTTTCCAGTCTGATTACTTTATCTTTTGATGGAAAGCCTTAATATTTCATATTTAATGGAATTACAGATACACTTATGTTTAAATTTTCCACCTTATTATTTGCTTTATATTTGTTCCTTTTTCTCTTCTTGCCTTATTTGGGATCTATCAAGAATTTTTATTATTCTATTTCACCCCTTATTTGCTTGTCAGTTTTGAATTCCTTAACTATTCTTTTAGCTGATACTACAACTCATGTTGTAACCACAACATGCATTCTTGACTTATTAAAGTCTACCCTAAATTAGTATTTTTTACTACTTTCTACATCATACAAGGACTTTAGAACACCTTTTTCTCCATTTAGCTCCTCCCAAACCAAGTACTGTTTGTTGAATATTTTAATTTTATATATATTTTTGAGACTACTATTTTATTATTTCTGAAGTCATAATCATATAGATTTAAATTTAGATTCACTCACCTATCGCTCTTTTTGTCATTCCTCATTCCTTCCTATATCTCTGAGCTTCCCTATCAGCTTCCTACTGCCTCGGAACACCTTTTAGGATTTCATTGAATGTAGATATGCTGACAATATTTTCTCTCAGTTTTTGTTTGTCTGCAAATCACGTTTGAAGAACATTTTTGCTAGGTATAGAATTCTATAATGACGATTGCCTTCCTTTGCAACTTTGAAAAAGACCTTTCCATTGTTTCCGGGCTTTCATTGTTTCTTTTGAAAAATTGTCTTAGCAACTTGTTTCTCCTTTCAAAGTAATATGTCTCTACTTTCTGGCTGGTTTTATGATCTCTTTTCTTGGGTATCAGTATTTATATTAACATTCTTCTTGTTCTGTGTCCAGTGTAGGACTCGGGAATTATCTGTTCTCTCTCACTCGTTATGCTTTAACTGTTGCTTTCCCATTCCATCTCTCTTCTCTTTCCGGTACACCAGTTACATTAATTCTGAACATTTCACCAGATCTCATTTGTCTCTTACACTATTTTCTGTATTTCCCTTTCTTTTTGCTCTCTGTGCTTGAGACTAATTTCTTCTGCTTTATCATTCAGTTCACTAAACTTCAACCATGTCAAATCTACTGTTAAAGCCATTCACTAAGTTCTTAATTTCAGCTGTTGTATTTTTTTAATTATATATTTTTATTTGGTTCATCTTCTTGGTTTCCAGTTAACTACTGAAATTCTCAGCCTTACCTTTCATTTGTCTTTTTAGTTATTTATTTTTTAAGTAATCTCTACACCAATATGGGGCTCAAATTCATGACCCTAAGATCAAGAGTCACACACTCTTCCCACTGACCCAGGTAGGTGGCTCTCAGCCTTAAGTTTTAATTCCTTGAACACATTAATCATAGTTATTATGAAGACTACCTGATAATCTGATAATTTCATTATCTGAGACACTCATGAGTCTTTTTCCGTTCTATTTTTAAAGATTATTTTTTAAGTTTCATCTTGTCTGTTATATGGCAGGCTATTTCTACTTGAGTACAGAACGTTTTATGTAAAAATAGGGGCAGAGCTCACTGGAGGCTCTGGATGATGTTATCTTCTTCTAGAGAGGAGTAATTTTACTTCTGGCAAGCAGATAGCCTAAACACATCAATAATTCCAAACCATTTTATCCAACTAGGGATTTCTGTTATTTCCTGCCCACTCTTATTCCCAGGGTGCAGAAATCAAGTTGTCAAATGAAAGGCTTGGGTATTCACCATCACCATTCTCAGGTAAGACCCTAGTCCCGTTTTGATTTTCCATTAGCCCCATTATTGTGTTAAAAGCTGTGCCAGACTTCTTAGACTCTCAACCACCACTTTTGGATACTTCCCCTCTGCAATCTTGGTCCTATAATTTCTTACTATCTTAATAGTCCTCTTATGCCTTTAAATAGGTTTTTCATAGTTTGTCCATATTTTCTAGTTATTGTTAGTGAGAGCATAGGTTTGCAATAACAGAGTCCACCATGGCTCAAAGATTTCCCCTAACAAATTTTTAAAATGAAATCCCAAATAAGTGCCCCCCCCCATAACCTACTTCAATTCAGGCCTGGACTATGCTCAGTTAAAATAAGGCTAAAAAGGATAGTCTGTATACTCTAGAGGTAATAAATCAAATATCAACTTCCATGAGGGTAGAATTTCTTCCAGAAAGACAACAAGAAACGTCTCAGCCCTTCATGGCCCATCATCCAATAGTTTATCTGTGGCTCTGACTTGTGACCTTTCCAAAAGCCATATCCTATCTTAAAAGAAAAAAAAAAAAAAGCTTTAAATATCTCTTTTATTCCTTGCTAATAGTTTAGGTCATTGCAAAATTTGAGAACTGGAGATGACTTTAAAGGTCTTCTTGCTCAACACTATCATTTTATAGATTTGAAAACTGAGCTCAGAGAAATGAAGTAATTTGCTCATGGCCATACAACAAGTTCCTGTAAGAGCTAGGAGGGTAATCCTGTTTACATTGAGGGAGTCTGCATTAGATATAGAAAAGAAAAGCACAATTTTTTTAAAAAGTATATTAAATAATAAAGAAAATGGAAAACAGTCAATCATAATCTCTGGCCCTAATATGGGTACTTAAAAACAAACCAAGGGAAAACAAAAACAATTAGAAATTTGAACATGATTAAATAGTTATTAAGTAAAGTTATTAAGGAACATTTAATTAATTTGGTAGATGTGAAAATGTTATTTTGCTTGTATTTATTAAAGAGTCACTACCATTTATACATACATATTAAATTTTTATATAAAAATTGTAAGATATTTGAAGTGTACATCATGGTGACTTGATATATGTATGCCTTATGAAAGGACTCCTCTCATCTAGTTAATTAACACATGCATCACCTCATATATTTATCCTTTTTTTGGTGAGAACATTACATTTTTTTTTAAGATTTTATTTATTTATTTGACAGAGAGAGACACAGTGAGAGAAGGAACACATGCAGGGGGACTGAGAGTGGGAGAAGCAGGGTTCCTGCCTAGCAGGGAGCCTGATGTGGGGCTCAATCCCAGGACCCTGAGGATCACGATCTGAGCCGAAGGCAGCCACTTAACGACTGAGCCACCCAGGCGCACGGAGGACATTTCATTTTTAATCTTAGTAAATTTCAATTATACAATACAGTGTTATCAATTATAATCTTTTTTAAAAGCTAAAAAATTATTTTATTTATGCTAATGCAGCATTCAGTGCTTAGCACAGTCTTAATATTCAATAACCCAGACTCTTCACCTCTAACAGAGCGTCACACTGTGGAATGTTGGCCCAGGTCTCCTGAAAATTGCTTTTTTATACCAATTACAGCTAAAAAGTTGTAACTTATGGGGAGGGGATCCCAAATATAAAATGGGAGAAAAACTTTGGAAAAATGACTTTATCACCTACCCCATCACATTTTCTGTCTAGTCAATAGTCTGTTAAGTGTTCATTTCTGGTTATGCCCCAAATTCCTTCTCTGTGGCTCTGGCCTTGCTATGACACTCCGAGGCCCCGTTCTTCAGCTCTCAGCTCCAATGCCTGCCTGCCTCCCCGCCCATCTGAGGCTGGCACTGTGCTACCCTCCTCTCTAGCGACTGCCGCAGAAAGTAGCACATTATTTTGGCAGCTGAGGTGGAAGGGATGACTAACCTCCACAGAACGCTTTATCACTTCCCAAACTAGGCAAGTCCATGAGACCCAAGTTGTAAACTCTCAGTGAGCTAGATCATTCTAATGGAATTATAGAGATACGCAGACCTGCCTGTCAGTGGGTATGCATGTGTGAACACACACACGAGACTGCTGCTTATAAGTCCCAGGAATAGAGAGAGCCTCAGTATTCAGTCAGTGTTTACTTAAGATTAAGGAAGATCAAGCTTTACTTTATTAACTATATTCACCGGCAACTTCAACGTTGTCAGCTAGCACTTACCAGATGTTTACTCTGATAGGAGGCAAGCACTGTGCTAAGTTCATGATCTCACATTATCTCATGCACATTCATTTGCACATATTTATCTCATTTAATTCTCAGGACAACCATAGGAGATAGGTACTAAAACTGTCCCACCATCCTATAGCGAGAGAAACTGAGGCTCAAAAGATTAAGTCACTTGTTCAAAAACACACAGTGGTATGTGACCAGGAATTATTACATAATAGCTGTGATCTTTTTATCAAGGCTGAGAAACCATCTGATTATGAAAGCGGCAACAAGAGCACACAGTGAAAAGAAATTGCATAACCCTCTGGGTATAGTCTTCTACACACACATCCTGGGTGAATGGTGGGGCGTATCTGTAATACCGCTGATCCCTGGGCTACTTTTCCCTAATCTTCTGACCATATCCCCACCAGATATTGGCACAGGGCCCTCCAGAAACAAAGCAACTCGGTTCTTGGCCTTGGAGCCTAACTGCTCTCTAGAATCATCCTTAACTTTTCATAGCTAAGCTCCACATTTACACAAAATAAAAACACAGATCAGAGTATGTTTATTAGATGTGATGATCACTATTGCTACTCAAAATGAGAGCAGCGGCAGGGCCAAGTGACAGGCTGCTGGACACCAGAGCCACCAGTGAAACCGGAAGTGAGGCTCTCCCGGGGCAAAAGACGGGAGGCAGAACCGCCCCGCAGCCTGAGGACAGCTACAGAAGGCAGTCGTGTACTTGATGGGGGAATCCAGGATCAGAAGCCCCCACCTTAGATTAAACCCGTGCACAGTAAGTGCCCATGGGCACTAATCATAACCAGACTCACTGGCCACTAACTACTACCAAAAATACTACCAACCCAGCCTTCCCCGTGTGGCACTGCACTAAGCATGAACACAATTACCTATATTAATTCTCAAAACAACCTGGTGAGCTTCATCTTATTATCACCATTTCACAGATAAGACTCTGGAAGCAGAGAGAGCTCAGTAAGGTGCCTAAGATGCTGGGATAGAGCCGCACGTCAGACTCCCTGCTCAGTGGTGAACTGCTTCTGCCTCCTCCCCCTGATCTTCTCACTCTCCCTCTCAAATAAATAAGTAAAATCTTAAAAACAAAATGTACCTAAGAGGACATGGAAGCCAGACTAGAACACGGTTCAACCTAACTCCATATCACTCTTCATGCTGCCACACACACAGACGCTACAGTTCATCATTCCTTCAGCGGGTGAGTGAAAGGGTATCTGCCAGCACCAAAAGGATACACACCGGATGCGAGGCACTTTCCCTTAGGGCTCAGTCCAGCCTCCCCAGACAGTACTTACAGATTCCCTTGTCAGTGGTCTCTAGTTCTAAGAGAAGATAAGGAGTCACTCATAAACGATAATCTGGGAGTGCTTGGGTGGCTCGGTGGGTTAAACATCTGACTTTTTCTTTTTTTAAGCATCTGACTCTTGATTTGACTCAGGTCATGATCTCAGGGTCATGGGATCGAGCCCTGCATCAGGGTCCATGCTTGGTGTGGAGTCTGCTTGAGATTTTCTCTCTCCTTCTCCCTTTGCCCCTGCCCCACATGCCTGCATGCTTGCTCTTTTTCTCTCTCTCTCCTTCTCTCAAATAAATAAATAAATTTTTAGAAAAAAAATAAACGAATAATCTTAAATTGATGAGAATGTCATCTCTTTGGAGTAAAATCAGAATGAACATAATTGACATGTTAATGACAAAAATATTAAAAATCTATAATCTTCAAGAAAAGCTACACAGTCAAACATTCTCTCTTCCATTCTTTATGGTTGAGAGAAGGAAAAACATTTATAATATGTGGGCAGAAATACACAGAAACACATGTATAATTAAAGAAGTTATTTTCCTTAACATTTAATAAGTAAGAATTACTGGTCCAAATAATTCTCTAGAACCAACAGGGCCTCTAAAAGGTCTCTGGACATTTTACTGCGACTACATAAGGGGCTAGTATTAGACTCTGTCAGAGGCTTTACATCTTTTCTTTAGCTGAGAAAAAAAAAATGAACCAAAAGACTATAAAAGCCATTTAAGTAACAGTCCAGCCCAGGAAAGCCATTGCCAAGTGGATGACATGAGAGAGGCTTCCTAGGATTTTGAGAAATTACATTAAGAGTAGTTCCTTAGCTTTTTTTTTGCTGGGAAAGGAACTTTGCTTCCAGATGGTACAGTGCCAGTGGTCTCAAGCCTTGTGTGTGCTGGTGCCCCCCCATGAAGGCATTCTACTGGATACTACCTTCTTGAGAGGTATCATTCACCCCCAGTATTCTAGCACCTACCATGTTGCGACACACAGCAAATATGAAAAAAAAAAAAAAAAAACAAAACAGTTCTCAAATGAAGAACTAAACAAAGGGGACGGGAAGTTGCCACAGATTGAATGTTTGTGTATCTCCCCTCAAATTCATATGTTGAAATCTAATCCCCAACATGATGGCATTTGGAGATGGGGGTCCTTGGGGTGACTAGGTCGTAAGCGTGGAGCCCTCAAGAATGGGATTAGTGACCTTATAAAAGAGGCTCCAGAGAGCGATCTGGTTCCTCCTACCATGCTGAGGTCACAGTGAATGAGAGGATGTTCATTTATGAACTAGGAAGCAAATCTCACCAGATACCGAATCTGCCGGGGCCTTGACTTTGGACCTGTTAGCCTCTAGAACTATGAGAAATAAATTTCTGTCGTTTATAAGCCACACAGTCTATTGTATTCTGTTCTACCTGCCCCAATGGATTGAGAGAGAAGCCCAGATTTGGAAGAGCTGGTTAGTGACATCATCCTCCTTGCCCTCCTCTTTTAACAAAGCAGAAAGTCCTGTGGGGATTCTCACCATGGCACACAGACAGGGGCAGGACATCAGTGTGGCACGTTAAGACTTGGGCCCCTGTGAACTACTATTCCAGCTCAAATGTTTGCTTGCCTTACATTAGCTAACTGTGTGGCCTTCAACAAGTCACATGTCTTTGAGTTTCTTCCTCATCTAAGAACTGAAGAAATTAGGCTGGCTGGCAGCTAGAGACCCCCCCACTCTAAATGCTATAATCCTACCTCCCATAAGATCAGTCCCAGCCCAAAATCTCCCTTATATTCTTCCAGGCCTTATTAAAAAAAACAGACAGTCTGTGATCTCATTATTCATGGATTACCATATCTGTGAATTCACTTACTAAAATTTATTTGTAACCTCCAAGTCAATACTTATACACCTTCATGGTCATTCATGAACATGCACAGACTGGCAAAAAATTTGAGCCACCTGAAATGCACATTCCCAGATGAGGTCAAAAGTAAAACTATCTACCTTCTTGTTTTAGCTCCCATACTGTTTAAAAAAAAAAAAAAAAAAAAAAAAAAAAGTGTGTCCTTTTCTGCAGTCTTTTTAGTATTGTGTTTTTTTTCACATATTTCTGCTTTTTTTATTGGTGATTTTGCTATTTAAAACATTCTCCAAGTGTAGTGCTGAAGTGCTGTCCAGTGTTCCTAAACTCAAGAAGGTTGTGATGTGTTTTACAGAGAATATATGTATATTGCTTGTTAAGATATAAGTTATAGTGCTGTTGGCCATGAGTTCAGTGTTTATGAATCAACAATATATATTAAATGAGGTATCTTTAAACAGAAACACACATAAACCAAGGTCATATACTGTTCAGCTGATAAAAATACTGTTATCAACTTGAATTTCAATTTTTTAAAAAAGTTGTTATCAGAGTCTTACAGGAGCCCTATCTTACATTTCCTCTAGGAGCAATGGTAATTCAGTGTTTGTTGTGACTTTATAGAATATAACTATTGCAAATAATGAGAATTGACTGTATACCCTCAGTCCAGAATCCATTTACAGGTGTGTAGAAACATAAATGGCATTCTTTAGAATTGTGCAGTGCACAACCTGCCCAACTGTATGGACATGCCCTTGAGATATGATCCATTTAAAATGGACACTAATGAGAAAACAAAAATGAAAACTTCTTAACATATCTAAAATTAAAAAAAAACAAAACTCTTCTAGAATCCTTAATTTGTGCTCATGATGAAATTCTTGCCCATGACCTGGGCTCCTGACATAGGTATACCCATCTGGGAACATGGTGTCTCCTGGAATGCCTTTTCCCCTCCATCTTAACCTTATATAGGCATTCAGAATTTTGCAAGAAGCAGCTCAAATGTTTCCGAGCTTCTTCCTCAGATCAGTTTGTAACCATCATTAATAATTACAGATGAGGCCTCATGAGAAAGTTCTCCACAAATCCACTGCAGAAACACAGGGCAGTAACAATAAAGAATTCATGCATGCACCTGAAACTCCTACTAAGAAGACATTCTGAGAGATTTTTTTTTGAAAGAGGGAACACAAGAGCAGGAAAAAGGAAAAATGAAAAGAGATTAAAAAAAAAAAACAGAAAGAAATGGAAAGAGGCAAAAATGGAAGAGAAAAATTGAGTATAATAGCGAAAGTTTTAGAAATAAATGCCACTTGAGAAAGTCATCAGCAGAGTGGATCAAAATTTGTTTCCACTTGCAAGTGAAAGAAGAACTTTTAGTTTTCATTTTTCTTTTAAAATATGGTTTGTTACTATAGGTCTCAAATATATAGTCAGCTCAATCACATCACTTACAGTGTAAGAATGTGATACAGTTAAACACCGCCAGCGTGCAACCGTCCTTTCCGGCTACCAAAATCCGTATTAAAAAAGTTCCTTAACTCTGAACTTAAGCCCGAGGACTGAAATCCCACCCACACCACTTAGCTAAATGGCTTTCAGTAAGTGGTTTAACTTGATTCTTCATTTATAAAGGATAGGAACAGCACCTACCACAGACGACTGTTTTGAAAATTAAATAAAATTAAATTAAATTAAATAATGCATTATAGGCACTATAGGCACATTATAGGCATTATAGGCACTAGGATATGAAAATCATTATTTATTAATATGCTATTATAATTGGTAAGTCACATATAGATTTAGGTCACATGGGGACTTTAAACTGGTAGATAAGCACACGGGATTGACCAAGGCTCACAGAAACACCTCTGGAATTGTCTGTCATGAAGGAGCAATTCTGACAGGAGAAAAAAGAGAGAGCAGCAACTTTCTCTGAGTTTCTTGGGCTTCCTACTTTTATTCTCATTGCCAAGTAATGAATCAATGACTTCCAAGAGACCAAAACTAACCCTACAAGTAAAAATGATGTGATTACAGGCCCAGCACTTGGAAGTCACAGCAATATCCTATCGACATGAGAAGGAGGGACAAGTGAAAGGGAAAAAACTGGAGAAAATGGGTCAAAGATGAAGGGAAAAGTCTCTAGGACCAAAGTCTTTACCATGAGCATCTAAGAGGAGGAGAAATAAAGAATTCTGAGGTCCAAAGAAAGGACGCTACTCTTTTGTATGCATCCAACAGCTCTCAAAAACTCAGAACAGGGGGCACCTGGGTGGCTCAGAGGGTTAAAGCCTCTGCCTTCGGCTCGGGTCATGATCCCAAGGTCCTGGGATCGAGCCCCACATCGGGCTCTTTCCTTGGTGGGGAGCCTGCTTCCTCCTCTCTCTCTCTCTGCCTGCCTCTCTGCCTACTTGTGATCTCTCTCTGTCCAATAAATAAATAAAATCTTTAAAAAAAAAAAAAAAAAACTCAGAACACGTATCACGACACATGCCTACCATAAAGGTAAAAATAGTCTTGTTAGTTATGTTCTAAAGGAACTTGTCAAAGAGCCCTCGCCGCATGAATACCTATAATGGAAGCCTGACTTTGAAATAACTACTTCTGAGGAAAAGAATAATAAAATACTCCATTAAAAAGGAAAGAAAAAACTCTCAATAGTGGCACCAGCATGTCAGAGAACACCATGCCCTCCCAGAGGCACAGTTCAGGAATTCTCCAGGTCAGATATCGAAATGCACATACAAGATGAACAAGGCTAAAAAAAATGAAAAGAAGCCAACACAAAGTTAAAGACATACTGTGTTTCTGTTGTCATCACTGATCAGGCGAGTCATTTAAGTTTTCTTTCTTTCTCCATTTTAGAACATAATGGAGTCACAGACTTTGAAAAGCTCGTTTGGGTCACCTACTCCAACTTCTAACATGACTGTGAATCCTCAGTCTATATCTACATCTTCAGTAAAGGTGAGAGAGTTGAGCTAGATAAAAGGGTTGTCTACAACCCATAAAATTGGGAGTGAGGCAGGAATTCCCAATTCCACGTCTATTCATAATTTCCCCTTGGGCCCTACCAGGATCTTGGTCATCTTAGACCTCCTCTGTTCTCAGTCTATCAGCCGATCTGTCACTGGCGTCTCTCCAACCCCAGAGCGGACCCCACGGAATGTTACTTCAGTGAGACTTCTGCCAATTCTCTTATCTTCTTCATCCATGAATCTTGTCGCATAGCTCCCCACAAACCACTAACTTAGGATCAAACCCCAAATCTGAGGTTTCGAGCCGCTGCACACAATGAGACAAACATTAACAGACACTGTGCGTCTGTGATTTCACATCACCACTGGACCCTTGACCAGGTCTCTTATCCTTTTATTTGTCCTAGGTTTGCTCCTTCTGTCTTGAGTCCAACCCACAAGCTGGAACAAGGAAGGCTGTTTGTTCAAAGGCAGGAAAGAAGAAAAGGCATTGAGGGCTGGGTCCTGCCATGGATTCCTTACCCAGAAATCCATTTGCAAAAGTGCTGAGCTATGGAAAGACAAAAGCCATAATTAGGAGTTAGAGCTGAAATTCTAACGAGGCAGAGCAACTAATAGGTGTCTAGCTGGAGGGGTTTAGGTTGACTTACAAATGGAGGAGCAGCTGGGGAGTCAGAAATTGAGAACAAAGTAAGGTGTCAGGCCAGCAGACAGTTCCAAATCTAAACCACCATTCCTTTTCTGCAGGCCCTGAGCATCAGCCCTGGTGTAGCCGATCCAAATCAGAAACTCCCATCCCACTCAGTGGCTCTGCCCAACTTCAACCGCCCTCTACAGACCCTTCGTCATCACATGCAAACCACCCCAATGGCATCAAACCACTCTCCCATCCCCTCCCCACCCCCTGCCAAATTTGCTGCCTGAACCTACTACCATTTGTTCTTTTCAGCTTCTCAGTGGAAGAGAGAGATTCCTTCTTCTGTCCCAGGCAATTCTCTCTTCACCTCTTCTCTAACTATCCCCTTCTGTCTCTAGAATTACCTAAACTAATCTAAAATGGTTCTTCTCTCCTGCACCTCTAGACACTCCTATTCCTAGTTGTCTCTGTGCCTTAGTCCAAAAAGGAGCCCACAGTTCTGCAGTATTTAAACTGAGATGGCCACTCGTGCATTCAATCCACAAACACTGGCCACGCACCTACCCAGAGCTCGCCATCGTTGCGCTAACAGCTCTGAATACCAGCTTTGGGATGGAGGCCACGCATTGCTTCTGTTGCCAGAGATGCTTTGTTTTAAGAAAGGGCACCTAACAAAGACCGATTTCTTGGATAAATACTAAACGAATTCTCAAATGAAACAGGAATGGGGTTATTTTCTCAGCCAAACCTGAAGTAAAAGTTAGTCGCCGCGGGCTGCCTCTCCTGACTCCCCATGTCTTCTGCAGGCGGCACCTGCTCTGCACAAGGACCCCGAATGGTAGCAGGTCTGGTGAAAAACTACCAAGAAACACAAGCTAGTATTGACAGGACCAGCTGTCCAGACTCAAACCACACCCAGTAAGAGAAAACAAAGGGATTTCACAAGCTAGGTTTGGGACCACAAGGAAATAATACATAGCTTTAAGAGCCTGCTTAGTGAGTTCATTTAATAAAACAGTCTCCACGGAGATGGTCCCAGGTACCTATTTATCAGCAACTACTTAAATCCATGCTGAAGTCATTGCATAGTTCTTGATTTAAAACTCTGGTGAATGATGGCAACATAATTTGAGATCTCCCGGTTCTTGTAGGATACACGCCTGAATAAGCAATCAATAGTTAACTTTTTTTCTTCCCAGTGTAAACTGTGCCTCTAGTCACTCCCGGGAACAGTGCTCAAGTGCTCCAAAATTCCTCTCACTGCAGATCTCAGCCCTGGGCAGAGGCGCAGAAGTGACGCTAACACACCCCTCTTTTCTACGTGGTACACACTGCAGTTTCTGGAACGTTGAGCAGTTTGGGCTTCCGCCGATGCTGCTTCTATTATGAAGACTGAGCACAGACATTTTCAATTCAATAGTCATTCCTCTCACCAGGCTACATAATTCCCCTGGCATCATAAGGACGCAAATGCGTTTCTTGCCTTATATCAAAAGAAATATTATGATAACTGTATGGTGCGGTGCGAACAGTGGAAGCAAGGGGAAAGGAAGAGAGAAAAAGAGTCCGGATGGCGTAAGGAATGCTCCAGGAAAGCTGAGCTGAGACAAAAAGTCTAAAGCTGCACCTGGCTTGATCAAAGCAATCGAGCTGCGTTTTCTCTAAATTTAAACCTCCGTATCAAATCCTACGTAATTATATATCAATATCAGAATTTTAATGCTGGAAAGAACTAATCCTCCGACAAAACATTTTCACCCAAGGCACAATGAAAGCACATGAGAATGCAGCAAATCTTCAAAAACTTGCATGGCTTAAGAAAACAAGAAAACCATCATTTTTAGTTCATGTGTTAATAATACCTGAAAGAAATCAGAAAATAGTGGAACCAACAACTTGGTTCATCTGGTACTGCAGCTTCAACGGCTAGCAGAAATAACGGCCATCGACACTAAAACCCCCAGCGAACTCTCTCCTGAAGATATAAACTGTCTGAGGCGGGGCCATGTCTTCCCCCTAAACCCTCAGTGCCCGGCCCCATGGTAGATACTCAACAGCTGTCAATCAATGACTGAATATTATTAAGTTGAATAGGATTTTGGAGTTGGTTACAACTTTGACAACTTCAACTCTTTAAGACAGAAAGATGGAAAATAAAGCTAAGACTTTAATCAAAATGATTTTGGAGACAATGAAGCCCAAAATTGTTTAATTATTGATCCAGCTGGACTAGATTCATCCCAGTATTGCTAACAACAGGTATAGGGCACTGAGTTTGTAATCAGTGCTACTGAAGCTATTAGACACATAAAAATCCTGTCAATAATTCCTATCTTCCTATAACCTACCCTGTATGGATGCCTGAAGCTTAATGTAATCACTCCAGTTCAGAGTTTACTGAGCATCTAGAATGTGCCCAACACAATGCTAGATGCTGGGTACGTAATGGGAAGAAAACTGGTCTCTGTCAATGAGGTGTCAATAAGGAACTTAAATGTCTGGAAGGGGTGACAGAAATACAAAGAAAAACAACAAAACAAAAAGATAGCACTGTGTGGGGTAATAGAAGTGTGTATGAGGGAGAGAAGGAGAGCAAGGAGCGAGTAATGCTGTCGTCAGGGGAGAGGGAAAGTGTCACAAGGAGAAGCACCTGGCCAGGGCTTTGACTGAGAGACACACGGGAGTTGCCAGTCCCGTAAGGTATGGAAGAACAAGCCAGGAATCCCGGGAAGGACCATCAAGGGCAGACCACCAAAGTAAGACACCAGCTTCATGCTCAGGGAAATCAGTAAATAGGGGCCAAACTGGAAAATGAGAGATTTAAAAAAAAAAAAAAAAAAAAAAA